>NW_028283576.1:462500-829549 GCF_059441095.1 Idiotropiscis lumnitzeri | reverse complement strand
GAAAGCAAACACAGTCAAGAGAGCATTACCAGATGCCAGCATAGCGGAGCGGTCTAAGGCGTTGCGTTCAGGTCGCAGTCTCCCCAGGAGGCGTGGGTTCGAATCCCAACTCAGACAGAGCCCATTGAAAGTACCAAGCAAGAACAAAGGAAACACAGTCAAGAAAGCATTACCAGTTGCCAGGATGGCGGAGCGGTCTAAGGCGTTGCGTACAGGTCGCAGTCTCCCCAGGAGGCGTGGGTTCGAATCCCACCTCAGACAGAGCCCATTGAAAGTACCAAGCAAGAACAAAGCAAACACAGTCAAGAGAGCATTACCAGATGATAAGATGGCAGAGCGGTCTAAGGCGTTGCGTTCAGGTCGCAGTCTCCCCAGGAGGCGTGGGTTCAAATCCCACCTCAGACAGTGACCATTGAAAGTACCAAGCAAGAACAAAGCAAACACAGTCAAGAGAGCATTACCAGATGCCAGCATAGCGGAGCGGTCTAAGGCGTTGCGTTCAGGTCGCAGTGTCCCCAGGAGGCGTGGGTTCGAATCCCACCTCAGACAGTGCCCATTGAAAGTACCAAGCAAGAACAAAGCAAACACAGTCAAGAGAGCATTACCAGTTGCCAGGATGGCGGAGCGGTCTAAGGTGTTGCGTTCAGGTCGCAGTCTCCCCAGGAGGCGTGGGTTCGAATCCCACCTCAGACAGAGCCCATTGAAAGTACCAAGCAATGACAAAGGAAACACGGTCAAGAGAGCATTACCAGTTGCCAGGATGGCGGAGCGGTCTAAGGCGTTGCGTTCAGGTGACAGTACCCCAGGAGGCGTGGGTTCGAATCCCACCTCAGACAGAGCCCATTGAAAGTACCAAGCAAGAACAAAGCAAACACAGTAAAGAGAGCATTACCAGTTGCCAGGATGGCAGAGCGGTCTAAGGCGTTGCGTTCAGGTCGCAGTCTCCCCTGGTGGCGTGGGTTCGAATCCCGCCTCAGACAGAGCCCATTGAAAGTACCAAGCAAGAACAAAGCAAACACAGTCAAGAGAGCATTACCAGTTGCCAGGATGGCAGAGCGGTCTAAGGCGCTGCGTTCAGGTCGCAGTCTCCCCAGGAGGCGTGGGTTCGAATCCCACCTCAGACAGAGCCCATTGAAAGTACCAAGCAAGAACAAAGCAAACACAGTCAAGAGAGCATTACCAGATGCCAGCATAGCGGAGCGGTCTAAGGCGTTGCGTTCAGGTCGCAGTGTCCCCAGGAGGCGTGGGTTCGAATCCCACCTCAGACAGTGCCCATTGAAAGTACCAAGCAAGAACAAAGCAAACACAGTCAAGAGAGCATTACCAGTTGCCAGGATGGCGGAGCGGTCTAAGGTGTTGCGTTCAGGTCGCAGTCTCCCCAGGAGGCGTGGGTTCGAATCCCACCTCAGACAGAGCCCATTGAAAGTACCAAGCAAGAACAAAGCAAACACATTCAAGAGAGCATTACCAGTTGCCAGGATGGCAGAGCGGTCTAAGGCGCTGCGTTCAGGTCGCAGTCTCCCCAGGAGTCGTGGGTTCAAATCCCGCAGCAGACAGAGCTCATTGAAAGTACCAAGCAAGAAGAAAGCAAACACAGTCAAGAGAGCATTACCAGATGCCAGCATAGCGGAGCGGTCTAAGGCGTTGCGTTCAGGTCGCAGTCTCCCCAGGAGGCGTGGGTTCGAATCCCAACTCAGACAGAGCCCATTGAAAGTACCAAGCAAGAACAAAGGAAACACAGTCAAGAAAGCATTACCAGTTGCCAGGATGGCGGAGCGGTCTAAGGCGTTGCGTTCAGGTCGCAGTCTCCCCAGGAGGCGTGGGTTCGAATCCCACCTCAGACAGAGCCCATTGAAAGTACCAAGCAAGAACAAAGCAAACACAGTCAAGAGAGCATTACCAGATGATAAGATGGCAGAGCGGTCTAAGGCGTTGCGTTCAGGTCGCAGTCTCCCCAGGAGGCGTGGGTTCAAATCCCACCTCAGACAGTGACCATTGAAAGTACCAAGCAAGAACAAAGCAAACACAGTCAAGAGAGCATTACCAGATGCCAGCATAGCGGAGCGGTCTAAGGCGTTGCGTTCAGGTCGCAGTGTCCCCAGGAGGCGTGGGTTCGAATCCCACCTCAGACAGTGCCCATTGAAAGTACCAAGCAAGAACAAAGCAAACACAGTCAAGAGAGCATTACCAGTTGCCAGGATGGCGGAGCGGTCTAAGGTGTTGCGTTCAGGTCGCAGTCTCCCCAGGAGGCGTGGGTTCGAATCCCACCTCAGACAGAGCCCATTGAAAGTACCAAGCAATGACAAAGGAAACACGGTCAAGAGAGCATTACCAGTTGCCAGGATGGCGGAGCGGTCTAAGGCGTTGCGTTCAGGTGACAGTACCCCAGGAGGCGTGGGTTCGAATCCCACCTCAGACAGAGCCCATTGAAAGTACCAAGCAAGAACAAAGCAAACACAGTAAAGAGAGCATTACCAGGTGCCAGGATGGCGGAGCGGTCTAAGGTGTTGCGTTCAGGTCGCAGTCTCCCCAGGAGGCGTGGGTTCGAATCCCACCTCAGACAGAGCCCATTGAAAGTACCAAGCAAGAACAAAGCAAACACATTCAAGAGAGCATTACCAGTTGCCAGGATGGCAGAGCGGTCTAAGGCGCTGCGTTCAGGTCGCAGTCTCCCCAGGAGTCGTGGGTTCAAATCCCGCAGCAGACAGAGCTCATTGAAAGTACCAAGCAAGAAGAAAGCAAACACAGTCAAGAGAGCATTACCAGATGCCAGCATAGCGGAGCGGTCTAAGGCGTTGCGTTCAGGTCGCAGTCTCCCCAGGAGGCGTGGGTTCGAATCCCAACTCAGACAGAGCCCATTGAAAGTACCAAGCAAGAACAAAGGAAACACAGTCAAGAAAGCATTACCAGTTGCCAGGATGGCGGAGCGGTCTAAGGCGTTGCGTTCAGGTCGCAGTCTCCCCAGGAGGCGTGGGTTCGAATCCCACCTCAGACAGAGCCCATTGAAAGTACCAAGCAAGAACAAAGCAAACACAGTCAAGAGAGCATTACCAGATGATAAGATGGCAGAGCGGTCTAAGGCGTTGCGTTCAGGTCGCAGTCTCCCCAGGAGGCGTGGGTTCAAATCCCACCTCAGACAGTGACCATTGAAAGTACCAAGCAAGAACAAAGCAAACACAGTCAAGAGAGCATTACCAGATGCCAGCATAGCGGAGCGGTCTAAGGCGTTGCGTTCAGGTCGCAGTGTCCCCAGGAGGCGTGGGTTCGAATCCCACCTCAGACAGTGCCCATTGAAAGTACCAAGCAAGAACAAAGCAAACACAGTCAAGAGAGCATTACCAGTTGCCAGGATGGCGGAGCGGTCTAAGGTGTTGCGTTCAGGTCGCAGTCTCCCCAGGAGGCGTGGGTTCGAATCCCACCTCAGACAGAGCCCATTGAAAGTACCAAGCAATGACAAAGGAAACACGGTCAAGAGAGCATTACCAGTTGCCAGGATGGCGGAGCGGTCTAAGGCGTTGCGTTCAGGTGACAGTACCCCAGGAGGCGTGGGTTCGAATCCCACCTCAGACAGAGCCCATTGAAAGTACCAAGCAAGAACAAAGCAAACACAGTAAAGAGAGCATTACCAGGTGCCAGGATGGCGGAGCGGTCTAAGGCGTTGCGTTCAGGTCGCAGTCTCCCCAGGAGGCGTGGGTTCGAATCCCACCTCAGACAGAGCCCATTGAAAGTACCAAGCAAGAACAAAGGAAACACAGTCAAGAGAGCATTACCAGTTGCCAGGATGGCGGAGCGGTCTAAGGCTTTGCGTTCAGGTCGCAGTCTCCCCTGGAGGCGTGGGTTGGAATCCCGCCTCAGACAGAGCCCATTGAAAGTACCAAGCAAGAACAAAGCAAACACAGTCAAGAGAGCATTACCAGTTGCCAGCATAGCGGAGCGGTCTAAGGCGTTGCGTCCAGGTCGCAGTCTCCACAGGAGGCGTGGGTTCGAATCCCACCTCAGACAGAGCCCATTGAAAGTACCAAGCAAGAACAAAGGAAACACAGTCAAGAAAGCATTACCAGTTGCCAGGATGGAGGAGCGGTCTAAGGCGTTGCGTTCAGGTCGCAGTCTCCCCAGGAGGCGTGGGTTCGAATCCCACCTCAGACAGAGCCCATTGAAAGTACCAAGCAAGAACAAAGCAAACACAGTCAAGAGAGCATTACCAGATGCCAGCATAGCGGAGCGGTCTAAGGCGTTGCGTTCAGGTCGCAGTGTCCCCAGGAGGCGTGGGTTCGAATCCCACCTCAGACAGTGCCCATTGAAAGTACCAAGCAAGAACAAAGCAAACACAGTCAAGAGAGCATTACCAGTTGCCAGGATGGCGGAGTGGTCTAAGGTGTTGCGTTCAGGCCGCAGTCTCCCCAGGAGGCGTGGGTTCGAATCCCACCTCAGACAGAGCCCATTGAAAGTACCAAGCAAGAACAAAGCAAACACATTCAAGAGAGCATTACCAGTTGCCAGGATGGCAGAGCGGTCTAAGGCGTTGCGTTCAGGTCGCAGTCACCCCTGGCGGCGTGGGTTCGAATCCCGCCTCAGACAGAGCCCATTGAAAGTACCAAGCAAGAAGAAAGCAAACACAGTCAAGAGAGCATTACCAGTTGCCAGGATGGCAGAGCGGTCGAAGGCGTTGCGTTCAGGTCGCAGTCTCCCCTGGTGGCGTGGGTTCGAATCCCGCCTCAGACAGAGCCCATTGAAAGTACCAAGCAAGAACAAAGCAAACACAGTCAAGAGAGCATTACCAGTTGCCAGGATGGCAGAGCGGTCTAAGGCGCTGCGTTCAGGTCGCAGTCTCCCCAGGAGGCGTGGGTTCGAATCCCACCTCAGACAGAGCCCATTGAAAGTACCAAGCAAGAACAAAGCAAACACAGTCAAGAGAGCATTACCAGATGATAAGATGGCAGAGCGGTCTAAGGCGTTGCGTTCAGGTCGCAGTCTCCCCAGGAGGCGTGGGCTCAAATCCCACCTCAGACAGTGACCATTGAAAGTACCAAGCAAGAACAAAGCAAACACAGTCAAGAGAGCATTACCAGATGCCAGCATAGCGGAGCGGTCTAAGGCGTTGCGTTCAGGTCGCAGTGTCCCCAGGAGGCGTGGGTTCGAATCCCACCTCAGACAGTGCCCATTGAAAGTACCAAGCAAGAACAAAGCAAACACAGTCAAGAGAGCATTACCAGTTGCCAGGATGGCGGAGCGGTCTAAGGTGTTGCGTTCAGGTCGCAGTCTCCCCAGGAGGCGTGGGTTCGAATCCCACCTCAGACAGAGCCCATTGAAAGTACCAAGCAAGAACAAAGCAAACACAGTCAAGAGAGCATTACCAGATGCCAGCATAGCGGAGCGGTCTAAGGCGTTGCGTTCAGGTGACAGTACCCCAGGAGGCGTGGGTTCGAATCCCACCTCAGACAGAGCCCATTGAAAGTACCAAGCAAGAACAAAGCAAACACAGTAAAGAGAGCATTACCAGGTGCCAGGATGGCGGAGCGGTCTAAGGCGTTGCGTTCAGGTCGCAGTCTCCCCAGGAGGCGTGGGTTCGAATCCCACCTCAGACAGAGCCCATTGAAAGTACCAAGCAAGAACAAAGGAAACACAGTCAAGAGAGCATTACCAGTTGCCAGGATGGCGGAGCGGTCTAAGGCTTTGCGTTCAGGTCGCAGTCTCCCCTGGAGGCGTGGGTTGGAATCCCGCCTCAGACAGAGCCCATTGAAAGTACCAAGCAAGAACAAAGCAAACACAGTCAAGAGAGCATTACCAGTTGCCAGCATAGCGGAGCGGTCTAAGGCGTTGCGTCCAGGTCGCAGTCTCCTCAGGAGGCGTGGGTTCGAATCCCACCTCAGACAGAGCCCATTGAAAGTACCAAGCAAGAACAAAGGAAACACAGTCAAGAAAGCATTACCAGTTGCCAGGATGGCGGAGCGGTCTAAGGCGTTGCGTTCAGGTCGCAGTCTCCCCAGGAGGCGTGGGTTCGAATCCCACCTCAGACAGAGCCCATTGAAAGTACCAAGCAAGAACAAAGCAAACACAGTCAAGAGAGCATTACCAGATGCCAGCATAGCGGAGCGGTCTAAGGCGTTGCGTTCAGGTCGCAGTGTCCCCAGGAGGCGTGGGTTCGAATCCCACCTCAGACAGTGCCCATTGAAAGTACCAAGCAAGAACAAAGCAAACACAGTCAAGAGAGCATTACCAGTTGCCAGGATGGCGGAGTGGTCTAAGGTGTTGCGTTCAGGTCGCAGTCTCCCCAGGAGGCGTGGGTTCGAATCCCACCTCAGACAGAGCCCATTGAAAGTACCAAGCAAGAACAAAGCAAACACATTCAAGAGAGCATTACCAGTTGCCAGGATGGCAGAGCGGTCTAAGGCGTTGCGTTCAGGTCGCAGTCACCCCTGGCGGCGTGGGTTCGAATCCCGCCTCAGACAGAGCCCATTGAAAGTACCAAGCAAGAAGAAAGCAAACACAGTCAAGAGAGCATTACCAGTTGCCAGGATGGCAGAGCGGTCTAAGGCGTTGCGTTCAGGTCGCAGTCTCCCCTGGTGGCGTGGGTTCGAATCCCGCCTCAGACAGAGCCCATTGAAAGTACCAAGCAAGAACAAAGCAAACACAGTCAAGAGAGCATTACCAGATGCCAGCATAGCGGAGCGGTCTAAGGCGTTGCGTTCAGGTCGCAGTGTCCCCAGGAGGCGTGGGTTCGAATCCCACCTCAGACAGTGCCCATTGAAAGTACCAAGCAAGAACAAAGCAAACACAGTCAAGAGAGCATTACCAGATGATAAGATGGCAGAGCGGTCTAAGGCGTTGCGTTCAGGTCGCAGTCTCCCCAGGAGGCGTGGGCTCAAATCCCACCTCAGACAGTGACCATTGAAAGTACCAAGCAAGAACAAAGCAAACACAGTCAAGAGAGCATTACCAGATGCCAGCATAGCGGAGCGGTCTAAGGCGTTGCGTTCAGGTCGCAGTGTCCCCAGGAGGCGTGGGTTCGAATCCCACCTCAGACAGTGCCCATTGAAAGTACCAAGCAAGAACAAAGCAAACACAGTCAAGAGAGCATTACCAGTTGCCAGGATGGCGGAGCGGTCTAAGGTGTTGCGTTCAGGTCGCAGTCTCCCCAGGAGGCGTGGGTTCGAATCCCACCTCAGACAGAGCCCATTGAAAGTACCAAGCAAGAACAAAGCAAACACAGTCAAGAGAGCATTACCAGATGCCAGCATAGCGGAGCGGTCTAAGGCGTTGCGTTCAGGTCGCAGTGTCCCCAGGAGGCGTGGGTTCGAATCCCACCTCAGACAGTGCCCATTGAAAGTACCAAGCAAGAACAAAGCAAACACAGTCAAGAGAGCATTACCAGTTGCCAGGATGGCGGAGCGGTCTAAGGTGTTGCGTTCAGGTCGCAGTCTCCCCAGGAGGCGTGGGTTCGAATCCCACCTCAGACAGAGCCCATTGAAAGTACCAAGCAAGAACAAAGCAAACACATTCAAGAGAGCATTACCAGTTGCCAGGATGGCAGAGCGGTCTAAGGCGCTGCGTTCAGGTCGCAGTCTCCCCAGGAGTCGTGGGTTCAAATCCCGCAGCAGACAGAGCTCATTGAAAGTACCAAGCAAGAAGAAAGCAAACACAGTCAAGAGAGCATTACCAGATGCCAGCATAGCGGAGCGGTCTAAGGCGTTGCGTTCAGGTCGCAGTCTCCCCAGGAGGCGTGGGTTCGAATCCCAACTCAGACAGAGCCCATTGAAAGTACCAAGCAAGAACAAAGGAAACACAGTCAAGAAAGCATTACCAGTTGCCAGGATGGCGGAGCGGTCTAAGGCGTTGCGTTCAGGTCGCAGTCTCCCCAGGAGGCGTGGGTTCGAATCCCACCTCAGACAGAGCCCATTGAAAGTACCAAGCAAGAACAAAGCAAACACAGTCAAGAGAGCATTACCAGATGATAAGATGGCAGAGCGGTCTAAGGCGTTGCGTTCAGGTCGCAGTCTCCCCAGGAGGCGTGGGTTCAAATCCCACCTCAGACAATGACCATTGAAAGTACCAAGCAAGAACAAAGCAAACACAGTCAAGAGAGCATTACCAGATGCCAGCATAGCGGAGCGGTCTAAGGCGTTGCGTTCAGGTCGCAGTGTCCCCAGGAGGCGTGGGTTCGAATCCCACCTCAGACAGTGCCCATTGAAAGTACCAAGCAAGAACAAAGCAAACACAGTCAAGAGAGCATTACCAGTTGCCAGGATGGCGGAGCGGTCTAAGGTGTTGCGTTCAGGTCGCAGTCTCCCCAGGAGGCGTGGGTTCGAATCCCACCTCAGACAGAGCCCATTGAAAGTACCAAGCAATGACAAAGGAAACACGGTCAAGAGAGCATTACCAGTTGCCAGGATGGCGGAGCGGTCTAAGGCGTTGCGTTCAGGTGACAGTACCCCAGGAGGCGTGGGTTCGAATCCCACCTCAGACAGAGCCCATTGAAAGTACCAAGCAAGAACAAAGCAAACACAGTAAAGAGAGCATTACCAGGTGCCAGGATGGCGGAGCGGTCTAAGGCGTTGCGTTCAGGTCGCAGTCTCCCCAGGAGGCGTGGGTTCGAATCCCACCTCAGACAGAGCCCATTGAAAGTACCAAGCAAGAACAAAGGAAACACAGTCAAGAGAGCATTACCAGTTGCCAGGATGGCGGAGCGGTCTAAGGCTTTGCGTTCAGGTCGCAGTCTCCCCTGGAGGCGTGGGTTGGAATCCCGCCTCAGACAGAGCCCATTGAAAGTACCAAGCAAGAACAAAGCAAACACAGTCAAGAGAGCATTACCAGTTGCCAGCATAGCGGAGCGGTCTAAGGCGTTGCGTCCAGGTCGCAGTCTCCACAGGAGGCGTGGGTTCGAATCCCACCTCAGACAGAGCCCATTGAAAGTACCAAGCAAGAACAAAGGAAACACAGTCAAGAAAGCATTACCAGTTGCCAGGATGGCGGAGCGGTCTAAGGCGTTGCGTTCAGGTCGCAGTCTCCCCAGGAGGCGTGGGTTCGAATCCCACCTCAGACAGAGCCCATTGAAAGTACCAAGCAAGAACAAAGCAAACACAGTCAAGAGAGCATTACCAGATGCCAGCATAGCGGAGCGGTCTAAGGCGTTGCGTTCAGGTCGCAGTCTCCCCAGGAGGCGTGGGTTCGAATCCCACCTCAGACAGAGCCCATTGAAAGTACCAAGCAAGAACAAAGCAAACACATTCAAGAGAGCATTACCAGTTGCCAGGATGGCAGAGCGGTCTAAGGCGCTGCGTTCAGGTCGCAGTCTCCCCAGGAGTCGTGGGTTCAAATCCCGCAGCAGACAGAGCTCATTGAAAGTACCAAGCAAGAACAAAGGAAACACAGTCAAGAAAGCATTACCAGTTGCCAGGATGGCGGAGCGGTCTAAGGCGTTGCGTTCAGGTCGCAGTCTCCCCAGGAGGCGTGGGTTCGAATCCCACCTCAGACAGAGCCCATTGAAAGTACCAAGCAAGAACAAAGCAAACACATTCAAGAGAGCATTACCAGTTGCCAGGATGGCAGAGCGGTCTAAGGCGCTGCGTTCAGGTCGCAGTCTCCCCAGGAGTCGTGGGTTCAAATTCCACCTCAGACAGTGACCATTGAAAGTACCAAGCAAGAACAAAGCAAACACAGTCAAGAGAGCATTACCAGATGCCAGCATAGCGGAGCGGTCTAAGGCGTTGCGTTCAGGTCGCAGTCTCCCCAGGAGGCGTGGGTTCGAATCCCAACTCAGACAGAGCCCATTGAAAGTACCAAGCAAGAACAAAGGAAACACAGTCAAGAAAGCATTACCAGTTGCCAGGATGGCGGAGCGGTCTAAGGCGTTGCGTTCAGGTCGCAGTCTCCCCAGGAGGCGTGGGTTCGAATCCCACCTCAGACTGAGCCCATTGAAAGTACCAAGCAAGAACAAAGCAAACACAGTCAAGAGAGCATTACCAGATGATAAGATGGCAGAGCGGTCTAAGGCGTTGCGTTCAGGTCGCAGTCTCCCCAGGAGGCGTGGGTTCAAATCCCACCTCAGACAGTGACCATTGAAAGTTCCAAGCAAGAACAAAGCAAACACAGTCAAGAGAGCATTACCAGATGCCAGCATAGCGGAGCGGTCTAAGGCGTTGCGTTCAGGTCGCAGTGTCCCCAGGAGGCGTGGGTTCGAATCCCACCTCAGACAGTGCCCATTGAAAGTACCAAGCAAGAACAAAGCAAACACAGTCAAGAGAGCATTACCAGTTGCCAGGATGGCGGAGCGGTCTAAGGTGTTGCGTTCAGGTCGCAGTCTCCCCAGGAGGCGTGGGTTCGAATCCCACCTCAGACAGAGCCCATTGAAAGTACCAAGCAATGACAAAGGAAACACGGTCAAGAGAGCATTACCAGTTGCCAGGATGGCGGAGCGGTCTAAGGCGTTGCGTTCAGGTGACAGTACCCCAGGAGGCGTGGGTTCGAATCCCACCTCAGACAGAGCCCATTGAAAGTACCAAGCAAGAACAAAGCAAACACAGTAAAGAGAGCATTACCAGGTGCCAGGATGGCGGAGCGGTCTAAGGCGTTGCGTTCAGGTCGCAGTCTCCCCAGGAGGCGTGGGTTCGAATCCCACCTCAGACAGAGCCCATTGAAAGTACCAAGCAAGAACAAAGGAAACACAGTCAAGAGAGCATTACCAGTTGCCAGGATGGCGGAGCGGTCTAAGGCTTTGCGTTCAGGTCGCAGTCTCCCCTGGTGGCGTGGGTTCGAATCCCGCCTCAGACAGAGCCCATTGAAAGTACCAAGCAAGAACAAAGCAAACACAGTCAAGAGAGCATTACCAGTTGCCAGGATGGCAGAGCGGTCTAAGGCGCTGCGTTCAGGTCGCAGTCTCCCCAGGAGGCGTGGGTTCGAATCCCACCTCAGACAGAGCCCATTGAAAGTACCAAGCAAGAACAAAGCAAACACAGTCAAGAGAGCATTACCAGATGATAAGATGGCAGAGCGGTCTAAGGCGTTGCGTTCAGGTCGCAGTCTCCCCAGGAGGCGTGGGCTCAAATCCCACCTCAGACAGTGACCATTGAAAGTACCAAGCAAGAACAAAGCAAACACAGTCAAGAGAGCATTACCAGATGCCAGCATAGCGGAGCGGTCTAAGGCGTTGCGTTCAGGTCGCAGTGTCCCCAGGAGGCGTGGGTTCGAATCCCACCTCAGACAGTGCCCATTGAAAGTACCAAGCAAGAACAAAGCAAACACAGTCAAGAGAGCATTACCAGTTGCCAGGATGGCGGAGCGGTCTAAGGTGTTGCGTTCAGGTCGCAGTCTCCCCAGGAGGCGTGGGTTCGAATCCCACCTCAGACAGAGCCCATTGAAAGTACCAAGCAAGAACAAAGCAAACACAGTCAAGAGAGCATTACCAGATGCCAGCATAGCGGAGCGGTCTAAGGCGTTGCGTTCAGGTCGCAGTGTCCCCAGGAGGCGTGGGTTCGAATCCCACCTCAGACAGTGCCCATTGAAAGTACCAAGCAAGAACAAAGCAAACACAGTCAAGAGAGCATTACCAGTTGCCAGGATGGCGGAGCGGTCTAAGGTGTTGCGTTCAGGTCGCAGTCTCCCCAGGAGGCGTGGGTTCGAATCCCACCTCAGACAGAGCCCATTGAAAGTACCAAGCAAGAACAAAGCAAACACATTCAAGAGAGCATTACCAGTTGCCAGGATGGCAGAGCGGTCTAAGGCGCTGCGTTCAGGTCGCAGTCTCCCCAGGAGTCGTGGGTTCAAATCCCGCAGCAGACAGAGCTCATTGAAAGTACCAAGCAAGAAGAAAGCAAACACAGTCAAGAGAGCATTACCAGATGCCAGCATAGCGGAGCGGTCTAAGGCGTTGCGTTCAGGTCGCAGTCTCCCCAGGAGGCGTGGGTTCGAATCCCAACTCAGACAGAGCCCATTGAAAGTACCAAGCAAGAACAAAGGAAACACAGTCAAGAGAGCATTACCAGCTGCCAGGATGGCAGAGCGGTCTAAGGCGTTGCGTTCAGGTCGCAGTCACCCCTGGCGGCGTGGGTTCGAATCCCGCCTCAGACAGAGCCCATTGAAAGTACCAAGCAAGAAGAAAGCAAACACAGTCAAGAGAGCATTACCAGTTGCCAGGATGGCAGAGCGGTCTAAGGCGTTGCGTTCAGGTCGCAATCTCCCCTGGTGGCGTGGGTTCGAATCCCGCCTCAGACAGAGCCCATTGAAAGTACCAAGCAAGAACAAAGCAAACACAGTCAAGAGAGCATTACCAGTTGCCAGGATGGCAGAGCGGTCTAAGGCGCTGCGTTCAGGTCGCAGTCTCCCCAGGAGGCGTGGGTTCGAATCCCACCTCAGACAGAGCCCATTGAAAGTACCAAGCAAGAACAAAGCAAACACAGTCAAGAGAGCATTACCAGATGATAAGATGGCAGAGCGGTCTAAGGCGTTGCGTTCAGGTCGCAGTCTCCCCAGGAGGCGTGGGCTCAAATCCCACCTCAGACAGTGACCATTGAAAGTACCAAGCAAGAACAAAGCAAACACAGTCAAGAGAGCATTACCAGATGCCAGCATAGCGGAGCGGTCTAAGGCGTTGCGTTCAGGTCGCAGTGTCCCCAGGAGGCGTGGGTTCGAATCCCACCTCAGACAGTGCCCATTGAAAGTACCAAGCAAGAACAAAGCAAACACAGTCAAGAGAGCATTACCAGTTGCCAGGATGGCGGAGCGGTCTAAGGTGTTGCGTTCAGGTCGCAGTCTCCCCAGGAGGCGTGGGTTCGAATCCCACCTCAGACAGAGCCCATTGAAAGTACCAAGCAAGAACAAAGCAAACACAGTCAAGAGAGCATTACCAGATGCCAGCATAGCGGAGCGGTCTAAGGCGCTGCGTTCAGGTCGCAGTCTCCCCAGGAGTCGTGGGTTCAAATCCCGCAGCAGACAGAGCTCATTGAAAGTACCAAGCAAGAACAAAGGAAACACAGTCAAGAAAGCATTACCAGTTGCCAGGATGGCGGAGCGGTCTAAGGCGTTGCGTTCAGGTCGCAGTCTCCCCAGGAGGCGTGGGTTCGAATCCCACCTCAGACAGAGCCCATTGAAAGTACCAAGCAAGAACAAAGCAAACACAGTCAAGAGAGCATTACCAGATGATAAGATGGCAGAGCGGTCTAAGGCGTTGCGTTCAGGTCGCAGTCTCCCCAGGAGGCGTGGGTTCAAATCCCACCTCAGACAGTGACCATTGAAAGTACCAAGCAAGAACAAAGCAAACACAGTCAAGAGAGCATTACCAGATGCCAGCATAGCGGAGCGGTCTAAGGCGTTGCGTTCAGGTCGCAGTGTCCCCAGGAGGCGTGGGTTCGAATCCCACCTCAGACAGTGCCCATTGAAAGTACCAAGCAAGAACAAAGCAAACACAGTCAAGAGAGCATTACCAGTTGCCAGGATGGCGGAGCGGTCTAAGGTGTTGCGTTCAGGTCGCAGTCTCCCCAGGAGGCGTGGGTTCGAATCCCACCTCAGACAGAGCCCATTGAAAGTACCAAGCAATGACAAAGGAAACACGGTCAAGAGAGCATTACCAGTTGCCAGGATGGCGGAGCGGTCTAAGGCGTTGCGTTCAGGTGACAGTACCCCAGGAGGCGTGGGTTCGAATCCCACCTCAGACAGAGCCCATTGAAAGTACCAAGCAAGAACAAAGCAAACACAGTAAAGAGAGCATTACCAGGTGCCAGGATGGCGGAGCGGTCTAAGGCGTTGCGTTCAGGTCGCAGTCTCCCCAGGAGGCGTGGGTTCGAATCCCACCTCAGACAGAGCCCATTGAAAGTACCAAGCAAGAACAAAGGAAACACAGTCAAGAGAGCATTACCAGTTGCCAGGATGGCGGAGCGGTCTAAGGCTTTGCGTTCAGGTCGCAGTCTCCCCTGGAGGCGTGGGTTGGAATCCCGCCTCAGACAGAGCCCATTGAAAGTACCAAGCAAGAACAAAGCAAACACAGTCAAGAGAGCATTACCAGTTGCCAGCATAGCGGAGCGGTCTAAGGCGTTGCGTCCAGGTCGCAGTCTCCACAGGAGGCGTGGGTTCGAATCCCACCTCAGACAGAGCCCATTGAAAGTACCAAGCAAGAACAAAGGAAACACAGTCAAGAAAGCATTACCAGTTGCCAGGATGGCGGAGCGGTCTAAGGCGTTGCGTTCAGGTCGCAGTCACCCCTGGCGGCGTGGGTTCGAATCCCGCCTCAGACAGAGCCCATTGAAAGTACCAAGCAAGAAGAAAGCAAACACAGTCAAGAGAGCATTACCAGTTGCCAGGATGGCAGAGCGGTCTAAGGCGTTGCGTTCAGGTCGCAGTCTCCCCTGGTGGCGTGGGTTCGAATCCCGCCTCAGACAGAGCCCATTGAAAGTACCAAGCAAGAACAAAGCAAACACAGTCAAGAGAGCATTACCAGTTGCCAGGATGGCGGAGTGGTCTAAGGTGTTGCGTTCAGGTCGCAGTCTCCCCAGGAGGCGTGGGTTCGAATCCCACCTCAGACAGAGCCCATTGAAAGTACCAAGCAAGAACAAAGCAAACACATTCAAGAGAGCATTACCAGTTGCCAGGATGGAAGAGCGGTCTAAGGCGTTGCGTTCAGGTCGCAGTCACCCCTGGCGGCGTGGGTTCGAATCCCGCCTCAGACAGAGCCCATTGAAAGTACCAAGCAAGAAGAAAGCAAACACAGTCAAGAGAGCATTACCAGTTGCCAGGATGGCAGAGCGGTCTAAGGCGTTGCGTTCAGGTCGCAGTCTCCCCTGGTGGCGTGGGTTCGAATCCCGCCTCAGACAGAGCCCATTGAAAGTACCAAGCAAGAACAAAGCAAACACAGTCAAGAGAGCATTACCAGTTGCCAGGATGGCAGAGCGGTCTAAGGCGCTGCGTTCAGGTCGCAGTCTCCCCAGGAGGCGTGGGTTCGAATCCCACCTCAGACAGAGCCCATTGAAAGTACCAAGCAAGAACAAAGCAAACACAGTCAAGAGAGCATTACCAGATGATAAGATGGCAGAGCGGTCTAAGGCATTGCGTTCAGGTCGCAGTCTCCCCAGGAGGCGTGGGCTCAAATCCCACCTCAGACAGTGACCATTGAAAGTACCAAGCAAGAACAAAGCAAACACAGTCAAGAGAGCATTACCAGATGCCAGCATAGCGGAGCGGTCTAAAGCGTTGCGTTCAGGTCGCAGTGTCCCCAGGAGGCGTGGGTTCGAATCCCACCTCAGACAGTGCCCATTGAAAGTACCAAGCAAGAACAAAGCAAACACAGTCAAGAGAGCATTACCAGTTGCCAGGATGGCGGAGCGGTCTAAGGTGTTGCGTTCAGGTCGCAGTCTCCCCAGGAGGCGTGGGTTCGAATCCCACCTCAGACAGAGCCCATTGAAAGTACCAAGCAAGAACAAAGCAAACACAGTCAAGAGAGCATTACCAGATGCCAGCATAGCGGAGCGGTCTAAGGCGTTGCGTTCAGGTCGCAGTGTCCCCAGGAGGCGTGGGTTCGAATCCCACCTCAGACAGTGCCCATTGAAAGTACCAAGCAAGAACAAAGCAAACACAGTCAAGAGAGCATTACCAGTTGCCAGGATGGCGGAGCGGTCTAAGGTGTTGCGTTCAGGTCGCAGTCTCCCCAGGAGGCGTGGGTTCGAATCCCACCTCAGACAGAGCCCATTGAAAGTACCAAGCAAGAACAAAGCAAACACATTCAAGAGAGCATTACCAGTTGCCAGGATGGCAGAGCGGTCTAAGGCGCTGCGTTCAGGTCGCAGTCTCCCCAGGAGTCGTGGGTTCAAATCCCGCAGCAGACAGAGCCCATTGAAAGTACCAAGCAAGAAGAAAGCAAACACAGTCAAGAGAGCATTACCAGTTGCCAGGATGGCAGAGCGGTCTAAGGCGTTGCGTTCAGGTCGCAGTCTCCCCTGGTGGCGTGGGTTCGAATCCCGCCTCAGACAGAGCCCATTGAAAGTACCAAGCAAGAACAAAGCAAACACAGTCAAGAGAGCATTACCAGTTGCCAGGATGGCAGAGCGGTCTAAGGCGCTGCGTTCAGGTCGCAGTCTCCCCAGGAGGCGTGGGTTCGAATCCCACCTCAGACAGAGCCCATTGAAAGTACCAAGCAAGAACAAAGCAAACACAGTCAAGAGAGCATTACCAGATGATAAGATGGCAGAGCGGTCTAAGGCGTTGCGTTCAGGTCGCAGTCTCCCCAGGAGGCGTGGGCTCAAATCCCACCTCAGACAGTGACCATTGAAAGTACCAAGCAAGAACAAAGCAAACACAGTCAAGAGAGCATTACCAGATGCCAGCATAGCGGAGCGGTCTAAGGCGTTGCGTTCAGGTCGCAGTGTCCCCAGGAGGCGTGGGTTCGAATCCCACCTCAGACAGTGCCCATTGAAAGTACCAAGCAAGAACAAAGCAAACACAGTCAAGAGAGCATTACCAGTTGCCAGGATGGCGGAGCGGTCTAAGGTGTTGCGTTCAGGTCGCAGTCTCCCCAGGAGGCGTGGGTTCGAATCCCACCTCAGACAGAGCCCATTGAAAGTACCAAGCAAGAACAAAGCAAACACAGTCAAGAGAGCATTACCAGATGCCAGCATAGCGGAGCGGTCTAAGGCGTTGCGTTCAGGTCGCAGTGTCCCCAGGAGGCGTGGGTTCGAATCCCACCTCAGACAGTGCCCATTGAAAGTACCAAGCAAGAACAAAGCAAACACAGTCAAGAGAGCATTACCAGTTGCCAGGATGGCGGAGCGGTCTAAGGTGTTGCGTTCAGGTCGCAGTCTCCCCAGGAGGCGTGGGTTCGAATCCCACCTCAGACAGAGCCCATTGAAAGTACCAAGCAAGAACAAAGCAAACACATTCAAGAGAGCATTACCAGTTGCCAGGATGGCAGAGCGGTCTAAGGCGCTGCGTTCAGGTCGCAGTCTCCCCAGGAGTCGTGGGTTCAAATCCCACCTCAGACAGTGACCATTGAAAGTACCAAGCAAGAACAAAGCAAACACAGTCAAGAGAGCATTACCAGATGCCAGCATAGCGGAGCGGTCTAAGGCGTTGCGTTCAGGTCGCAGTCTCCCCAGGAGGCGTGGGTTCGAATCCCAACTCAGACAGAGCCCATTGAAAGTACCAAGCAAGAACAAAGGAAACACAGTCAAGAAAGCATTACCAGTTGCCAGGATGGCGGAGCGGTCTAAGGCGTTGCGTTCAGGTCGCAGTCTCCCCAGGAGGCGTGGGTTCGAATCCCACCTCAGACAGAGCCCATTGAAAGTACCAAGCAAGAACAAAGCAAACACAGTCAAGAGAGCATTACCAGATGATAAGATGGCAGAGCGGTCTAAGGCGTTGCGTTCAGGTCGCAGTCTCCCCAGGAGGCGTGGGTTCAAATCCCACCTCAGACAGTGACCATTGAAAGTACCAAGCAAGAACAAAGCAAACACAGTCAAGAGAGCATTACCAGATGCCAGCATAGCGGAGCGGTCTAAGGCGTTGCGTTCAGGTCGCAGTGTCCCCAGGAGGCGTGGGTTCGAATCCCACCTCAGACAGTGCCCATTGAAAGTACCAAGCAAGAACAAAGCAAACACAGTCAAGAGAGCATTACCAGTTGCCAGGATGGCGGAGCGGTCTAAGGTGTTGCGTTCAGGTCGCAGTCTCCCCAGGAGGCGTGGGTTCGAATCCCACCTCAGACAGAGCCCATTGAAAGTACCAAGCAATGACAAAGGAAACACGGTCAAGAGAGCATTACCAGTTGCCAGGATGGCGGAGCGGTCTAAGGCGTTGCGTTCAGGTGACAGTACCCCAGGAGGCGTGGGTTCGAATCCCACCTCAGACAGAGCCCATTGAAAGTACCAAGCAAGAACAAAGCAAACACAGTAAAGAGAGCATTACCAGGTGCCAGCATAGCGGAGCGGTCTAAGGCGTTGCGTCCAGGTCGCAGTCTCCACAGGAGGCGTGGGTTCGAATCCCACCTCAGACAGAGCCCATTGAAAGTACCAAGCAAGAACAAAGGAAACACAGTCAAGAAAGCATTACCAGTTGCCAGGATGGCGGAGCGGTCTAAGGCGTTGCGTTCAGGTCGCAGTCTCCCCAGGAGGCGTGGGTTCGAATCCCACCTCAGACAGAGCCCATTGAAAGTACCAAGCAAGAACAAAGCAAACACAGTCAAGAGAGCATTACCAGATGCCAGCATAGCGGAGCGGTCTAAGGCGTTGCGTTCAGGTCGCAGTCTCCCCAGGAGGCGTGGGTTCAAATCCCACCTCAGACAGTGACCATTGAAAGTACCAAGCAATAACCAAGGAAACACGGTCAAGAGAGCATTACCAGTTGCCAGGATGGCGGAGCGGTCTAAGGCGCTGCGTTCAGGTCGCAGTCTCCCCAGGAGTCGTGGGTTCAAATCCCGCAGCAGACAGAGCTCATTGAAAGTACCAAGCAAGAAGAAAGCAAACACAGTCAAGAGAGCATTACCAGATGCCAGCATAGCGGAGCGGTCTAAGGCGTTGCGTTCAGGTCGCAGTCTCCCCAGGAGGCGTGGGTTCGAATCCCAACTCAGACAGAGCCCATTGAAAGTACCAAGCAAGAACAAAGGAAACACAGTCAAGAAAGCATTACCAGTTGCCAGGATGGCGGAGCGGTCTAAGGCGTTGCGTTCAGGTCGCAGTCTCCCCAGGAGGCGTGGGTTCGAATCCCACCTCAGACAGAGCCCATTGAAAGTACCAAGCAAGAACAAAGCAAACACAGTCAAGAGAGCATTACCAGATGATAAGATGGCAGAGCGGTCTAAGGCGTTGCGTTCAGGTCGCAGTCTCCCCAGGAGGCGTGGGTTCAAATCCCACCTCAGACAGTGACCATTGAAAGTACCAAGCAAGAACAAAGCAAACACAGTCAAGAGAGCATTACCAGATGCCAGCATAGCGGAGCGGTCTAAGGCGTTGCGTTCAGGTCGCAGTGTCCCCAGGAGGCGTGGGTTCGAATCCCACCTCAGACAGTGCCCATTGAAAGTACCAAGCAAGAACAAAGCAAACACAGTCAAGAGAGCATTACCAGTTGCCAGGATGGCGGAGCGGTCTAAGGTGTTGCGTTCAGGTCGCAGTCTCCCCAGGAGGCGTGGGTTCGAATCCCACCTCAGACAGAGCCCATTGAAAGTACCAAGCAATGACAAAGGAAACACGGTCAAGAGAGCATTACCAGTTGCCAGGATGGCGGAGCGGTCTAAGGCGTTGCGTTCAGGTGACAGTACCCCAGGAGGCGTGGGTTCGAATCCCACCTCAGACAGAGCCCATTGAAAGTACCAAGCAAGAACAAAGCAAACACAGTAAAGAGAGCATTACCAGGTGCCAGGATGGCGGAGCGGTCTAAGGCGTTGCGTTCAGGTCGCAGTCTCCCCAGGAGGCGTGGGTTCGAATCCCACCTCAGACAGAGCCCATTGAAAGTACCAAGCAAGAACAAAGGAAACACAGTCAAGAGAGCATTACCAGTTGCCAGGATGGCGGAGCGGTCTAAGGCTTTGCGTTCAGGTCGCAGTCTCCCCTGGTGGCGTGGGTTCGAATCCCGCCTCAGACAGAGCCCATTGAAAGTACCAAGCAAGAACAAAGCAAACACAGTCAAGAGAGCATTACCAGTTGCCAGGATGGCAGAGCGGTCTAAGGCGCTGCGTTCAGGTCGCAGTCTCCCCAGGAGGCGTGGGTTCGAATCCCACCTCAGACAGAGCCCATTGAAAGTACCAAGCAAGAACAAAGCAAACACAGTCAAGAGAGCATTACCAGATGATAAGATGGCAGAGCGGTCTAAGGCGTTGCGTTCAGGTCGCAGTCTCCCCAGGAGGCGTGGGCTCAAATCCCACCTCAGACAGTGACCATTGAAAGTACCAAGCAAGAACAAAGCAAACACAGTCAAGAGAGCATTACCAGATGCCAGCATAGCGGAGCGGTCTAAGGCGTTGCGTTCAGGTCGCAGTGTCCCCAGGAGGCGTGGGTTCGAATCCCACCTCAGACAGTGCCCATTGAAAGTACCAAGCAAGAACAAAGCAAACACAGTCAAGAGAGCATTACCAGTTGCCAGGATGGCGGAGCGGTCTAAGGTGTTGCGTTCAGGTCGCAGTCTCCCCAGGAGGCGTGGGTTCGAATCCCACCTCAGACAGAGCCCATTGAAAGTACCAAGCAAGAACAAAGCAAACACAGTCAAGAGAGCATTACCAGATGCCAGCATAGCGGAGCGGTCTAAGGCGTTGCGTTCAGGTCGCAGTGTCCCCAGGAGGCGTGGGTTCGAATCCCACCTCAGACAGTGCCCATTGAAAGTACCAAGCAAGAACAAAGCAAACACAGTCAAGAGAGCATTACCAGTTGCCAGGATGGCGGAGCGGTCTAAGGTGTTGCGTTCAGGTCGCAGTCTCCCCAGGAGGCGTGGGTTCGAATCCCACCTCAGACAGAGCCCATTGAAAGTACCAAGCAAGAACAAAGCAAACACATTCAAGAGAGCATTACCAGTTGCCAGGATGGCAGAGCGGTCTAAGGCGCTGCGTTCAGGTCGCAGTCTCCCCAGGAGTCGTGGGTTCAAATCCCGCAGCAGACAGAGCTCATTGAAAGTACCAAGCAAGAAGAAAGCAAACACAGTCAAGAGAGCATTACCAGATGCCAGCATAGCGGAGCGGTCTAAGGCGTTGCGTTCAGGTCGCAGTCTCCCCAGGAGGCGTGGGTTCGAATCCCAACTCAGACAGAGCCCATTGAAAGTACCAAGCAAGAACAAAGGAAACACAGTCAAGAAAGCATTACCAGTTGCCAGGATGGCGGAGCGGTCTAAGGCGTTGCGTTCAGGTCGCAGTCTCCCCAGGAGGCGTGGGTTCGAATCCCACCTCAGACAGAGCCCATTGAAAGTACCAAGCAAGAACAAAGCAAACACAGTCAAGAGAGCATTACCAGATGATAAGATGGCAGAGCAGTCTAAGGCGTTGCGTTCAGGTCGCAGTCTCCCCAGGAGGCGTGGGTTCAAATCCCACCTCAGACAGTGACCATTGAAAGTACCAAGCAAGAACAAAGCAAACACAGTCAAGAGAGCATTACCAGATGCCAGCATAGCGGAGCGGTCTCAGGCGTTGCGTTCAGGTCGCAGTGTCCCCAGGAGGCGTGGGTTCGAATCCCACCTCAGACAGTGCCCATTGAAAGTACCAAGCAAGAACAAAGCAAACACAGTCAAGAGAGCATTACCAGTTGCCAGGATGGCGGAGCGGTCTAAGGTGTTGCGTTCAGGTCGCAGTCTCCCCAGGAGGCGTGGGTTCGAATCCCACCTCAGACAGAGCCCATTGAAAGTACCAAGCAATGACAAAGGAAACACGGTCAAGAGAGCATTACCAGTTGCCAGGATGGCGGAGCGGTCTAAGGCGTTGCGTTCAGGTGACAGTACCCCAGGAGGCGTGGGTTCGAATCCCACCTCAGACAGAGCCCATTGAAAGTACCAAGCAAGAAAAAAGCAAACACAGTAAAGAGAGCATTACCAGGTGCCAGGATGGCGGAGCGGTCTAAGGCGTTGCGTTCAGGTCGCAGTCTCCCCAGGAGGTGTGGGTTCGAATCCCACCTCAGACAGAGCCCATTGAAAGTACCAAGCAAGAACTAAGGAAACACAGTCAAGAGAGCATTACCAGTTGCCAGGATGGCGGAGCGGTCTAAGGCTTTGCGTTCAGGTCGCAGTCTCCCCTGGAGGCGTGGGTTGGAATCCCGCCTCAGACAGAGCCCATTGAAAGTACCAAGCAAGAACAAAGCAAACACAGTCAAGACAGCATTACCAGTTGCCAGCATAGCGGAGCGGTCTAAGGCGTTGCGTCCAGGTCGCAGTCTCCACAGGAGGCGTGGGTTCGAATCCCACCTCAGACAGAGCCCATTGAAAGTACCAAGCAAGAACAAAGGAAATACAGTCAAGAAAGCATTACCAGTTGCCAGGATGGCGGAGCGGTCTAAGGCGTTGCGTTCAGGTCGCAGTCTCCCCAGGAGGCGTGGGTTCGAATCCCACCTCAGACAGAGCCCATTGAAAGTACCAAGCAAGAACAAAGCAAACACAGTCAAGAGAGCATTACCAGATGCCAGCATAGCGGAGCGGTCTAAGGCGTTGCGTTCAGGTCGCAGTGTCCCCAGGAGGCGTGGGTTCGAATCCCACCTCAGACAGTGCCCATTGAAAGTACCAAGCAAGAACAAAGCAAACACAGTCAAGAGAGCATTACCAGTTGCCAGGATGGCGGAGTGGTCTAAGGTGTTGCGTTCAGGTCGCAGTCTCCCCAGGAGGCGTGGGTTCGAATCCCACCTCAGACAGAGCCCATTGAAAGTACCAAGCAAGAACAAAGCAAACACATTCAAGAGAGCATTACCAGTTGCCAGGATGGCAGAGCGGTCTAAGGCGTTGCGTTCAGGTCGCAGTCACCCCTGGCGGCGTGGGTTCGAATCCCGCCTCAGACAGAGCCCATTGAAAGTACCAAGCAAGAAGAAAGCAAACACAGTCAAGAGAGCATTACCAGTTGCCAGGATGGCAGAGCGGTCTAAGGCGTTGCGTTCAGGTCGCAGTCTCCCCTGGTGGCGTGGGTTCGAATCCCGCCTCAGACAGAGCCCATTGAAAGTACCAAGCAAGAACAAAGCAAACACAGTCAAGAGAGCATTACCAGTTGCCAGGATGGCAGAGCGGTCTAAGGCGCTGCGTTCAGGTCGCAGTCTCCCCAGGAGGCGTGGGTTCGAATCCCACCTCAGACAGAGCCCATTGAAAGTACCAAGCAAGAACAAAGCAAACACAGTCAAGAGAGCATTACCAGATGATAAGATGGCAGAGCGGTCTAAGGCGTTGCGTTCAGGTCGCAGTCTCCCCAGGAGGCGTGGGCTCAAATCCCACCTCAGACAGTGACCATTGAAAGTACCAAGCAAGAACAAAGCAAACACAGTCAAGAGAGCATTACCAGATGCCAGCATAGCGGAGCGGTCTAAGGCGTTGCGTTCAGGTCGCAGTGTCCCCAGGAGGCGTGGGTTCGAATCCCACCTCAGACAGTGCCCATTGAAAGTACCAAGCAAGAACAAAGCAAACACAGTCAAGAGAGCATTACCAGTTGCCAGGATGGCGGAGCGGTCTAAGGTGTTGCGTTCAGGTCGCAGTCTCCCCAGGAGGCGTGGGTTCGAATCCCACCTCAGACAGAGCCCATTGAAAGTACCAAGCAAGAACAAAGCAAACACAGTCAAGAGAGCATTACCAGATGCCAGCATAGCGGAGCGGTCTAAGGCGTTGCGTTCAGGTCGCAGTGTCCCCAGGAGGCGTGGGTTCGAATCCCACCTCAGACAGTGCCCATTGAAAGTACCAAGCAAGAACAAAGCAAACACAGTCAAGAGAGCATTACCAGTTGCCAGGATGGCAGAGCGGTCTAAGGCGCTGCGTTCAGGTCGCAGTCTCCCCAGGAGTCGTGGGTTCAAATCCCGCAGCAGACAGAGCTCATTGAAAGTACCAAGCAAGAAGAAAGCAAACACAGTCAAGAGAGCATTACCAGATGCCAGCATAGCGGAGCGGTCTAAGGCGTTGCGTTCAGGTCGCAGTCTCCCCAGGAGGCGTGGGTTCGAATCCCAACTCAGACAGAGCCCATTGAAAGTACCAAGCAAGAACAAAGGAAACACAGTCAAGAAAGCATTACCAGTTGCCAGGATGGCGGAGCGGTCTAAGGCGTTGCGTTCAGGTCGCAGTCTCCCCAGGAGGCGTGGGTTCGAATCCCACCTCAGACAGAGCCCATTGAAAGTACCAAGCAAGAACAAAGCAAACACAGTCAAGAGAGCATTACCAGATGATAAGATGGCAGAGCAGTCTAAGGCGTTGCGTTCAGGTCGCAGTCTCCCCAGGAGGCGTGGGTTCAAATCCCACCTCAGACAGTGACCATTGAAAGTACCAAGCAAGAACAAAGCAAACACAGTCAAGAGAGCATTACCAGATGCCAGCATAGCGGAGCGGTCTCAGGCGTTGCGTTCAGGTCGCAGTGTCCCCAGGAGGCGTGGGTTCGAATCCCACCTCAGACAGTGCCCATTGAAAGTACCAAGCAAGAACAAAGCAAACACAGTCAAGAGAGCATTACCAGTTGCCAGGATGGCGGAGCGGTCTAAGGTGTTGCGTTCAGGTCGCAGTCTCCCCAGGAGGCGTGGGTTCGAATCCCACCTCAGACAGAGCCCATTGAAAGTACCAAGCAATGACAAAGGAAACACGGTCAAGAGAGCATTACCAGTTGCCAGGATGGCGGAGCGGTCTAAGGCGTTGCGTTCAGGTGACAGTACCCCAGGAGGCGTGGGTTCGAATCCCACCTCAGACAGAGCCCATTGAAAGTACCAAGCAAGAAAAAAGCAAACACAGTAAAGAGAGCATTACCAGGTGCCAGGATGGCGGAGCGGTCTAAGGCGTTGCGTTCAGGTCGCAGTCTCCCCAGGAGGTGTGGGTTCGAATCCCACCTCAGACAGAGCCCATTGAAAGTACCAAGCAAGAACTAAGGAAACACAGTCAAGAGAGCATTACCAGTTGCCAGGATGGCGGAGCGGTCTAAGGCTTTGCGTTCAGGTCGCAGTCTCCCCTGGAGGCGTGGGTTGGAATCCCGCCTCAGACAGAGCCCATTGAAAGTACCAAGCAAGAACAAAGCAAACACAGTCAAGACAGCATTACCAGTTGCCAGCATAGCGGAGCGGTCTAAGGCGTTGCGTCCAGGTCGCAGTCTCCACAGGAGGCGTGGGTTCGAATCCCACCTCAGACAGAGCCCATTGAAAGTACCAAGCAAGAACAAAGGAAATACAGTCAAGAAAGCATTACCAGTTGCCAGGATGGCGGAGCGGTCTAAGGCGTTGCGTTCAGGTCGCAGTCTCCCCAGGAGGCGTGGGTTCGAATCCCACCTCAGACAGAGCCCATTGAAAGTACCAAGCAAGAACAAAGCAAACACAGTCAAGAGAGCATTACCAGATGCCAGCATAGCGGAGCGGTCTAAGGCGTTGCGTTCAGGTCGCAGTGTCCCCAGGAGGCGTGGGTTCGAATCCCACCTCAGACAGTGCCCATTGAAAGTACCAAGCAAGAACAAAGCAAACACAGTCAAGAGAGCATTACCAGTTGCCAGGATGGCGGAGTGGTCTAAGGTGTTGCGTTCAGGTCGCAGTCTCCCCAGGAGGCGTGGGTTCGAATCCCACCTCAGACAGAGCCCATTGAAAGTACCAAGCAAGAACAAAGCAAACACATTCAAGAGAGCATTACCAGTTGCCAGGATGGCAGAGCGGTCTAAGGCGTTGCGTTCAGGTCGCAGTCACCCCTGGCGGCGTGGGTTCGAATCCCGCCTCAGACAGAGCCCATTGAAAGTACCAAGCAAGAAGAAAGCAAACACAGTCAAGAGAGCATTACCAGTTGCCAGGATGGCAGAGCGGTCTAAGGCGTTGCGTTCAGGTCGCAGTCTCCCCTGGTGGCGTGGGTTCGAATCCCGCCTCAGACAGAGCCCATTGAAAGTACCAAGCAAGAACAAAGCAAACACAGTCAAGAGAGCATTACCAGTTGCCAGGATGGCAGAGCGGTCTAAGGCGCTGCGTTCAGGTCGCAGTCTCCCCAGGAGGCGTGGGTTCGAATCCCACCTCAGACAGAGCCCATTGAAAGTACCAAGCAAGAACAAAGCAAACACAGTCAAGAGAGCATTACCAGATGATAAGATGGCAGAGCGGTCTAAGGCGTTGCGTTCAGGTCGCAGTCTCCCCAGGAGGCGTGGGCTCAAATCCCACCTCAGACAGTGACCATTGAAAGTACCAAGCAAGAACAAAGCAAACACAGTCAAGAGAGCATTACCAGATGCCAGCATAGCGGAGCGGTCTAAGGCGTTGCGTTCAGGTCGCAGTGTCCCCAGGAGGCGTGGGTTCGAATCCCACCTCAGACAGTGCCCATTGAAAGTACCAAGCAAGAACAAAGCAAACACAGTCAAGAGAGCATTACCAGTTGCCAGGATGGCGGAGCGGTCTAAGGTGTTGCGTTCAGGTCGCAGTCTCCCCAGGAGGCGTGGGTTCGAATCCCACCTCAGACAGAGCCCATTGAAAGTACCAAGCAAGAACAAAGCAAACACAGTCAAGAGAGCATTACCAGATGCCAGCATAGCGGAGCGGTCTAAGGCGTTGCGTTCAGGTCGCAGTGTCCCCAGGAGGCGTGGGTTCGAATCCCACCTCAGACAGTGCCCATTGAAAGTACCAAGCAAGAACAAAGCAAACACAGTCAAGAGAGCATTACCAGTTGCCAGGATGGCAGAGCGGTCTAAGGCGCTGCGTTCAGGTCGCAGTCTCCCCAGGAGTCGTGGGTTCAAATCCCGCAGCAGACAGAGCTCATTGAAAGTACCAAGCAAGAAGAAAGCAAACACAGTCAAGAGAGCATTACCAGATGCCAGCATAGCGGAGCGGTCTAAGGCGTTGCGTTCAGGTCGCAGTCTCCCCAGGAGGCGTGGGTTCGAATCCCAACTCAGACAGAGCCCATTGAAAGTACCAAGCAAGAACAAAGGAAACACAGTCAAGAAAGCATTACCAGTTGCCAGGATGGCGGAGCGGTCTAAGGCGTTGCGTTCAGGTCGCAGTCTCCCCAGGAGGCGTGGGTTCGAATCCCACCTCAGACAGAGCCCATTGAAAGTACCAAGCAAGAACAAAGCAAACACAGTCAAGAGAGCATTACCAGATGATAAGATGGCAGAGCGGTCTAAGGCGTTGCGTTCAGGTCGCAGTCTCCCCAGGAGGCGTGGGTTCAAATCCCACCTCAGACAGTGACCATTGAAAGTACCAAGCAAGAACAAAGCAAACACAGTCAAGAGAGCATTACCAGATGCCAGCATAGCGGAGCGGTCTAAGGCGTTGCGTTCAGGTCGCAGTGTCCCCAGGAGGCGTGGGTTCGAATCCCACCTCAGACAGTGCCCATTGAAAGTACCAAGCAAGAACAAAGCAAACACAGTCAAGAGAGCATTACCAGTTGCCAGGATGGCGGAGCGGTCTAAGGTGTTGCGTTCAGGTCGCAGTCTCCCCAGGAGGCGTGGGTTCGAATCCCACCTCAGACAGAGCCCATTGAAAGTACCAAGCAATGACAAAGGAAACACGGTCAAGGGAGCATTACCAGTTGCCAGGATGGCGGAGCGGTCTAAGGCGTTGCGTTCAGGTGACAGTACCCCAGGAGGCGTGGGTTCGAATCCCACCTCAGACAGAGCCCATTGAAAGTACCAAGCAAGAACAAAGCAAACACAGTAAAGAGAGCATTACCAGTTGCCAGGATGGCGGAGCGGTCTAAGGCTTTGCGTTCAGGTCGCAGTCTCCCCTGGAGGCGTGGGTTGGAATCCCGCCTCAGACAGAGCCCATTGAAAGTACCAAGCAAGAACAAAGCAAACACAGTCAAGAGAGCATTACCAGTTGCCAGCATAGCGGAGCGGTCTAAGGCGTTGCGTCCAGGTCGCAGTCTCCACAGGAGGCGTGGGTTCGAATCCCACCTCAGACAGAGCCCATTGAAAGTACCAAGCAAGAACAAAGGAAACACAGTCAAGAAAGCATTACCAGTTGCCAGGATGGCGGAGCGGTCTAAGGCGTTGCGTTCAGGTCGCAGTCTCCCCAGGAGGCGTGGGTTCGAATCCCACCTCAGACAGAGCCCATTGAAAGTACCAAGCAAGAACAAAGCAAACACAGTCAAGAGAGCATTACCAGATGCCAGCATAGCGGAGCGGTCTAAGGCGTTGCGTTCAGGTCGCAGTGTCCCCAGGAGGCGTGGGTTCGAATCCCACCTCAGACAGTGCCCATTGAAAGTACCAAGCAAGAACAAAGCAAACACAGTCAAGAGAGCATTACCAGTTGCCAGGATGGCGGAGTGGTCTAAGGTGTTGCGTTCAGGTCGCAGTCTCCCCAGGAGGCGTGGGTTCGAATCCCACCTCAGACAGAGCCCATTGAAAGTACCAAGCAAGAACAAAGCAAACACATTCAAGAGAGCATTACCAGTTGCCAGGATGGCAGAGCGGTCTAAGGCGCTGCGTTCAGGTCGCAGTCTCCCCAGGAGGCGTGGGTTCAAATCCCGCAGCAGACAGAGCTCATTGAAAGTACCAAGCAAGAAGAAAGCAAACACAGTCAAGAGAGCATTACCAGATGCCAGCATAGCGGAGCGGTCTAAGGCGTTGCGTTCTGGTCGCAGTCTCCCCAGGAGGCGTGGGTTCGAATCCCACCTCAGACAGAGCCCATTGAAAGTACCAAGCAAGAACAAAGGAAACACAGTCAAGAAAGCATTACCAGTTGCCAGGATGGCGGAGCGGTCTAAGGCGTTGCGTTCAGGTCGCAGTCTCCCCAGGAGGCGTGGGTTCGAATCCCACCTCAGACAGAGCCCATTGAAAGTACCAAGCAAGAACTAAGCAAACACAGTCAAGAGAGCATTACCAGATGATAAGATGGCAGAGCGGTCTAAGGCGTTGCGTTCAGGTCGCAGTCTCCCCAGGAGGCGTGGGTTCAAATCCCACCTCAGACAGTGACCATTGAAAGTACCAAGCAAGAACAAAGCAAACACAGTCAAGAGAGCAATACCAGATGCCAGCATAGCGGAGCGGTCTAAGGCGTTGCGTTCAGGTCGCAGTGTCCCCAGGAGGCGTGGGTTCGAATCCCACCTCAGACAGTGCCCATTGAAAGTACCAAGCAAGAACAAAGCAAACACAGTCAAGAGAGCATTACCAGTTGCCAGGATGGCGGAGCGGTCTAAGGTGTTGCGTTCAGGTCGCAGTCTCCCCAGGAGGCGTGGGTTCGAATCCCACCTCAGACAGAGCCCATTGAAAGTACCAAGCAAGAACAAAGCAAACACATTCAAGAGAGTATTACCAGTTGCCAGGATGGCAGAGCGGTCTAAGGCGCTGCGTTAAGGTCGCAGTCTCCCCAGGAGGCGTGGGTTCAAATCCCGCAGCAGACAGAGCCCAATGAAAGTACCAAGCAAGAAGAAAGCAAAGACAGTCAAGAGAGCATTACCAGCTGCAAGGATGGCGGAGCGGTCGAAGGCGTTGCGTTCATTGTAGCAGTCTCCCCAGGAGGCGTGGGTTCGAATCCCACCTCAGACCGAGCCCATTGAAAGTACCAAGCAATGACAAAGGAAACACGGTCAAGAGAGCATTACCAGTTGCCAGGATGGCGGAGCGGTCTAAGGCGTTGCGTTCAGGTCGCAGTCTCCCCAGGAGGCGTGGGTTCGAATCCCACCTCAGACAGAGCCCATTGAAAGTACCAAGCAAGAACAAAGCAAACACAGTCAAGAGAGCATTACCAGATGATAAGATGGCAGAGCGGTCTAAGGCGTTGCGTTCAGGTCGCAGTCTCCCCAGGAGGCGTGGGTTCGAATCCCACCTCAGACAGAGCCCATTGAAAGTACCAAGCAATAACCAAGGAAACACGGTCAAGAGAGCATTACCAGTTGCCAGGATGGCGGAGCGGTCTAAGGCGTTCCGTTCAGGTCACAGTCTCCCCAGGAGGCGTGGGTTCGAATCCCACCTCAGACAGAGCCCATTGAAAGTACCAAGCAATAACCAAGGAAACACGGTCAAGAGAGCATTACCAGTTGCCAGGATGGCGGAGCGGTCTAAGGCGTTGCGGTCAGGTCACAGTACCCCAGGAGGCGTGGGTTCGAATCCCACCTCAGACAGAGCCCATTGAAAGTACCAAGCAAGAACAAAGCAAACACAGTCAAGAGAGCATTACCAGATGCCAGCATAGCGGAGCGGTCTAAGGCGTTGCGTTCAGGTCGCAGTCTCCCCAGGAGGCGTGGGTTCAAATCCCACCTCAGACAGAGCCCAATGAAAGTACCAAGCAAGAACTAAGCAAACACAGTCAAGAGAGCATTACCAGATGATAAGATGGCAGAGCGGTCTAAGGCGTTGCGTTCAGGTCGCAGTCTCCCCAGGAGGCGTGGGTTCAAATCCCACCTCAGACAGTGACCATTGAAAGTACCAAGCAAGAACAAAGCAAACACAGTCAAGAGAGCAATACCAGATGCCAGCATAGCGGAGCGGTCTAAGGCGTTGCGTTCAGGTCGCAGTGTCCCCAGGAGGCGTGGGTTCGAATCCCACCTCAGACAGTGCCCATTGAAAGTACCAAGCAAGAACAAAGCAAACACAGTCAAGAGAGCATTACCAGTTGCCAGGATGGCGGAGCGGTCTAAGGTGTTGCGTTCAGGTCGCAGTCTCCCCAGGAGGCGTGGGTTCGAATCCCACCTCAGACAGAGCCCATTGAAAGTACCAAGCAAGAACAAAGCAAACACATTCAAGAGAGTATTACCAGTTGCCAGGATGGCAGAGCGGTCTAAGGCGCTGCGTTAAGGTCGCAGTCTCCCCAGGAGGCGTGGGTTCAAATCCCGCAGCAGACAGAGCCCAATGAAAGTACCAAGCAAGAAGAAAGCAAAGACAGTCAAGAGAGCATTACCAGCTGCAAGGATGGCGGAGCGGTCGAAGGCGTTGCGTTCATTGTAGCAGTCTCCCCAGGAGGCGTGGGTTCGAATCCCACCTCAGACCGAGCCCATTGAAAGTACCAAGCAATGACAAAGGAAACACGGTCAAGAGAGCATTACCAGTTGCCAGGATGGCGGAGCGGTCTAAGGCGTTGCGTTCAGGTCGCAGTCTCCCCAGGAGGCGTGGGTTCGAATCCCACCTCAGACAGAGCCCATTGAAAGTACCAAGCAAGAACAAAGCAAACACAGTCAAGAGAGCATTACCAGATGATAAGATGGCAGAGCGGTCTAAGGCGTTGCGTTCAGGTCGCAGTCTCCCCAGGAGGCGTGGGTTCAAATCCCACCTCAGACAGTGACCATTGAAAGTACCAAGCAAGAACAAAGCAAACACAGTCAAGAGAGCATTACCAGATGCCAGCATAGCGGAGCGGTCTAAGGCGTTGCGTTCAGGTCGCAGTGTCCCCAGGAGGCGTGGGTTCGAATCCCACCTCAGACAGTGCCCATTGAAAGTACCAAGCAAGAACAAAGCAAACACAGTCAAGAGAGCATTACCAGTTGCCAGGATGGCGGAGCGGTCTAAGGTGTTGCGTTCAGGTCGCAGTCTCCCCAGGAGGCGTGGGTTCGAATCCCACCTCAGACAGAGCCCATTGAAAGTACCAAGCAATGACAAAGGAAACACGGTCAAGGGAGCATTACCAGTTGCCAGGATGGCGGAGCGGTCTAAGGCGTTGCGTTCAGGTGACAGTACCCCAGGAGGCGTGGGTTCGAATCCCACCTCAGACAGAGCCCATTGAAAGTACCAAGCAAGAACAAAGCAAACACAGTAAAGAGAGCATTACCAGTTGCCAGGATGGCGGAGCGGTCTAAGGCTTTGCGTTCAGGTCGCAGTCTCCCCTGGAGGCGTGGGTTGGAATCCCGCCTCAGACAGAGCCCATTGAAAGTACCAAGCAAGAACAAAGCAAACACAGTCAAGAGAGCATTACCAGTTGCCAGCATAGCGGAGCGGTCTAAGGCGTTGCGTCCAGGTCGCAGTCTCCACAGGAGGCGTGGGTTCGAATCCCACCTCAGACAGAGCCCATTGAAAGTACCAAGCAAGAACAAAGGAAACACAGTCAAGAAAGCATTACCAGTTGCCAGGATGGCGGAGCGGTCTAAGGCGTTGCGTTCAGGTCGCAGTCTCCCCAGGAGGCGTGGGTTCGAATCCCACCTCAGACAGAGCCCATTGAAAGTACCAAGCAAGAACAAAGCAAACACAGTCAAGAGAGCATTACCAGATGCCAGCATAGCGGAGCGGTCTAAGGCGTTGCGTTCAGGTCGCAGTGTCCCCAGGAGGCGTGGGTTCGAATCCCACCTCAGACAGTGCCCATTGAAAGTACCAAGCAAGAACAAAGCAAACACAGTCAAGAGAGCATTACCAGTTGCCAGGATGGCGGAGTGGTCTAAGGTGTTGCGTTCAGGTCGCAGTCTCCCCAGGAGGCGTGGGTTCGAATCCCACCTCAGACAGAGCCCATTGAAAGTACCAAGCAAGAACAAAGCAAACACATTCAAGAGAGCATTACCAGTTGCCAGGATGGCAGAGCGGTCTAAGGCGCTGCGTTCAGGTCGCAGTCTCCCCAGGAGGCGTGGGTTCAAATCCCGCAGCAGACAGAGCTCATTGAAAGTACCAAGCAAGAAGAAAGCAAACACAGTCAAGAGAGCATTACCAGATGCCAGCATAGCGGAGCGGTCTAAGGCGTTGCGTTCTGGTCGCAGTCTCCCCAGGAGGCGTGGGTTCGAATCCCACCTCAGACAGAGCCCATTGAAAGTACCAAGCAAGAACAAAGGAAACACAGTCAAGAAAGCATTACCAGTTGCCAGGATGGCGGAGCGGTCTAAGGCGTTGCGTTCAGGTCGCAGTCTCCCCAGGAGGCGTGGGTTCGAATCCCACCTCAGACAGAGCCCATTGAAAGTACCAAGCAAGAACTAAGCAAACACAGTCAAGAGAGCATTACCAGATGATAAGATGGCAGAGCGGTCTAAGGCGTTGCGTTCAGGTCGCAGTCTCCCCAGGAGGCGTGGGTTCAAATCCCACCTCAGACAGTGACCATTGAAAGTACCAAGCAAGAACAAAGCAAACACAGTCAAGAGAGCAATACCAGATGCCAGCATAGCGGAGCGGTCTAAGGCGTTGCGTTCAGGTCGCAGTGTCCCCAGGAGGCGTGGGTTCGAATCCCACCTCAGACAGTGCCCATTGAAAGTACCAAGCAAGAACAAAGCAAACACAGTCAAGAGAGCATTACCAGTTGCCAGGATGGCGGAGCGGTCTAAGGTGTTGCGTTCAGGTCGCAGTCTCCCCAGGAGGCGTGGGTTCGAATCCCACCTCAGACAGAGCCCATTGAAAGTACCAAGCAAGAACAAAGCAAACACATTCAAGAGAGTATTACCAGTTGCCAGGATGGCAGAGCGGTCTAAGGCGCTGCGTTAAGGTCGCAGTCTCCCCAGGAGGCGTGGGTTCAAATCCCGCAGCAGACAGAGCCCAATGAAAGTACCAAGCAAGAAGAAAGCAAAGACAGTCAAGAGAGCATTACCAGCTGCAAGGATGGCGGAGCGGTCGAAGGCGTTGCGTTCATTGTAGCAGTCTCCCCAGGAGGCGTGGGTTCGAATCCCACCTCAGACCGAGCCCATTGAAAGTACCAAGCAATGACAAAGGAAACACGGTCAAGAGAGCATTACCAGTTGCCAGGATGGCGGAGCGGTCTAAGGCGTTGCGTTCAGGTCGCAGTCTCCCCAGGAGGCGTGGGTTCGAATCCCACCTCAGACAGAGCCCATTGAAAGTACCAAGCAAGAACAAAGCAAACACAGTCAAGAGAGCATTACCAGATGATAAGATGGCAGAGCGGTCTAAGGCGTTGCGTTCAGGTCGCAGTCTCCCCAGGAGGCGTGGGTTCGAATCCCACCTCAGACAGAGCCCATTGAAAGTACCAAGCAATAACCAAGGAAACACGGTCAAGAGAGCATTACCAGTTGCCAGGATGGCGGAGCGGTCTAAGGCGTTCCGTTCAGGTCACAGTCTCCCCAGGAGGCGTGGGTTCGAATCCCACCTCAGACAGAGCCCATTGAAAGTACCAAGCAATAACCAAGGAAACACGGTCAAGAGAGCATTACCAGTTGCCAGGATGGCGGAGCGGTCTAAGGCGTTGCGGTCAGGTCACAGTACCCCAGGAGGCGTGGGTTCGAATCCCACCTCAGACAGAGCCCATTGAAAGTACCAAGCAAGAACAAAGCAAACACAGTCAAGAGAGCATTACCAGATGCCAGCATAGCGGAGCGGTCTAAGGCGTTGCGTTCAGGTCGCAGTGTCCCCAGGAGGCGTGGATTCGAATCCCACCTCAGACAGAGCCCATTGAAAGTACCAAGCAATGACAAAGGAAACACGGTCAAGGGAGCATTACCAGTTGCCAGGATGGCGGAGCGGTCTAAGGCGTTGCGTTCAGGTGACAGTACCCCAGGAGGCGTGGGTTCGAATCCCACCTCAGACAGAGCCCATTGAAAGTACCAAGCAAGAACAAAGCAAACACAGTAAAGAGAGCATTACCAGTTGCCAGGATGGCGGAGCGGTCTAAGGCTTTGCGTTCAGGTCGCAGTCTCCCCTGGAGGCGTGGGTTGGAATCCCGCCTCAGACAGAGCCCATTGAAAGTACCAAGCAAGAACAAAGCAAACACAGTCAAGAGAGCATTACCAGTTGCCAGCATAGCGGAGCGGTCTAAGGCGTTGCGTCCAGGTCGCAGTCTCCACAGGAGGCGTGGGTTCGAATCCCACCTCAGACAGAGCCCATTGAAAGTACCAAGCAAGAACAAAGGAAACACAGTCAAGAAAGCATTACCAGTTGCCAGGATGGCGGAGCGGTCTAAGGCGTTGCGTTCAGGTCGCAGTCTCCCCAGGAGGCGTGGGTTCGAATCCCACCTCAGACAGAGCCCATTGAAAGTACCAAGCAAGAACAAAGCAAACACAGTCAAGAGAGCATTACCAGATGCCAGCATAGCGGAGCGGTCTAAGGCGTTGCGTTCAGGTCGCAGTGTCCCCAGGAGGCGTGGGTTCGAATCCCACCTCAGACAGTGCCCATTGAAAGTACCAAGCAAGAACAAAGCAAACACAGTCAAGAGAGCATTACCAGTTGCCAGGATGGCGGAGTGGTCTAAGGTGTTGCGTTCAGTTCGCAGTCTCCCCAGGAGGCGTGGGTTCGAATCCCACCTCAGACAGAGCCCATTGAAAGTACCAAGCAAGAACAAAGCAAACACATTCAAGAGAGCATTACCAGTTGCCAGGATGGCAGAGCGGTCTAAGGCGCTGCGTTCAGGTCGCAGTCTCCCCAGGAGGCGTGGGTTCAAATCCCGCAGCAGACAGAGCTCATTGAAAGTACCAAGCAAGAAGAAAGCAAACACAGTCAAGAGAGCATTACCAGATGCCAGCATAGCGGAGCGGTCTAAGGCGTTGCGTTCTGGTCGCAGTCTCCCCAGGAGGCGTGGGTTCGAATCCCACCTCAGACAGAGCCCATTGAAAGTACCAAGCAAGAACAAAGCAAACACAGTCAAGAGAGCATTACCAGTTGCCAGGATGGCGGAGCGGTCTAAGGTGTTGCGTTCAGGTCGCAGTCTCCCCAGGAGGCGTGGGTTCGAATCCCACCTCAGACAGAGCCCATTGAAAGTACCAAGCAAGAACAAAGCAAACACATTCAAGAGAGTATTACCAGTTGCCAGGATGGCAGAGCGGTCTAAGGCGCTGCGTTAAGGTCGCAGTCTCCCCAGGAGGCGTGGGTTCAAATCCCGCAGCAGACAGAGCCCAATGAAAGTACCAAGCAAGAAGAAAGCAAAGACAGTCAAGAGAGCATTACCAGCTGCAAGGATGGCGGAGCGGTCGAAGGCGTTGCGTTCAGGTCGCAGTCTCCCCAGGAGGCGTGGGTTCAAATCCCACCTCAGACAGAGCCCAATGAAAGTACCAAGCAAGAACTAAGCAAACACAGTCAAGAGAGCATTACCAGATGATAAGATGGCAGAGCGGTCTAAGGCGTTGCGTTCAGGTCGCAGTCTCCCCAGGAGGCGTGGGTTCAAATCCCACCTCAGACAGTGACCATTGAAAGTACCAAGCAAGAACAAAGCAAACACAGTCAAGAGAGCAATACCAGATGCCAGCATAGCGGAGCGGTCTAAGGCGTTGCGTTCAGGTCGCAGTGTCCCCAGGAGGCGTGGGTTCGAATCCCACCTCAGACAGTGCCCATTGAAAGTACCAAGCAAGAACAAAGCAAACACAGTCAAGAGAGCATTACCAGTTGCCAGGATGGCGGAGCGGTCTAAGGTGTTGCGTTCAGGTCGCAGTCTCCCCAGGAGGCGTGGGTTCGAATCCCACCTCAGACAGAGCCCATTGAAAGTACCAAGCAAGAACAAAGCAAACACATTCAAGAGAGTATTACCAGTTGCCAGGATGGCAGAGCGGTCTAAGGCGCTGCGTTAAGGTCGCAGTCTCCCCAGGAGGCGTGGGTTCAAATCCCGCAGCAGACAGAGCCCAATGAAAGTACCAAGCAAGAAGAAAGCAAAGACAGTCAAGAGAGCATTACCAGCTGCAAGGATGGCGGAGCGGTCGAAGGCGTTGCGTTCATTGTAGCAGTCTCCCCAGGAGGCGTGGGTTCGAATCCCACCTCAGACCGAGCCCATTGAAAGTACCAAGCAATGACAAAGGAAACACGGTCAAGAGAGCATTACCAGTTGCCAGGATGGCGGAGCGGTCTAAGGCGTTGCGTTCAGGTCGCAGTCTCCCCAGGAGGCGTGGGTTCGAATCCCACCTCAGACAGAGCCCATTGAAAGTACCAAGCAAGAACAAAGCAAACACAGTCAAGAGAGCATTACCAGATGATAAGATGGCAGAGCGGTCTAAGGCGTTGCGTTCAGGTCGCAGTCTCCCCAGGAGGCGTGGGTTCGAATCCCACCTCAGACAGAGCCCATTGAAAGTACCAAGCAATAACCAAGGAAACACGGTCAAGAGAGCATTACCAGTTGCCAGGATGGCGGAGCGGTCTAAGGCGTTCCGTTCAGGTCACAGTCTCCCCAGGAGGCGTGGGTTCGAATCCCACCTCAGACAGAGCCCATTGAAAGTACCAAGCAATAACCAAGGAAACACGGTCAAGAGAGCATTACCAGTTGCCAGGATGGCGGAGCGGTCTAAGGCGTTGCGGTCAGGTCACAGTACCCCAGGAGGCGTGGGTTCGAATCCCACCTCAGACAGAGCCCATTGAAAGTACCAAGCAAGAACAAAGCAAACACAGTCAAGAGAGCATTACCAGATGCCAGCATAGCGGAGCGGTCTAAGGCGTTGCGTTCAGGTCGCAGTGTCCCCAGGAGGCGTGGATTCGAATCCCACCTCAGACAGAGCCCATTGAAAGTACCAAGCAATGACAAAGGAAACACGGTCAAGGGAGCATTACCAGTTGCCAGGATGGCGGAGCGGTCTAAGGCGTTGCGTTCAGGTGACAGTACCCCAGGAGGCGTGGGTTCGAATCCCACCTCAGACAGAGCCCATTGAAAGTACCAAGCAAGAACAAAGCAAACACAGTAAAGAGAGCATTACCAGTTGCCAGGATGGCGGAGCGGTCTAAGGCTTTGCGTTCAGGTCGCAGTCTCCCCTGGAGGCGTGGGTTGGAATCCCGCCTCAGACAGAGCCCATTGAAAGTACCAAGCAAGAACAAAGCAAACACAGTCAAGAGAGCATTACCAGTTGCCAGCATAGCGGAGCGGTCTAAGGCGTTGCGTCCAGGTCGCAGTCTCCACAGGAGGCGTGGGTTCGAATCCCACCTCAGACAGAGCCCATTGAAAGTACCAAGCAAGAACAAAGGAAACACAGTCAAGAAAGCATTACCAGTTGCCAGGATGGCGGAGCGGTCTAAGGCGTTGCGTTCAGGTCGCAGTCTCCCCAGGAGGCGTGGGTTCGAATCCCACCTCAGACAGAGCCCATTGAAAGTACCAAGCAAGAACAAAGCAAACACAGTCAAGAGAGCATTACCAGATGCCAGCATAGCGGAGCGGTCTAAGGCGTTGCGTTCAGGTCGCAGTGTCCCCAGGAGGCGTGGGTTCGAATCCCACCTCAGACAGTGCCCATTGAAAGTACCAAGCAAGAACAAAGCAAACACAGTCAAGAGAGCATTACCAGTTGCCAGGATGGCGGAGTGGTCTAAGGTGTTGCGTTCAGGTCGCAGTCTCCCCAGGAGGCGTGGGTTCGAATCCCACCTCAGACAGAGCCCATTGAAAGTACCAAGCAAGAACAAAGCAAACACATTCAAGAGAGCATTACCAGTTGCCAGGATGGCAGAGCGGTCTAAGGCGCTGCGTTCAGGTCGCAGTCTCCCCAGGAGGCGTGGGTTCAAATCCCGCAGCAGACAGAGCTCATTGAAAGTACCAAGCAAGAAGAAAGCAAACACAGTCAAGAGAGCATTACCAGATGCCAGCATAGCGGAGCGGTCTAAGGCGTTGCGTTCTGGTCGCAGTCTCCCCAGGAGGCGTGGGTTCGAATCCCACCTCAGACAGAGCCCATTGAAAGTACCAAGCAAGAACAAAGGAAACACAGTCAAGAAAGCATTACCAGTTGCCAGGATGGCGGAGCGGTCTAAGGCGTTGCGTTCAGGTCGCAGTCTCCCCAGGAGGCGTGGGTTCGAATCCCACCTCAGACAGAGCCCATTGAAAGTACCAAGCAAGAACTAAGCAAACACAGTCAAGAGAGCATTACCAGATGATAAGATGGCAGAGCGGTCTAAGGCGTTGCGTTCAGGTCGCAGTCTCCCCAGGAGGCGTGGGTTCAAATCCCACCTCAGACAGTGACCATTGAAAGTACCAAGCAAGAACAAAGCAAACACAGTCAAGAGAGCAATACCAGATGCCAGCATAGCGGAGCGGTCTAAGGCGTTGCGTTCAGGTCGCAGTGTCCCCAGGAGGCGTGGGTTCGAATCCCACCTCAGACAGTGCCCATTGAAAGTACCAAGCAAGAACAAAGCAAACACAGTCAAGAGAGCATTACCAGTTGCCAGGATGGCGGAGCGGTCTAAGGTGTTGCGTTCAGGTCGCAGTCTCCCCAGGAGGCGTGGGTTCGAATCCCACCTCAGACAGAGCCCATTGAAAGTACCAAGCAAGAACAAAGCAAACACATTCAAGAGAGTATTACCAGTTGCCAGGATGGCAGAGCGGTCTAAGGCGCTGCGTTAAGGTCGCAGTCTCCCCAGGAGGCGTGGGTTCAAATCCCGCAGCAGACAGAGCCCAATGAAAGTACCAAGCAAGAAGAAAGCAAAGACAGTCAAGAGAGCATTACCAGCTGCAAGGATGGCGGAGCGGTCGAAGGCGTTGCGTTCATTGTAGCAGTCTCCCCAGGAGGCGTGGGTTCGAATCCCACCTCAGACCGAGCCCATTGAAAGTACCAAGCAATGACAAAGGAAACACGGTCAAGAGAGCATTACCAGTTGCCAGGATGGCGGAGCGGTCTAAGGCGTTGCGTTCAGGTCGCAGTCTCCCCAGGAGGCGTGGGTTCGAATCCCACCTCAGACAGAGCCCATTGAAAGTACCAAGCAAGAACAAAGCAAACACAGTCAAGAGAGCATTACCAGATGATAAGATGGCAGAGCGGTCTAAGGCGTTGCGTTCAGGTCGCAGTCTCCCCAGGAGGCGTGGGTTCGAATCCCACCTCAGACAGAGCCCATTGAAAGTACCAAGCAATAACCAAGGAAACACGGTCAAGAGAGCATTACCAGTTGCCAGGATGGCGGAGCGGTCTAAGGCGTTCCGTTCAGGTCACAGTCTCCCCAGGAGGCGTGGGTTCGAATCCCACCTCAGACAGAGCCCATTGAAAGTACCAAGCAATAACCAAGGAAACACGGTCAAGAGAGCATTACCAGTTGCCAGGATGGCGGAGCGGTCTAAGGCGTTGCGGTCAGGTCACAGTACCCCAGGAGGCGTGGGTTCGAATCCCACCTCAGACAGAGCCCATTGAAAGTACCAAGCAAGAACAAAGCAAACACAGTCAAGAGAGCATTACCAGATGCCAGCATAGCGGAGCGGTCTAAGGCGTTGCGTTCAGGTCGCAGTGTCCCCAGGAGGCGTGGATTCGAATCCCACCTCAGACAGAGCCCATTGAAAGTACCAAGCAATGACAAAGGAAACACGGTCAAGGGAGCATTACCAGTTGCCAGGATGGCGGAGCGGTCTAAGGCGTTGCGTTCAGGTGACAGTACCCCAGGAGGCGTGGGTTCGAATCCCACCTCAGACAGAGCCCATTGAAAGTACCAAGCAAGAACAAAGCAAACACAGTAAAGAGAGCATTACCAGTTGCCAGGATGGCGGAGCGGTCTAAGGCTTTGCGTTCAGGTCGCAGTCTCCCCTGGAGGCGTGGGTTGGAATCCCGCCTCAGACAGAGCCCATTGAAAGTACCAAGCAAGAACAAAGCAAACACAGTCAAGAGAGCATTACCAGTTGCCAGCATAGCGGAGCGGTCTAAGGCGTTGCGTCCAGGTCGCAGTCTCCACAGGAGGCGTGGGTTCGAATCCCACCTCAGACAGAGCCCATTGAAAGTACCAAGCAAGAACAAAGGAAACACAGTCAAGAAAGCATTACCAGTTGCCAGGATGGCGGAGCGGTCTAAGGCGTTGCGTTCAGGTCGCAGTCTCCCCAGGAGGCGTGGGTTCGAATCCCACCTCAGACAGAGCCCATTGAAAGTACCAAGCAAGAACAAAGCAAACACAGTCAAGAGAGCATTACCAGATGCCAGCATAGCGGAGCGGTCTAAGGCGTTGCGTTCAGGTCGCAGTGTCCCCAGGAGGCGTGGGTTCGAATCCCACCTCAGACAGTGCCCATTGAAAGTACCAAGCAAGAACAAAGCAAACACAGTCAAGAGAGCATTACCAGTTGCCAGGATGGCGGAGTGGTCTAAGGTGTTGCGTTCAGGTCGCAGTCTCCCCAGGAGGCGTGGGTTCGAATCCCACCTCAGACAGAGCCCATTGAAAGTACCAAGCAAGAACAAAGCAAACACATTCAAGAGAGCATTACCAGTTGCCAGGATGGCAGAGCGGTCTAAGGCGCTGCGTTCAGGTCGCAGTCTCCCCAGGAGGCGTGGGTTCAAATCCCGCAGCAGACAGAGCTCATTGAAAGTACCAAGCAAGAAGAAAGCAAACACAGTCAAGAGAGCATTACCAGATGCCAGCATAGCGGAGCGGTCTAAGGCGTTGCGTTCTGGTCGCAGTCTCCCCAGGAGGCGTGGGTTCGAATCCCACCTCAGACAGAGCCCATTGAAAGTACCAAGCAAGAACAAAGGAAACACAGTCAAGAAAGCATTACCAGTTGCCAGGATGGCGGAGCGGTCTAAGGCGTTGCGTTCAGGTCGCAGTCTCCCCAGGAGGCGTGGGTTCGAATCCCACCTCAGACAGAGCCCATTGAAAGTACCAAGCAAGAACTAAGCAAACACAGTCAAGAGAGCATTACCAGATGATAAGATGGCAGAGCGGTCTAAGGCGTTGCGTTCAGGTCGCAGTCTCCCCAGGAGGCGTGGGTTCAAATCCCACCTCAGACAGTGACCATTGAAAGTACCAAGCAAGAACAAAGCAAACACAGTCAAGAGAGCAATACCAGATGCCAGCATAGCGGAGCGGTCTAAGGCGTTGCGTTCAGGTCGCAGTGTCCCCAGGAGGCGTGGGTTCGAATCCCACCTCAGACAGTGCCCATTGAAAGTACCAAGCAAGAACAAAGCAAACACAGTCAAGAGAGCATTACCAGTTGCCAGGATGGCGGAGCGGTCTAAGGTGTTGCGTTCAGGTCGCAGTCTCCCCAGGAGGCGTGGGTTCGAATCCCACCTCAGACAGAGCCCATTGAAAGTACCAAGCAAGAACAAAGCAAACACATTCAAGAGAGTATTACCAGTTGCCAGGATGGCAGAGCGGTCTAAGGCGCTGCGTTAAGGTCGCAGTCTCCCCAGGAGGCGTGGGTTCAAATCCCGCAGCAGACAGAGCCCAATGAAAGTACCAAGCAAGAAGAAAGCAAAGACAGTCAAGAGAGCATTACCAGCTGCAAGGATGGCGGAGCGGTCGAAGGCGTTGCGTTCATTGTAGCAGTCTCCCCAGGAGGCGTGGGTTCGAATCCCACCTCAGACCGAGCCCATTGAAAGTACCAAGCAATGACAAAGGAAACACGGTCAAGAGAGCATTACCAGTTGCCAGGATGGCGGAGCGGTCTAAGGCGTTGCGTTCAGGTCGCAGTCTCCCCAGGAGGCGTGGGTTCGAATCCCACCTCAGACAGAGCCCATTGAAAGTACCAAGCAAGAACAAAGCAAACACAGTCAAGAGAGCATTACCAGATGATAAGATGGCAGAGCGGTCTAAGGCGTTGCGTTCAGGTCGCAGTCTCCCCAGGAGGCGTGGGTTCGAATCCCACCTCAGACAGAGCCCATTGAAAGTACCAAGCAATAACCAAGGAAACACGGTCAAGAGAGCATTACCAGTTGCCAGGATGGCGGAGCGGTCTAAGGCGTTCCGTTCAGGTCACAGTCTCCCCAGGAGGCGTGGGTTCGAATCCCACCTCAGACAGAGCCCATTGAAAGTACCAAGCAATAACCAAGGAAACACGGTCAAGAGAGCATTACCAGTTGCCAGGATGGCGGAGCGGTCTAAGGCGTTGCGGTCAGGTCACAGTACCCCAGGAGGCGTGGGTTCGAATCCCACCTCAGACAGAGCCCATTGAAAGTACCAAGCAAGAACAAAGCAAACACAGTCAAGAGAGCATTACCAGATGCCAGCATAGCGGAGCGGTCTAAGGCGTTGCGTTCAGGTCGCAGTGTCCCCAGGAGGCGTGGATTCGAATCCCACCTCAGACAGTGCCCATTGAAAGTACCAAGCAAGAACAAAGCAAACACAGTAAAGAGAGCATTACCAGGTGCCAGGATGGCGGAGCGGTCTAAGGTGTTGCGTTCAGGTCGCAGTCTCCCCAGGAGGCGTGGGTTCGAATCCCACCTCAGACAGAGCCCATTGAAAGTACCAAGCAAGAACAAAGCAAACACATTCAAGAGAGTATTACCAGTTGCCAGGATGGCAGAGCGGTCTAAGGCGCTGCGTTAAGGTCGCAGTCTCCCCAGGAGGCGTGGGTTCAAATCCCGCAGCAGACAGAGCCCAATGAAAGTACCAAGCAAGAAGAAAGCAAAGACAGTCAAGAGAGCATTACCAGCTGCAAGGATGGCGGAGCGGTCGAAGGCGTTGCGTTCATTGTAGCAGTCTCCCCAGGAGGCGTGGGTTCGAATCCCACCTCAGACCGAGCCCATTGAAAGTACCAAGCAATGACAAAGGAAACACGGTCAAGAGAGCATTACCAGTTGCCAGGATGGCGGAGCGGTCTAAGGCGTTGCGTTCAGGTCGCAGTCTCCCCAGGAGGCGTGGGTTCGAATCCCACCTCAGACAGAGCCCATTGAAAGTACCAAGCAAGAACAAAGCAAACACAGTCAAGAGAGCATTACCAGATGATAAGATGGCAGAGCGGTCTAAGGCGTTGCGTTCAGGTCGCAGTCTCCCCAGGAGGCGAGGGTTCGAATCCCACCTCAGACAGAGCCCATTGAAAGTACCAAGAAAGAACAAAGCAAACACAGTCAAGAGAGCATTACCAGATGATAAGATGGCAGAGCGGTCTAAGGCGTTGCGTTCAGGTCGCAGTCTCCCCAGGAGGCGTGGGTTCAAATCCCACCTCAGACAGTGCCCATTGAAAGTACCAAGCAAGAACAAAGCAAACACAGTCAAGAGAGCATTACCAGTTGCAAGCATAGCGGAGCGGTCTAAGGCGTTGCGTTCAGGTCGCAGTCTCCACAGGAGGCGTGGGTTCGAATCCCACCTCAGACAGAGCCCATTGAAAGTACCAAGCAATAACCAAGGAAACACGGTCAAGAGAGCATTACCAGTTGCCAGGATGGCGGAGCGGTCTAAGGCGTTCCGTTCAGGTCACAGTCTCCCCAGGAGGCGTGGGTTCGAATCCCACCTCAGACAGAGCCCATTGAAAGTACCAAGCAATAACCAAGGAAACACGGTCAAGAGAGCATTACCAGTTGCCAGGATGGCGGAGCGGTCTAAGGCGTTGCGGTCAGGTCACAGTACCCCAGGAGGCGTGGGTTCGAATCCCACCTCAGACAGAGCCCATTGAAAGTACCAAGCAAGAACAAAGCAAACACAGTAAAGAGAGCATTACCAGGTGCCAGGATGGCGGAGCGGTCTAAGGCGTTGCGTTCAGGTCGCAGTCTCCCCAGGAGGCGTGGGTTCGAATCCCACCTCAGACAGAGCCCATTGAAAGTACCAAGCAAGAACAAAGGAAACACAGTCAAGAGAGCATTACCAGTTGCCAGGATGGCGGAGCGGTCTAAGGCTTTGCGTTCAGGTCGCAGTCTCCCCTGGAGGCGTGGGTTCGAATCCCGCCTCAGACAGAGCCCATTGAAAGTACCAAGCAAGAACAAAGCAAACACAGTCAAGAGAGCATTACCAGATGATAAGATGGCAGAGCGGTCTAAGGCGTTGCGTTCAGGTCGCAGTCTCCCCAGGAGGCGTGGGTTCTAATCCCACCTCAGACAGAGCCCATTGAAAGTACCAAGCAATGACAAAGGAAACACGGTCAAGAGAGCATTACCAGTTGCCAGGATGGCGGAGCGGTCTAAGGCGTTGCGTTCAGGTGACAGTACCCCAGGAGGCGTGGGTTCGAATCCCACCTCAGACAGAGCCCATTGAAAGTACCAAGCAAGAACAAAGCAAACACAGTAAAGAGAGCATTACCAGGTGCCAGGATGGCGGAGCGGTCTAAGGCGTTGCGTTCAGGTCGCAGTCTCCCCAGGAGGCGTGGGTTCGAATCCCACCTCAGACAGAGCCCATTGAAAGTACCAAGCAAGAACAAAGGAAACACAGTCAAGAGAGCATTACCAGTTGCCAGGATGGCGGAGCGGTCTAAGGCTTTGCGTTCAGGTCGCAGTCTCCCCTGGAGGCGTGGGTTGGAATCCCGCCTCAGACAGAGCCCATTGAAAGTACCAAGCAAGAACAAAGCAAACACAGTCAACAGTGCATTACCAGTTGCCAGCATAGCGGAGCGGTCTAAGGCGTTGCGTCCAGGTCGCAGTCTCCACAGGAGGCGTGGGTTCGAATCCCACCTCAGACAGAGCCCATTGAAAGTACCAAGCAAGAACAAAGGAAACACAGTCAAGAAAGCATTACCAGTTGCCAGGATGGCGGAGCGGTCTAAGGCGTTGCGTTCAGGTCGCAGTCTCCCCAGGAGGCGTGGGATCGAATCCCACCTCAGACAGAGCCCATTGAAAGTACCAAGCAAGAACAAAGCAAACACAGTCAAGAGAGCATTACCAGATGCCAGCATAGCGGAGCGGTCTAAGGCGTTGCGTTCAGGTCGCAGTGTCCCCAGGAGGCGTGGATTCGAATCCCACCTCAGACAGTGCCCATTGAAAGTACCAAGCAAGAACAAAGCAAACACAGTCAAGAGAGCATTACCAGTTGCCAGGATGGCGGAGTGGTCTAAGGTGTTGCGTTCAGGTCGCAGTCTCCCCAGGAGGCGTGGGTTCGAATCCCACCTCAGACAGAGCCCATTGAAAGTACCAAGCAAGAACAAAGCAAACACATTCAAGAGAGCATTACCAGTTGCCAGGATGGCAGAGCGGTCTAAGGCGCTGCGTTCAGGTCGCAGTCTCCCCAGGAGGCGTGGGTTCAAATCCTGCAGCAGACAGAGCTCATTGAAAGTACCAAGCAAGAAGAAAGCAAACACAGTCAAGAGAGCATTACCAGATGCCAGCATAGCGGAGCGGTCTAAGGCGTTGCGTTCTGGTCGCAGTCTCCCCAGGAGGCGTGGGTTTGAATCCCACCTCAGACAGAGCCCATTGAAAGTACCAAGCAAGAACAAAGGAAACACAGTCAAGAAAGCATTACCAGTTGCCAGGATGGCGGAGCGGTCTAAGGCGTTGCGTTCAGGTCGCAGTCTCCCCAGGAGGCGTGGGTTCGAATCCCACCTCAGACAGAGCCCATTGAAAGTACCAAGCAAGAACTAAGCAAACACAGTCAAGAGAGCATTACCAGATGATAAGATGGCAGAGCGGTCTAAGGCGTTGCGTTCAGGTCGCAGTCTCCCCAGGAGGCGTGGGTTCAAATCCCACCTAAGACAGTGACCATTGAAAGTACCAAGCAAGAACAAAGCAAACACAGTCAAGAGAGCAATACCAGATGCCAGCATAGCGGAGCGGTCTAAGGCGTTGCGTTCAGGTCGCAGTGTCCCCAGGAGGCGTGGGTTCGAATCCCACCTCAGACAGTGCCCATTGAAAGTACCAAGCAAGAACAAAGCAAACACAGTCAAGAGAGCATTACCAGTTGCCAGGATGGCGGAGCGGTCTAAGGTGTTGCGTTCAGGTCGCAGTCTCCCCAGGAGGCGTGGGTTCGAATCCCACCTCAGACAGAGCCCATTGAAAGTACCAAGCAAGAACAAAGCAAACACATTCAAGAGAGTATTACCAGTTGCCAGGATGGCAGAGCGGTCTAAGGCGCTGCGTTAAGGTCGCAGTCTCCCCAGGAGGCGTGGGTTCAAATCCCGCAGCAGACAGAGCCCAATGAAAGTACCAAGCAAGAAGAAAGCAAAGACAGTCAAGAGAGCATTACCAGCTGCAAGGATGGCGGAGCGGTCGAAGGCGTTGCGTTCATTGTCGCAGTCTCCCCAGGAGGCGTGGGTTCGAATCCCACCTCAAACCGAGCCCATTGAAAGTACCAAGCAATGACAAAGGAAACACGGTCAAGAGAGCATTACCAGTTGCCAGGATGGCGGAGCGGTCTAAGGCGTTGCGTTCAGGTCGCAGTCTCCCCAGGAGGCGTGGGTTCGAATCCCACCTCAGACAGAGCCCATTGAAAGTACCAAGCAAGAACAAAGCAAACACAGTCAAGAGAGCATTACCAGATGATAAGATGGCAGAGCGGTCTAAGGCGTTGCGTTCAGGTCGCAGTCTCCCCAGGAGGCGTGGGTTCGAATCCCACCTCAGACAGAGCCCATTGAAAGTACCAAGCAAGAACAAAGCAAACACAGTCAAGAGAGCATTACCAGATGATAAGATGGCAGAGCGGTCTAAGGCGTTGCGTTCAGGTCGCAGTCTCCCCAGGAGGCGTGGGTTCAAATCCCACCTCAGACAGTGCCCATTGAAAGTACCAAGCAAGAACAAAGCAAACACAGTCAAGAGAGCATTACCAGTTGCAAGCATAGCGGAGCGGTCTAAGGCGTTGCGTTCAGGTCGCAGTCTCCACAGGAGGCGTGGGTTCGAATCCCACCTCAGACAGAGCCCATTGAAAGTACCAAGCAATAACCAAGGAAACACGGTCAAGAGAGCATTACCAGTTGCCAGGATGGCGGAGCGGTCTAAGGCGTTCCGTTCAGGTCACAGTCTCCCCAGGAGGCGTGGGTTCGAATCCCACCTCAGACAGAGCCCATTGAAAGTACCAAGCAATAACCAAGGAAACACGGTCAAGAGAGCATTACCAGTTGCCAGGATGGCGGAGCGGTCTAAGGCGTTGCGGTCAGGTCACAGTACCCCAGGAGGCGTGGGTTCGAATCCCACCTCAGACAGAGCCCATTGAAAGTACCAAGCAAGAACAAAGCAAACACAGTAAAGAGAGCATTACCAGGTGCCAGGATGGCGGAGCGGTCTAAGGCGTTGCGTTCAGGTCGCAGTCTCCCCAGGAGGCGTGGGTTCGAATCCCACCTCAGACAGAGCCCATTGAAAGTACCAAGCAAGAACAAAGCAAACACAGTAAAGAGAGCATTACCAGGTGCCAGGATGGCGGAGCGGTCTAAGGCGTTGCGTTCAGGTCGCAGTCTCCCCAGGAGGCGTGGGTTCAAATCCCGCAGCAGACAGAGCTCATTGAAAGTACCAAGCAAGAAGGAAGCAAAGACAGTCAAGAGAGCATTACCAGCTGCAAGGATGGCGGAGCGGTCGAAGGCGTTGCGTTCAGGTCGCAGTCTCCCCAGGAGGCGTGGGTTTGAATCCCACCTCAGACAGAGCCCATTGAAAGTACCTAGCAATAACAAAACAAACACGGTCAAGAGAGCATTACCAGTTGCCAGGATGGCGGAGCGGTCTAAGGCGTTGCGTTCAGGTCGCAGTCTCCACAGGAGGCGTGGGTTCGAATCCCACCTCAGACAGAGCCCGTTGAAAGTACCAAGCAAGAACAAAGGAAACACAGTCAAGAGAGCATTACCAGCTGCCAGGATGGCAGAGCGGTCTAAGGCGTTGCGTTCAGGTCGCAGTCACCCCTGGCGGCGTGGGTTCGAATCCCGCCTCAGACAGAGCCCATTGAAAGTACCAAGCAAGAAGAAAGCAAACACAGTCAAGAGAGCATTACCAGTTGCCAGGATGGCAGAGCGGTCTAAGGCGTTGCGTTCAGGTCGCAGTCTCCCCTGGTGGCGTGGGTTCGAATCCCGCCTCAGACAGAGCCCATTGAAAGTACCAAGCAAGAACAAAGCAAACACAGTCAAGAGAGCATTACCAGTTGCCAGGATGGCAGAGCGGTCTAAGGCGCTGCGTTCAGGTCGCAGTCTCCCCAGGAGGCGTGGGTTCGAATCCCACCTCAGACAGAGCCCATTGAAAGTACCAAGCAAGAACAAAGCAAACACAGTCAAGAGAGCATTACCAGATGATAAGATGGCAGAGCGGTCTAAGGCGTTGCGTTCAGGTCGCAGTCTCCCCAGGAGGCGTGGGCTCAAATCCCACCTCAGACAGTGACCATTGAAAGTACCAAGCAAGAACAAAGCAAACACAGTCAAGAGAGCATTACCAGATGCCAGCATAGCGGAGCGGTCTAAGGCGTTGCGTTCAGGTCGCAGTGTCCCCAGGAGGCGTGGGTTCGAATCCCACCTCAGACAGTGCCCATTGAAAGTACCAAGCAAGAACAAAGCAAACACAGTCAAGAGAGCATTACCAGTTGCCAGGATGGCGGAGCGGTCTAAGGTGTTGCGTTCAGGTCGCAGTCTCCCCAGGAGGCGTGGGTTCGAATCCCACCTCAGACAGAGCCCATTGAAAGTACCAAGCAAGAACAAAGCAAACACAGTCAAGAGAGCATTACCAGATGCCAGCATAGCGGAGCGGTCTAAGGCGTTGCGTTCAGGTCGCAGTGTCCCCAGGAGGCGTGGGTTCGAATCCCACCTCAGACAGTGCCCATTGAAAGTACCAAGCAAGAAGAAAGCAAACACATTCAAGAGAGTATTACCAGTTGCCAGGATGGCAGAGCGGTCTAAGGCGCTGCGTTAAGGTCGCAGTCTCCCCAGGAGGCGTGGGTTCAAATCCCGCAGCAGACAGAGCCCAATGAAAGTACCAAGCAAGAAGAAAGCAAAGACAGTCAAGAGAGCATTACCAGCTGCAAGGATGGCGGAGCGGTCGAAGGCGTTGCGTTCATTGTCGCAGTCTCCCCAGGAGGCGTGGGTTCGAATCCCACCTCAAACCGAGCCCATTGAAAGTACCAAGCAATGACAAAGGAAACACGGTCAAGAGAGCATTACCAGTTGCCAGGATGGCGGAGCGGTCTAAGGCGTTGCGTTCAGGTCGCAGTCTCCCCAGGAGGCGTGGGTTCGAATCCCACCTCAGACAGAGCCCATTGAAAGTACCAAGCAAGAACAAAGCAAACACAGTCAAGAGAGCATTACCAGATGATAAGATGGCAGAGCGGTCTAAGGCGTTGCGTTCAGGTCGCAGTCTCCCCAGGAGGCGTGGGTTCGAATCCCACCTCAGACAGAGCCCATTGAAAGTACCAAGCAAGAACAAAGCAAACACAGTCAAGAGAGCATTACCAGATGATAAGATGGCAGAGCGGTCTAAGGCGTTGCGTTCAGGTCGCAGTCTCCCCAGGAGGCGTGGGTTCAAATCCCACCTCAGACAGTGCCCATTGAAAGTACCAAGCAAGAACAAAGCAAACACAGTCAAGAGAGCATTACCAGATGATAAGATGGCAGAGCGGTCTAAGGCGTTGCGTTCAGGTCGCAGTCTCCCCAGGAGGCGTGGGTTCGAATCCCACCTCAGACAGAGCCCATTGAAAGTACCAAGCAATAACCAAGGAAACACGGTCAAGAGAGCATTACCAGTTGCCAGGATGGCGGAGCGGTCTAAGGCGTTCCGTTCAGGTCACAGTCTCCCCAGGAGGCGTGGGTTCGAATCCCACCTCAGACAGAGCCCATTGAAAGTACCAAGCAATAACCAAGGAAACACGGTCAAGAGAGCATTACCAGTTGCCAGGATGGCGGAGCGGTCTAAGGCGTTGCGGTCAGGTCACAGTACCCCAGGAGGCGTGGGTTCGAATCCCACCTCAGACAGAGCCCATTGAAAGTACCAAGCAAGAACAAAGCAAACACAGTCAAGAGAGCATTACCAGATGCCAGCATAGCGGAGCGGTCTAAGGCGTTGCGTTCAGGTCGCAGTGTCCCCAGGAGGCGTGGATTCGAATCCCACCTCAGACAGTGCCCATTGAAAGTACCAAGCAAGAACAAAGCAAACACAGTAAAGAGAGCATTACCAGGTGCCAGGATGGCGGAGCGGTCTAAGGTGTTGCGTTCAGGTCGCAGTCTCCCCAGGAGGCGTGGGTTCGAATCCCACCTCAGACAGAGCCCATTGAAAGTACCAAGCAAGAACAAAGCAAACACATTCAAGAGAGTATTACCAGTTGCCAGGATGGCAGAGCGGTCTAAGGCGCTGCGTTAAGGTCGCAGTCTCCCCAGGAGGCGTGGGTTCAAATCCCGCAGCAGACAGAGCCCAATGAAAGTACCAAGCAAGAAGAAAGCAAAGACAGTCAAGAGAGCATTACCAGCTGCAAGGATGGCGGAGCGGTCGAAGGCGTTGCGTTCATTGTAGCAGTCTCCCCAGGAGGCGTGGGTTCGAATCCCACCTCAGACCGAGCCCATTGAAAGTACCAAGCAATGACAAAGGAAACACGGTCAAGAGAGCATTACCAGTTGCCAGGATGGCGGAGCGGTCTAAGGCGTTGCGTTCAGGTCGCAGTCTCCCCAGGAGGCGTGGGTTCGAATCCCACCTCAGACAGAGCCCATTGAAAGTACCAAGCAAGAACAAAGCAAACACAGTCAAGAGAGCATTACCAGATGATAAGATGGCAGAGCGGTCTAAGGCGTTGCGTTCAGGTCGCAGTCTCCCCAGGAGGCGAGGGTTCGAATCCCACCTCAGACAGAGCCCATTGAAAGTACCAAGCAAGAACAAAGCAAACACAGTCAAGAGAGCATTACCAGATGATAAGATGGCAGAGCGGTCTAAGGCGTTGCGTTCAGGTCGCAGTCTCCCCAGGAGGCGTGGGTTCAAATCCCACCTCAGACAGTGCCCATTGAAAGTACCAAGCAAGAACAAAGCAAACACAGTCAAGAGAGCATTACCAGTTGCAAGCATAGCGGAGCGGTCTAAGGCGTTGCGTTCAGGTCGCAGTCTCCACAGGAGGCGTGGGTTCGAATCCCACCTCAGACAGAGCCCATTGAAAGTACCAAGCAATAACCAAGGAAACACGGTCAAGAGAGCATTACCAGTTGCCAGGATGGCGGAGCGGTCTAAGGCGTTCCGTTCAGGTCACAGTCTCCCCAGGAGGCGTGGGTTCGAATCCCACCTCAGACAGAGCCCATTGAAAGTACCAAGCAATAACCAAGGAAACACGGTCAAGAGAGCATTACCAGTTGCCAGGATGGCGGAGCGGTCTAAGGCGTTGCGGTCAGGTCACAGTACCCCAGGAGGCGTGGGTTCGAATCCCACCTCAGACAGAGCCCATTGAAAGTACCAAGCAAGAACAAAGCAAACACAGTAAAGAGAGCATTACCAGGTGCCAGGATGGCGGAGCGGTCTAAGGCGTTGCGTTCAGGTCGCAGTCTCCCCAGGAGGCGTGGGTTCGAATCCCACCTCAGACAGAGCCCATTGAAAGTACCAAGCAAGAACAAAGGAAACACAGTCAAGAGAGCATTACCAGTTGCCAGGATGGCGGAGCGGTCTAAGGCTTTGCGTTCAGGTCGCAGTCTCCCCTGGAGGCGTGGGTTCGAATCCCGCCTCAGACAGAGCCCATTGAAAGTACCAAGCAAGAACAAAGCAAACACAGTCAAGAGAGCATTACCAGATGATAAGATGGCAGAGCGGTCTAAGGCGTTGCGTTCAGGTCGCAGTCTCCCCAGGAGGCGTGGGTTCGAATCCCACCTCAGACAGAGCCCATTGAAAGTACCAAGCAATGACAAAGGAAACACGGTCAAGAGAGCATTACCAGTTGCCAGGATGGCGGAGCGGTCTAAGGCGTTGCGTTCAGGTGACAGTACCCCAGGAGGCGTGGGTTCGAATCCCACCTCAGACAGAGCCCATTGAAAGTACCAAGCAAGAACAAAGCAAACACAGTAAAGAGAGCATTACCAGGTGCCAGGATGGCGGAGCGGTCTAAGGCGTTGCGTTCAGGTCGCAGTCTCCCCAGGAGGCGTGGGTTCGAATCCCACCTCAGACAGAGCCCATTGAAAGTACCAAGCAAGAACAAAGGAAACACAGTCAAGAGAGCATTACCAGTTGCCAGGATGGCGGAGCGGTCTAAGGCTTTGCGTTCAGGTCGCAGTCTCCCCTGGAGGCGTGGGTTGGAATCCCGCCTCAGACAGAGCCCATTGAAAGTACCAAGCAAGAACAAAGCAAACACAGTCAACAGTGCATTACCAGTTGCCAGCATAGCGGAGCGGTCTAAGGCGTTGCGTCCAGGTCGCAGTCTCCACAGGAGGCGTGGGTTCGAATCCCACCTCAGACAGAGCCCATTGAAAGTACCAAGCAAGAACAAAGGAAACACAGTCAAGAAAGCATTACCAGTTGCCAGGATGGCGGAGCGGTCTAAGGCGTTGCGTTCAGGTCGCAGTCTCCCCAGGAGGCGTGGGATCGAATCCCACCTCAGACAGAGCCCATTGAAAGTACCAAGCAAGAACAAAGCAAACACAGTCAAGAGAGCATTACCAGATGCCAGCATAGCGGAGCGGTCTAAGGCGTTGCGTTCAGGTCGCAGTGTCCCCAGGAGGCGTGGATTCGAATCCCACCTCAGACAGTGCCCATTGAAAGTACCAAGCAAGAACAAAGCAAACACAGTCAAGAGAGCATTACCAGTTGCCAGGATGGCGGAGTGGTCTAAGGTGTTGCGTTCAGGTCGCAGTCTCCCCAGGAGGCGTGGGTTCGAATCCCACCTCAGACAGAGCCCATTGAAAGTACCAAGCAAGAACAAAGCAAACACATTCAAGAGAGCATTACCAGTTGCCAGGATGGCAGAGCGGTCTAAGGCGCTGCGTTCAGGTCGCAGTCTCCCCAGGAGGCGTGGGTTCAAATCCCGCAGCAGACAGAGCTCATTGAAAGTACCAAGCAAGAAGAAAGCAAACACAGTCAAGAGAGCATTACCAGATGCCAGCATAGCGGAGCGGTCTAAGGCGTTGCGTTCTGGTCGCAGTCTCCCCAGGAGGCGTGGGTTTGAATCCCACCTCAGACAGAGCCCATTGAAAGTACCAAGCAAGAACAAAGGAAACACAGTCAAGAAAGCATTACCAGTTGCCAGGATGGCGGAGCGGTCTAAGGCGTTGCGTTCAGGTCGCAGTCTCCCCAGGAGGCGTGGGTTCGAATCCCACCTCAGACAGAGCCCATTGAAAGTACCAAGCAAGAACTAAGCAAACACAGTCAAGAGAGCATTACCAGATGATAAGATGGCAGAGCGGTCTAAGGCGTTGCGTTCAGGTCGCAGTCTCCCCAGGAGGCGTGGGTTCAAATCCCACCTCAGACAGTGACCATTGAAAGTACCAAGCAAGAACAAAGCAAACACAGTCAAGAGAGCAATACCAGATGCCAGCATAGCGGAGCGGTCTAAGGCGTTGCGTTCAGGTCGCAGTCTCCCCAGGAGGCGTGGGTTCGAATCCCACCTCAGACAGAGCCCATTGAAAGTACCAAGCAAGAACAAAGCAAACACATTCAAGAGAGTATTACCAGTTGCCAGGATGGCAGAGCGGTCTAAGGCGCTGCGTTAAGGTCGCAGTCTCCCCAGGAGGCGTGGGTTCAAATCCCGCAGCAGACAGAGCCCAATGAAAGTACCAAGCAAGAAGAAAGCAAAGACAGTCAAGAGAGCATTACCAGCTGCAAGGATGGCGGAGCGGTCGAAGGCGTTGCGTTCATTGTCGCAGTCTCCCCAGGAGGCGTGGGTTCGAATCCCACCTCAAACCGAGCCCATTGAAAGTACCAAGCAATGACTAAGGAAACACGGTCAAGAGAGCATTACCAGTTGCCAGGATGGCGGAGCGGTCTAAGGCGTTGCGTTCAGGTCGCAGTCTCCCCAGGAGGCGTGGGTTCGAATCCCACCTCAGACAGAGCCCATTGAAAGTACCAAGCAAGAACAAAGCAAACACAGTCAAGAGAGCATTACCAGATGATAAGATGGCAGAGCGGTCTAAGGCGTTGCGTTCAGGTCGCAGTCTCCCCAGGAGGCGTGGGTTCGAATCCCACCTCAGACAGAGCCCATTGAAAGTACCAAGCAAGAACAAAGCAAACACAGTCAAGAGAGCATTACCAGATGATAAGATGGCAGAGCGGTCTAAGGCGTTGCGTTCAGGTCGCAGTCTCCCCAGGAGGCGTGGGTTCAAATCCCACCTCAGACAGTGCCCATTGAAAGTACCAAGCAAGAACAAAGCAAACACAGTCAAGAGAGCATTACCAGTTGCAAGCATAGCGGAGCGGTCTAAGGCGTTGCGTTCAGGTCGCAGTCTCCCCAGGAGGCGTGGGTTCAAATCCCACCTCAGACAGTGACCATTGAAAGTACCAAGCAAGAACAAAGCAAACACAGTCAAGAGAGCAATACCAGATGCCAGCATAGCGGAGCGGTCTAAGGCGTTGCGTTCAGGTCGCAGTGTCCCCAGGAGGCGTGGGTTCGAATCCCACCTCAGACAGTGCCCATTGAAAGTACCAAGCAAGAACAAAGCAAACACAGTCAAGAGAGCATTACCAGTTGCCAGGATGGCGGAGCGGTCTAAGGTGTTGCGTTCAGGTCGCAGTCTCCCCAGGAGGCGTGGGTTCGAATCCCACCTCAGACAGAGCCCATTGAAAGTACCAAGCAAGAACAAAGCAAACACATTCAAGAGAGTATTACCAGTTGCCAGGATGGCAGAGCGGTCTAAGGCGCTGCGTTAAGGTCGCAGTCTCCCCAGGAGGCGTGGGTTCAAATCCCGCAGCAGACAGAGCCCAATGAAAGTACCAAGCAAGAAGAAAGCAAAGACAGTCAAGAGAGCATTACCAGCTGCAAGGATGGCGGAGCGGTCGAAGGCGTTGCGTTCATTGTAGCAGTCTCCCCAGGAGGCGTGGGTTCGAATTCCACCTCAGACCGAGCCCATTGAAAGTACCAAGCAATGACAAAGGAAACACGGTCAAGAGAGCATTACCAGTTGCCAGGATGGCGGAGCGGTCTAAGGCGTTGCGTTCAGGTCGCAGTCTCCCCAGGAGGCGTGGGTTCGAATCCCACCTCAGACAGAGCCCATTGAAAGTACCAAGCAAGAACAAAGCAAACACAGTCAAGAGAGCATTACCAGATGATAAGATGGCAGAGCGGTCTAAGGCGTTGCGTTCAGGTCGCAGTCTCCCCAGGAGGCGTGGGTTCGAATCCCACCTCAGACAGAGCCCATTGAAAGTACCAAGCAATAACCAAGGAAACACGGTCAAGAGAGCATTACCAGTTGCCAGGATGGCGGAGCGGTCTAAGGCGTTGCGTTCAGGTCGCAGTCTCCCCAGGAGGCGTGGGTTCGAATCCCACCTCAGACAGAGCCCATTGAAAGTACCAAGCAAGAACAAAGCAAACACAGTCAAGAGAGCATTACCAGATGATAAGATGGCAGAGCGGTCTAAGGCGTTGCGTTCAGGTCGCAGTCTCCCCAGGAGGCGAGGGTTCGAATCCCACCTCAGACAGAGCCCATTGAAAGTACCAAGCAAGAACAAAGCAAACACAGTCAAGAGAGCATTACCAGATGATAAGATGGCAGAGCGGTCTAAGGCGTTGCGTTCAGGTCGCAGTCTCCCCAGGAGGCGTGGGTTCAAATCCCACCTCAGACAGTGCCCATTGAAAGTACCAAGCAAGAACAAAGCAAACACAGTCAAGAGAGCATTACCAGTTGCAAGCATAGCGGAGCGGTCTAAGGCGTTGCGTTCAGGTCGCAGTCTCCACAGGAGGCGTGGGTTCGAATCCCACCTCAGACAGAGCCCATTGAAAGTACCAAGCAATAACCAAGGAAACACGGTCAAGAGAGCATTACCAGTTGCCAGGATGGCGGAGCGGTCTAAGGCGTTCCGTTCAGGTCACAGTCTCCCCAGGAGGCGTGGGTTCGAATCCCACCTCAGACAGAGCCCATTGAAAGTACCAAGCAATAACCAAGGAAACACGGTCAAGAGAGCATTACCAGTTGCCAGGATGGCGGAGCGGTCTAAGGCGTTGCGGTCAGGTCACAGTACCCCAGGAGGCGTGGGTTCGAATCCCACCTCAGACAGAGCCCATTGAAAGTACCAAGCAAGAACAAAGCAAACACAGTAAAGAGAGCATTACCAGGTGCCAGGATGGCGGAGCGGTCTAAGGCGTTGCGTTCAGGTCGCAGTCTCCCCAGGAGGCGTGGGTTCGAATCCCACCTCAGACAGAGCCCATTGAAAGTACCAAGCAAGAACAAAGGAAACACAGTCAAGAGAGCATTACCAGTTGCCAGGATGGCGGAGCGGTCTAAGGCTTTGCGTTCAGGTCGCAGTCTCCCCTGGAGGCGTGGGTTCGAATCCCGCCTCAGACAGAGCCCATTGAAAGTACCAAGCAAGAACAAAGCAAACACAGTCAAGAGAGCATTACCAGATGATAAGATGGCAGAGCGGTCTAAGGCGTTGCGTTCAGGTCGCAGTCTCCCCAGGAGGCGTGGGTTCGAATCCCACCTCAGACAGAGCCCATTGAAAGTACCAAGCAATGACAAAGGAAACACGGTCAAGAGAGCATTACCAGTTGCCAGGATGGCGGAGCGGTCTAAGGCGTTGCGTTCAGGTGACAGTACCCCAGGAGGCGTGGGTTCGAATCCCACCTCAGACAGAGCCCATTGAAAGTACCAAGCAAGAACAAAGCAAACACAGTAAAGAGAGCATTACCAGGTGCCAGGATGGCGGAGCGGTCTAAGGCGTTGCGTTCAGGTCGCAGTCTCCCCAGGAGGCGTGGGTTCGAATCCCACCTCAGACAGAGCCCATTGAAAGTACCAAGCAAGAACAAAGGAAACACAGTCAAGAGAGCATTACCAGTTGCCAGGATGGCGGAGCGGTCTAAGGCTTTGCGTTCAGGTCGCAGTCTCCCCTGGAGGCGTGGGTTGGAATCCCGCCTCAGACAGAGCCCATTGAAAGTACCAAGCAAGAACAAAGCAAACACAGTCAACAGTGCATTACCAGTTGCCAGCATAGCGGAGCGGTCTAAGGCGTTGCGTCCAGGTCGCAGTCTCCACAGGAGGCGTGGGTTCGAATCCCACCTCAGACAGAGCCCATTGAAAGTACCAAGCAAGAACAAAGGAAACACAGTCAAGAAAGCATTACCAGTTGCCAGGATGGCGGAGCGGTCTAAGGCGTTGCGTTCAGGTCGCAGTCTCCCCAGGAGGCGTGGGATCGAATCCCACCTCAGACAGAGCCCATTGAAAGTACCAAGCAAGAACAAAGCAAACACAGTCAAGAGAGCATTACCAGATGCCAGCATAGCGGAGCGGTCTAAGGCGTTGCGTTCAGGTCGCAGTGTCCCCAGGAGGCGTGGATTCGAATCCCACCTCAGACAGTGCCCATTGAAAGTACCAAGCAAGAACAAAGCAAACACAGTCAAGAGAGCATTACCAGTTGCCAGGATGGCGGAGTGGTCTAAGGTGTTGCGTTCAGGTCGCAGTCTCCCCAGGAGGCGTGGGTTCGAATCCCACCTCAGACAGAGCCCATTGAAAGTACCAAGCAAGAACAAAGCAAACACATTCAAGAGAGCATTACCAGTTGCCAGGATGGCAGAGCGGTCTAAGGCGCTGCGTTCAGGTCGCAGTCTCCCCAGGAGGCGTGGGTTCAAATCCCGCAGCAGACAGAGCTCATTGAAAGTACCAAGCAAGAAGAAAGCAAACACAGTCAAGAGAGCATTACCAGATGCCAGCATAGCGGAGCGGTCTAAGGCGTTGCGTTCTGGTCGCAGTCTCCCCAGGAGGCGTGGGTTTGAATCCCACCTCAGACAGAGCCCATTGAAAGTACCAAGCAAGAACAAAGGAAACACAGTCAAGAAAGCATTACCAGTTGCCAGGATGGCGGAGCGGTCTAAGGCGTTGCGTTCAGGTCGCAGTCTCCCCAGGAGGCGTGGGTTCGAATCCCACCTCAGACAGAGCCCATTGAAAGTACCAAGCAAGAACTAAGCAAACACAGTCAAGAGAGCATTACCAGATGATAAGATGGCAGAGCGGTCTAAGGCGTTGCGTTCAGGTCGCAGTCTCCCCAGGAGGCGTGGGTTCAAATCCCACCTCAGACAGTGACCATTGAAAGTACCAAGCAAGAACAAAGCAAACACAGTCAAGAGAGCAATACCAGATGCCAGCATAGCGGAGCGGTCTAAGGCGTTGCGTTCAGGTCGCAGTCTCCCCAGGAGGCGTGGGTTCGAATCCCACCTCAGACAGAGCCCATTGAAAGTACCAAGCAAGAACAAAGCAAACACATTCAAGAGAGTATTACCAGTTGCCAGGATGGCAGAGCGGTCTAAGGCGCTGCGTTAAGGTCGCAGTCTCCCCAGGAGGCGTGGGTTCAAATCCCGCAGCAGACAGAGCCCAATGAAAGTACCAAGCAAGAAGAAAGCAAAGACAGTCAAGAGAGCATTACCAGCTGCAAGGATGGCGGAGCGGTCGAAGGCGTTGCGTTCATTGTCGCAGTCTCCCCAGGAGGCGTGGGTTCGAATCCCACCTCAAACCGAGCCCATTGAAAGTACCAAGCAATGACTAAGGAAACACGGTCAAGAGAGCATTACCAGTTGCCAGGATGGCGGAGCGGTCTAAGGCGTTGCGTTCAGGTCGCAGTCTCCCCAGGAGGCGTGGGTTCGAATCCCACCTCAGACAGAGCCCATTGAAAGTACCAAGCAAGAACAAAGCAAACACAGTCAAGAGAGCATTACCAGATGATAAGATGGCAGAGCGGTCTAAGGCGTTGCGTTCAGGTCGCAGTCTCCCCAGGAGGCGTGGGTTCGAATCCCACCTCAGACAGAGCCCATTGAAAGTACCAAGCAAGAACAAAGCAAACACAGTCAAGAGAGCATTACCAGATGATAAGATGGCAGAGCGGTCTAAGGCGTTGCGTTCAGGTCGCAGTCTCCCCAGGAGGCGTGGGTTCAAATCCCACCTCAGACAGTGCCCATTGAAAGTACCAAGCAAGAACAAAGCAAACACAGTCAAGAGAGCATTACCAGTTGCAAGCATAGCGGAGCGGTCTAAGGCGTTGCGTTCAGGTCGCAGTCTCCCCAGGAGGCGTGGGTTCAAATCCCACCTCAGACAGTGACCATTGAAAGTACCAAGCAAGAACAAAGCAAACACAGTCAAGAGAGCAATACCAGATGCCAGCATAGCGGAGCGGTCTAAGGCGTTGCGTTCAGGTCGCAGTGTCCCCAGGAGGCGTGGGTTCGAATCCCACCTCAGACAGTGCCCATTGAAAGTACCAAGCAAGAACAAAGCAAACACAGTCAAGAGAGCATTACCAGTTGCCAGGATGGCGGAGCGGTCTAAGGTGTTGCGTTCAGGTCGCAGTCTCCCCAGGAGGCGTGGGTTCGAATCCCACCTCAGACAGAGCCCATTGAAAGTACCAAGCAAGAACAAAGCAAACACATTCAAGAGAGTATTACCAGTTGCCAGGATGGCAGAGCGGTCTAAGGCGCTGCGTTAAGGTCGCAGTCTCCCCAGGAGGCGTGGGTTCAAATCCCGCAGCAGACAGAGCCCAATGAAAGTACCAAGCAAGAAGAAAGCAAAGACAGTCAAGAGAGCATTACCAGCTGCAAGGATGGCGGAGCGGTCGAAGGCGTTGCGTTCATTGTAGCAGTCTCCCCAGGAGGCGTGGGTTCGAATTCCACCTCAGACCGAGCCCATTGAAAGTACCAAGCAATGACAAAGGAAACACGGTCAAGAGAGCATTACCAGTTGCCAGGATGGCGGAGCGGTCTAAGGCGTTGCGTTCAGGTCGCAGTCTCCCCAGGAGGCGTGGGTTCGAATCCCACCTCAGACAGAGCCCATTGAAAGTACCAAGCAAGAACAAAGCAAACACAGTCAAGAGAGCATTACCAGATGATAAGATGGCAGAGCGGTCTAAGGCGTTGCGTTCAGGTCGCAGTCTCCCCAGGAGGCGTGGGTTCGAATCCCACCTCAGACAGAGCCCATTGAAAGTACCAAGCAATAACCAAGGAAACACGGTCAAGAGAGCATTACCAGTTGCCAGGATGGCGGAGCGGTCTAAGGCGTTCCGTTCAGGTCACAGTCTCCCCAGGAGGCGTGGGTTCGAATCCCACCTCAGACAGAGCCCATTGAAAGTACCAAGCAATAACCAAGGAAACACGGTCAAGAGAGCATTACCAGTTGCCAGGATGGCGGAGCGGTCTAAGGCGTTGCGGTCAGGTCACAGTACCCCAGGAGGCGTGGGTTCGAATCCCACCTCAGACAGAGCCCATTGAAAGTACCAAGCAAGAACAAAGCAAACACAGTCAAGAGAGCATTACCAGATGCCAGCATAGCGGAGCGGTCTAAGGCGTTGCGTTCAGGTCGCAGTGTCCCCACGAGGCGTGGATTCGAATCCCACCTCAGACAGTGCCCATTGAAAGTACCAAGCAAGAACAAAGCAAACACAGTAAAGAGAGCATTACCAGGTGCCAGGATGGCGGAGCGGTCTAAGGTGTTGCGTTCAGGTCGCAGTCTCCCCAGGAGGCGTGGGTTCGAATCCCACCTCAGACAGAGCCCATTGAAAGTACCAAGCAAGAACAAAGCAAACACATTCAAGAGAGTATTACCAGTTGCCAGGATGGCAGAGCGGTCTAAGGCGCTGCGTTAAGGTCGCAGTCTCCCCAGGAGGCGTGGGTTCAAATCCCGCAGCAGACAGAGCCCAATGAAAGTACCAAGCAAGAAGAAAGCAAAGACAGTCAAGAGAGCATTACCAGCTGCAAGGATGGCGGAGCGGTCGAAGGCGTTGCGTTCATTGTAGCAGTCTCCCCAGGAGGCGTGGGTTCGAATCCCACCTCAGACCGAGCCCATTGAAAGTACCAAGCAATGACAAAGGAAACACGGTCAAGAGAGCATTACCAGTTGCCAGGATGGCGGAGCGGTCTAAGGCGTTGCGTTCAGGTCGCAGTCTCCCCAGGAGGCGTGGGTTCGAATCCCACCTCAGACAGAGCCCATTGAAAGTACCAAGCAAGAACAAAGCAAACACAGTCAAGAGAGCATTACCAGATGATAAGATGGCAGAGCGGTCTAAGGCGTTGCGTTCAGGTCGCAGTCTCCCCAGGAGGCGTGGGTTCGAATCCCACCTCAGACAGAGCCCATTGAAAGTACCAAGCAAGAACAAAGCAAACACAGTCAAGAGAGCATTACCAGATGATAAGATGGCAGAGCGGTCTAAGGCGTTGCGTTCAGGTCGCAGTCTCCCCAGGAGGCGTGGGTTCAAATCCCACCTCAGACAGTGCCCATTGAAAGTACCAAGCAAGAACAAAGCAAACACAGTCAAGAGAGCATTACCAGTTGCAAGCATAGCGGAGCGGTCTAAGGCGTTGCGTTCAGGTCGCAGTCTCCACAGGAGGCGTGGGTTCGAATCCCACCTCAGACAGAGCCCATTGAAAGTACCAAGCAATAACCAAGGAAACACGGTCAAGAGAGCATTACCAGTTGCCAGGATGGCGGAGCGGTCTAAGGCGTTCCGTTCAGGTCACAGTCTCCCCAGGAGGCGTGGGTTCGAATCCCACCTCAGACAGAGCCCATTGAAAGTACCAAGCAATAACCAAGGAAACACGGTCAAGAGAGCATTACCAGTTGCCAGGATGGCGGAGCGGTCTAAGGCGTTGCGGTCAGGTCACAGTACCCCAGGAGGCGTGGGTTCGAATCCCACCTCAGACAGAGCCCATTGAAAGTACCAAGCAAGAACAAAGCAAACACAGTAAAGAGAGCATTACCAGGTGCCAGGATGGCGGAGCGGTCTAAGGCGTTGCGTTCAGGTCGCAGTCTCCCCAGGAGGCGTGGGTTCGAATCCCACCTCAGACAGAGCCCATTGAAAGTACCAAGCAAGAACAAAGGAAACACAGTCAAGAGAGCATTACCAGTTGCCAGGATGGCGGAGCGGTCTAAGGCTTTGCGTTCAGGTCGCAGTCTCCCCTGGAGGCGTGGGTTCGAATCCCGCCTCAGACAGAGCCCATTGAAAGTACCAAGCAAGAACAAAGCAAACACAGTCAAGAGAGCATTACCAGATGATAAGATGGCAGAGCGGTCTAAGGCGTTGCGTTCAGGTCGCAGTCTCCCCAGGAGGCGTGGGTTCGAATCCCACCTCAGACAGAGCCCATTGAAAGTACCAAGCAATGACAAAGGAAACACGGTCAAGAGAGCATTACCAGTTGCCAGGATGGCGGAGCGGTCTAAGGCGTTGCGTTCAGGTGACAGTACCCCAGGAGGCGTGGGTTCGAATCCCACCTCAGACAGAGCCCATTGAAAGTACCAAGCAAGAACAAAGCAAACACAGTAAAGAGAGCATTACCAGGTGCCAGGATGGCGGAGCGGTCTAAGGCGTTGCGTTCAGGTCGCAGTCTCCCCAGGAGGCGTGGGTTCGAATCCCACCTCAGACAGAGCCCATTGAAAGTACCAAGCAAGAACAAAGCAAACACATTCAAGAGAGCATTACCAGTTGCCAGGATGGCGGAGCGGTCTAAGGCGTTGCGTCCAGGTCGCAGTCTCCACAGGAGGCGTGGGTTCGAATCCCACCTCAGACAGAGCCCATTGAAAGTACCAAGCAAGAACAAAGGAAACACAGTCAAGAAAGCATTACCAGTTGCCAGGATGGCGGAGCGGTCTAAGGCGTTGCGTTCAGGTCGCAGTCTCCCCAGGAGGCGTGGGTTCGAATCCCACCTCAGACAGAGCCCATTGAAAGTACCAAGCAAGAACAAAGCAAACACAGTCAAGAGAGCATTACCAGATGCCAGCATAGCGGAGCGGTCTAAGGCGTTGCGTTCAGGTCGCAGTGTCCCCAGGAGGCGTGGATTCGAATCCCACCTCAGACAGTGCCCATTGAAAGTACCAAGCAAGAACAAAGCAAACACAGTCAAGAGAGCATTACCAGTTGCCAGGATGGCGGAGTGGTCTAAGGTGTTGCGTTCAGGTCGCAGTCTCCCCAGGAGGCGTGGGTTCGAATCCCACCTCAGACAGAGCCCATTGAAAGTACCAAGCAAGAACAAAGGAAACACAGTCAAGAAAGCATTACCAGTTGCCAGGATGGCGGAGCGGTCTAAGGCGTTGCGTTCAGGTCGCAGTCTCCCCAGGAGGCGTGGGTTCGAATCCCACCTCAGACAGAGCCCATTGAAAGTACCAAGCAAGAACTAAGCAAACACATTCAAGAGAGCATTACCAGTTGCCAGGATGGCAGAGCGGTCTAAGGCGCTGCGTTCAGGTCGCAGTCTCCCCAGGAGGCGTGGGTTCAAATCCTGCAGCAGACAGAGCTCATTGAAAGTACCAAGCAAGAAGAAAGCAAACACAGTCAAGAGAGCATTACCAGATGCCAGCATAGCGGAGCGGTCTAAGGCGTTGCGTTCTGGTCGCAGTCTCCCCAGGAGGCGTGGGTTTGAATCCCACCTCAGACAGAGCCCATTGAAAGTACCAAGCAAGAACAAAGGAAACACAGTCAAGAAAGCATTACCAGTTGCCAGGATGGCGGAGCGGTCTAAGGCGTTGCGTTCAGGTCGCAGTCTCCCCAGGAGGCGTGGGTTCGAATCCCACCTCAGACAGAGCCCATTGAAAGTACCAAGCAAGAACTAAGCAAACACAGTCAAGAGAGCATTACCAGATGATAAGATGGCAGAGCGGTCTAAGGCGTTGCGTTCAGGTCGCAGTCTCCCCAGGAGGCGTGGGTTCAAATCCCACCTCAGACAGTGACCATTGAAAGTACCAAGCAAGAACAAAGCAAACACAGTCAAGAGAGCAATACCAGATGCCAGCATAGCGGAGCGGTCTAAGGCGTTGCGTTCAGGTCGCAGTGTCCCCAGGAGGCGTGGGTTCGAATCCCACCTCAGACAGTGCCCATTGAAAGTACCAAGCAAGAACAAAGCAAACACAGTCAAGAGAGCATTACCAGTTGCCAGGATGGCGGAGCGGTCTAAGGTGTTGCGTTCAGGTCGCAGTCTCCCCAGGAGGCGTGGGTTCGAATCCCACCTCAGACAGAGCCCATTGAAAGTACCAAGCAAGAACAAAGCAAACACATTCAAGAGAGCATTACCAGTTGCCAGGATGGCAGAGCGGTCTAAGGCGCTGCGTTAAGGTCGCAGTCTCCCCAGGAGGCGTGGGTTCAAATCCCGCAGCAGACAGAGCCCAATGAAAGTACCAAGCAAGAAGAAAGCAAAGACAGTCAAGAGAGCATTACCAGCTGCAAGGATGGCGGAGCGGTCGAAGGCGTTGCGTTCATTGTCGCAGTCTCCCCAGGAGGCGTGGGTTCGAATCCCACCTCAAACCGAGCCCATTGAAAGTACCAAGCAATGACAAAGGAAACACGGTCAAGAGAGCATTACCAGTTGCCAGGATGGCGGAGCGGTCTAAGGCGTTGCGTTCAGGTCGCAGTCTCCCCAGGAGGCGTGGGTTCGAATCCCACCTCAGACAGAGCCCATTGAAAGTACCAAGCAAGAACAAAGCAAACACAGTCAAGAGAGCATTACCAGATGATAAGATGGCAGAGCGGTCTAAGGCGTTGCGTTCAGGTCGCAGTCTCCCCAGGAGGCGTGGGTTCGAATCCCACCTCAGACAGAGCCCATTGAAAGTACCAAGCAAGAACAAAGCAAACACAGTCAAGAGAGCATTACCAGATGATAAGATGGCAGAGCGGTCTAAGGCGTTGCGTTCAGGTCGCAGTCTCCCCAGGAGGCGTGGGTTCAAATCCCACCTCAGACAGTGCCCATTGAAAGTACCAAGCAAGAACAAAGCAAACACAGTCAAGAGAGCATTACCAGTTGCAAGCATAGCGGAGCGGTCTAAGGCGTTGCGTTCAGGTCGCAGTCTCCACAGGAGGCGTGGGTTCGAATCCCACCTCAGACAGAGCCCATTGAAAGTACCAAGCAATAACCAAGGAAACACGGTCAAGAGAGCATTACCAGTTGCCAGGATGGCGGAGCGGTCTAAGGCGTTCCGTTCAGGTCACAGTCTCCCCAGGAGGCGTGGGTTCGAATCCCACCTCAGACAGAGCCCATTGAAAGTACCAAGCAATAACCAAGGAAACACGGTCAAGAGAGCATTACCAGTTGCCAGGATGGCGGAGCGGTCTAAGGCGTTGCGGTCAGGTCACAGTACCCCAGGAGGCGTGGGTTCGAATCCCACCTCAGACAGAGCCCATTGAAAGTACCAAGCAAGAACAAAGCAAACACAGTAAAGAGAGCATTACCAGGTGCCAGGATGGCGGAGCGGTCTAAGGCGTTGCGTTCAGGTCGCAGTCTCCCCAGGAGGCGTGGGTTCGAATCCCACCTCAGACAGAGCCCATTGAAAGTACCAAGCAAGAACAAAGCAAACACAGTAAAGAGAGCATTACCAGGTGCCAGGATGGCGGAGCGGTCTAAGGCGTTGCGTTCAGGTCGCAGTCTCCCCAGGAGGCGTGGGTTCAAATCCCGCAGCAGACAGAGCTCATTGAAAGTACCAAGCAAGAAGAAAGCAAAGACAGTCAAGAGAGCATTACCAGCTGCAAGGATGGCGGAGCGGTCGAAGGCGTTGCGTTCAGGTCGCAGTCTCCCCAGGAGGCGTGGGTTTGAATCCCACCTCAGACAGAGCCCATTGAAAGTACCTAGCAATAACAAAACAAACACGGTCAAGAGAGCATTACCAGTTGCCAGGATGGCGGAGCGGTCTAAGGCGTTGCGTTCAGGTCGCAGTCTCCACAGGAGGCGTGGGTTCGAATCCCACCTCAGACAGAGCCCGTTGAAAGTACCAAGCAAGAACAAAGGAAACACAGTCAAGAGAGCATTACCAGCTGCCAGGATGGCAGAGCGGTCTAAGGCGTTGCGTTCAGGTCGCAGTCACCCCTGGCGGCGTGGGTTCGAATCCCGCCTCAGACAGAGCCCATTGAAAGTACCAAGCAAGAAGAAAGCAAACACAGTCAAGAGAGCATTACCAGTTGCCAGGATGGCAGAGCGGTCTAAGGCGTTGCGTTCAGGTCGCAGTCTCCCCTGGTGGCGTGGGTTCGAATCCCGCCTCAGACAGAGCCCATTGAAAGTACCAAGCAAGAACAAAGCAAACACAGTCAAGAGAGCATTACCAGTTGCCAGGATGGCAGAGCGGTCTAAGGCGCTGCGTTCAGGTCGCAGTCTCCCCAGGAGGCGTGGGTTCGAATCCCACCTCAGACAGAGCCCATTGAAAGTACCAAGCAAGAACAAAGCAAACACAGTCAAGAGAGCATTACCAGATGATAAGATGGCAGAGCGGTCTAAGGCGTTGCGTTCAGGTCGCAGTCTCCCCAGGAGGCGTGGGCTCAAATCCCACCTCAGACAGTGACCATTGAAAGTACCAAGCAAGAACAAAGCAAACACAGTCAAGAGAGCATTACCAGATGCCAGCATAGCGGAGCGGTCTAAGGCGTTGCGTTCAGGTCGCAGTGTCCCCAGGAGGCGTGGGTTCGAATCCCACCTCAGACAGTGCCCATTGAAAGTACCAAGCAAGAACAAAGCAAACACAGTCAAGAGAGCATTACCAGTTGCCAGGATGGCGGAGCGGTCTAAGGTGTTGCGTTCAGGTCGCAGTCTCCCCAGGAGGCGTGGGTTCGAATCCCACCTCAGACAGAGCCCATTGAAAGTACCAAGCAAGAACAAAGCAAACACAGTCAAGAGAGCATTACCAGATGCCAGCATAGCGGAGCGGTCTAAGGCGTTGCGTTCAGGTCGCAGTGTCCCCAGGAGGCGTGGGTTCGAATCCCACCTCAGAGAGTGCCCATTGAAAGTACCAAGCAAGAAGAAAGCAAACACATTCAAGAGAGTATTACCAGTTGCCAGGATGGCAGAGCGGTCTAAGGCGCTGCGTTAAGGTCGCAGTCTCCCCAGGAGGCGTGGGTTCAAATCCCGCAGCAGACAGAGCCCAATGAAAGTACCAAGCAAGAAGAAAGCAAAGACAGTCAAGAGAGCATTACCAGCTGCAAGGATGGCGGAGCGGTCGAAGGCGTTGCGTTCATTGTCGCAGTCTCCCCAGGAGGCGTGGGTTCGAATCCCACCTCAAACCGAGCCCATTGAAAGTACCAAGCAATGACAAAGGAAACACGGTCAAGAGAGCATTACCAGTTGCCAGGATGGCGGAGCGGTCTAAGGCGTTGCGTTCAGGTCGCAGTCTCCCCAGGAGGCGTGGGTTCGAATCCCACCTCAGACAGAGCCCATTGAAAGTACCAAGCAAGAACAAAGCAAACACAGTCAAGAGAGCATTACCAGATGATAAGATGGCAGAGCGGTCTAAGGCGTTGCGTTCAGGTCGCAGTCTCCCCAGGAGGCGTGGGTTCGAATCCCACCTCAGACAGAGCCCATTGAAAGTACCAAGCAAGAACAAAGCAAACACAGTCAAGAGAGCATTACCAGATGATAAGATGGCAGAGCGGTCTAAGGCGTTGCGTTCAGGTCGCAGTCTCCCCAGGAGGCGTGGGTTCAAATCCCACCTCAGACAGTGCCCATTGAAAGTACCAAGCAAGAACAAAGCAAACACAGTCAAGAGAGCATTACCAGTTGCAAGCATAGCGGAGCGGTCTAAGGCGTTGCGTTCAGGTCGCAGTCTCCACAGGAGGCGTGGGTTCGAATCCCACCTCAGACAGAGCCCATTGAAAGTACCAAGCAATAACCAAGGAAACACGGTCAAGAGAGCATTACCAGTTGCCAGGATGGCGGAGCGGTCTAAGGCGTTCCGTTCAGGTCACAGTCTCCCCAGGAGGCGTGGGTTCGAATCCCACCTCAGACAGAGCCCATTGAAAGTACCAAGCAATAACCAAGGAAACACGGTCAAGAGAGCATTACCAGTTGCCAGGATGGCGGAGCGGTCTAAGGCGTTGCGGTCAGGTCACAGTACCCCAGGAGGCGTGGGTTCGAATCCCACCTCAGACAGAGCCCATTGAAAGTACCAAGCAAGAACAAAGCAAACACAGTAAAGAGAGCATTACCAGGTGCCAGGATGGCGGAGCGGTCTAAGGCGTTGCGTTCAGGTCGCAGTCTCCCCAGGAGGCGTGGGTTCGAATCCCACCTCAGACAGAGCCCATTGAAAGTACCAAGCAAGAACAAAGCAAACACAGTAAAGAGAGCATTACCAGGTGCCAGGATGGCGGAGCGGTCTAAGGCGTTGCGTTCAGGTCGCAGTCTCCCCAGGAGGCGTGGGTTCAAATCCCGCAGCAGACAGAGCTCATTGAAAGTACCAAGCAAGAAGAAAGCAAAGACAGTCAAGAGAGCATTACCAGCTGCAAGGATGGCGGAGCGGTCGAAGGCGTTGCGTTCAGGTCGCAGTCTCCCCAGGAGGCGTGGGTTTGAATCCCACCTCAGACAGAGCCCATTGAAAGTACCTAGCAATAACAAAACAAACACGGTCAAGAGAGCATTACCAGTTGCCAGGATGGCGGAGCGGTCTAAGGCGTTGCGTTCAGGTCGCAGTCTCCACAGGAGGCGTGGGTTCGAATCCCACCTCAGACAGAGCCCGTTGAAAGTACCAAGCAAGAACAAAGGAAACACAGTCAAGAGAGCATTACCAGCTGCCAGGATGGCAGAGCGGTCTAAGGCGTTGCGTTCAGGTCGCAGTCACCCCTGGCGGCGTGGGTTCGAATCCCGCCTCAGACAGAGCCCATTGAAAGTACCAAGCAAGAAGAAAGCAAACACAGTCAAGAGAGCATTACCAGTTGCCAGGATGGCAGAGCGGTCTAAGGCGTTGCGTTCAGGTCGCAGTCTCCCCTGGTGGCGTGGGTTCGAATCCCGCCTCAGACAGAGCCCATTGAAAGTACCAAGCAAGAACAAAGCAAACACAGTCAAGAGAGCATTACCAGTTGCCAGGATGGCAGAGCGGTCTAAGGCGCTGCGTTCAGGTCGCAGTCTCCCCAGGAGGCGTGGGTTCGAATCCCACCTCAGACAGAGCCCATTGAAAGTACCAAGCAAGAACAAAGCAAACACAGTCAAGAGAGCATTACCAGATGATAAGATGGCAGAGCGGTCTAAGGCGTTGCGTTCAGGTCGCAGTCTCCCCAGGAGGCGTGGGCTCAAATCCCACCTCAGACAGTGACCATTGAAAGTACCAAGCAAGAACAAAGCAAACACAGTCAAGAGAGCATTACCAGATGCCAGCATAGCGGAGCGGTCTAAGGCGTTGCGTTCAGGTCGCAGTGTCCCCAGGAGGCGTGGGTTCGAATCCCACCTCAGACAGTGCCCATTGAAAGTACCAAGCAAGAACAAAGCAAACACAGTCAAGAGAGCATTACCAGTTGCCAGGATGGCGGAGCGGTCTAAGGTGTTGCGTTCAGGTCGCAGTCTCCCCAGGAGGCGTGGGTTCGAATCCCACCTCAGACAGAGCCCATTGAAAGTACCAAGCAAGAACAAAGCAAACACATTCAAGAGAGCATTACCAGTTGCCAGGATGGCAGAGCGGTCTAAGGCGCTGCGTTCAGGTCGCAGTCTCCCCAGGAGTCGTGGGTTCAAATCCCGCAGCAGACAGAGCTCATTGAAAGTACCAAGCAAGAAGAAAGCAAACACAGTCAAGAGAGCATTACCAGATGCCAGAATAGCGGAGCGGTCTAAGGCGTTGCGTTCAGGTCGCAGTCTCCCCAGGAGGCGTGGGTTCGAATCCCAACTCAGACAGAGCCCATTGAAAGTACCAAGCAAGAACAAAGGAAACACAGTCAAGAAAGCATTACCAGTTGCCAGGATGGCGGAGCGGTCTAAGGCGTTGCGTTCAGGTCGCAGTCTCCCCAGGAGGCGTGGGTTCGAATCCCACCTCAGACAGAGCCCATTGAAAGTACCAAGCAAGAACAAAGCAAACACAGTCAAGAGAGCATTACCAGATGATAAGATGGCAGAGCGGTCTAAGGCGTTGCGTTCAGGTCGCAGTCTCCCCAGGAGGCGTGGGTTCAAATCCCACCTCAGACAGTGACCATTGAAAGTACCAAGCAAGAACAAAGCAAACACAGTCAAGAGAGCATTACCAGATGCCAGCATAGCGGAGCGGTCTAAGGCGTTGCGTTCAGGTCGCAGTGTCCCCAGGAGGCGTGGGTTCGAATCCCACCTCAGACAGTGCCCATTGAAAGTACCAAGCAAGAACAAAGCAAACACAGTCAAGAGAGCATTACCAGTTGCCAGGATGGCGGAGCGGTCTAAGGTGTTGCGTTCAGGTCGCAGTCTCCCCAGGAGGCGTGGGTTCGAATCCCACCTCAGACAGAGCCCATTGAAAGTACCAAGCAATGACAAAGGAAACACGGTCAAGAGAGCATTACCAGTTGCCAGGATGGCGGAGCGGTCTAAGGCGTTGCGTTCAGGTGACAGTACCCCAGGAGGCGTGGGTTCGAATCCCACCTCAGACAGAGCCCATTGAAAGTACCAAGCAAGAACAAAGCAAACACAGTAAAGAGAGCATTACCAGGTGCCAGGATGGCGGAGCGGTCTAAGGCGTTGCGTTCAGGTCGCAGTCTCCCCAGGAGGCGTGGGTTCGAATCCCACCTCAGACAGAGCCCATTGAAAGTACCAAGCAAGAACAAAGGAAACACAGTCAAGAGAGCATTACCAGTTGCCAGGATGGCGGAGCGGTCTAAGGCTTTGCGTTCAGGTCGCAGTCTCCCCTGGAGGCGTGGGTTGGAATCCCGCCTCAGACAGAGCCCATTGAAAGTACCAAGCAAGAACAAAGCAAACACAGTCAAGAGAGCATTACCAGTTGCCAGCATAGCGGAGCGGTCTAAGGCGTTGCGTCCAGGTCGCAGTCTCCACAGGAGGCGTGGGTTCGAATCCCACCTCAGACAGAGCCCATTGAAAGTACCAAGCAAGAACAAAGGAAACACAGTCAAGAAAGCATTACCAGTTGCCAGGATGGCGGAGCGGTCTAAGGCGTTGCGTTCAGGTCGCAGTCTCCCCAGGAGGCGTGGGTTCGAATCCCACCTCAGACAGAGCCCATTGAAAGTACCAAGCAAGAACAAAGCAAACAGAGTCAAGAGAGCATTACCAGATGCCAGCATAGCGGAGCGGTCTAAGGCGTTGCGTTCAGGTCGCAGTGTCCCCAGGAGGCGTGGGTTCGAATCCCACCTCAGACAGTGCCCATTGAAAGTACCAAGCAAGAACAAAGCAAACACAGTCAAGAGAGCATTACCAGTTGCCAGGATGGCGGAGTGGTCTAAGGTGTTGCGTTCAGGTCGCAGTCTCCCCAGGAGGCGTGGGTTCGAATCCCACCTCAGACAGAGCCCATTGAAAGTACCAAGCAAGAACAAAGCAAACACATTCAAGAGAGCATTACCAGTTGCCAGGATGGCAGAGCGGTCTAAGGCGTTGCGTTCAGGTCGCAGTCACCCCTGGCGGCGTGGGTTCGAATCCCGCCTCAGACAGAGCCCATTGAAAGTACCAAGCAAGAAGAAAGCAAACACAGTCAAGAGAGCATTACCAGTTGCCAGGATGGCAGAGCGGTCTAAGGCGTTGCGTTCAGGTCGCAGTCTCCCCTGGTGGCGTGGGTTCGAATCCCGCCTCAGACAGAGCCCATTGAAAGTACCAAGCAAGAACAAAGCAAACACAGTCAAGAGAGCATTACCAGTTGCCAGGATGGCAGAGCGGTCTAAGGCGCTGCGTTCAGGTCGCAGTCTCCCCAGGAGGCGTGGGTTCGAATCCCACCTCAGACAGAGCCCATTGAAAGTACCAAGCAAGAACAAAGCAAACACAGTCAAGAGAGCATTACCAGATGATAAGATGGCAGAGCGGTCTAAGGCGTTGCGTTCAGGTCGCAGTCTCCCCAGGAGGCGTGGGCTCAAATCCCACCTCAGACAGTGACCATTGAAAGTACCAAGCAAGAACAAAGCAAACACAGTCAAGAGAGCATTACCAGATGCCAGCATAGCGGAGCGGTCTAAGGCGTTGCGTTCAGGTCGCAGTGTCCCCAGGAGGCGTGGGTTCGAATCCCACCTCAGACAGTGCCCATTGAAAGTACCAAGCAAGAACAAAGCAAACACAGTCAAGAGAGCATTACCAGTTGCCAGGATGGCGGAGCGGTCTAAGGTGTTGCGTTCAGGTCGCAGTCTCCCCAGGAGGCGTGGGTTCGAATCCCACCTCAGACAGAGCCCATTGAAAGTACCAAGCAAGAACAAAGCAAACACAGTCAAGAGAGCATTACCAGATGCCAGCATAGCGGAGCGGTCTAAGGCGTTGCGTTCAGGTCGCAGTGTCCCCAGGAGGCGTGGGTTCGAATCCCACCTCAGACAGTGCCCATTGAAAGTACCAAGCAAGAACAAAGCAAACACAGTCAAGAGAGCATTACCAGTTGCCAGGATGGCGGAGCGGTCTAAGGTGTTGCGTTCAGGTCGCAGTCTCCCCAGGAGGCGTGGGTTCGAATCCCACCTCAGACAGAGCCCATTGAAAGTACCAAGCAAGAACAAAGCAAACACATTCAAGAGAGCATTACCAGTTGCCAGGATGGCAGAGCGGTCTAAGGCGCTGCGTTCAGGTCGCAGTCTCCCCAGGAGTCGTGGGTTCAAATCCCGCAGCAGACAGAGCTCATTGAAAGTACCAAGCAAGAAGAAAGCAAACACAGTCAATAGAGCATTACCAGATGCCAGCATAGCGGAGCGGTCTAAGGCGTTGCGTTCAGGTCGCAGTCTCCCCAGGAGGCGTGGGTTCGAATCCCAACTCAGACAGAGCCCATTGAAAGTACCAAGCAAGAACAAAGGAAACACAGTCAAGAAAGCATTACCAGTTGCCAGGATGGCGGAGCGGTCTAAGGCGTTGCGTTCAGGTCGCAGTCTCCCCAGGAGGCGTGGGTTCGAAACCCACCTCAGACAGAGCCCATTGAAAGTACCAAGCAAGAACAAAGCAAACACAGTCAAGAGAGCATTACCAGATGATAAGATGGCAGAGCGGTCTAAGGCGTTGCGTTCAGGTCGCAGTCTCCCCAGGAGGCGTGGGTTCAAATCCCACCTCAGACAGTGACCATTGAAAGTACCAAGCAAGAACAAAGCAAACACAGTCAAGAGAGCATTACCAGATGCCAGCATAGCGGAGCGGTCTAAGGCGTTGCGTTCAGGTCGCAGTGTCCCCAGGAGGCGTGGGTTCGAATCCCACCTCAGACAGTGCCCATTGAAAGTACCAAGCAAGAACAAAGCAAACACAGTCAAGAGAGCATTACCAGTTGCCAGGATGGCGGAGCGGTCTAAGGTGTTGCGTTCAGGTCGCAGTCTCCCCAGGAGGCGTGGGTTCGAATCCCACCTCAGACAGAGCCCATTGAAAGTACCAAGCAATGACAAAGGAAACACGGTCAAGAGAGCATTACCAGTTGCCAGGATGGCGGAGCGGTCTAAGGCGTTGCGTTCAGGTGACAGTACCCCAGGAGGCGTGGGTTCGAATCCCACCTCAGACAGAGCCCATTGAAAGTACCAAGCAAGAACAAAGCAAACACAGTAAAGAGAGCATTACCAGGTGCCAGGATGGCGGAGCGGTCTAAGGCGTTGCGTTCAGGTCGCAGTCTCCCCAGGAGGCGTGGGTTCGAATCCCACCTCAGACAGAGCCCATTGAAAGTACCAAGCAAGAACAAAGGAAACACAGTCAAGAGAGCATTACCAGTTGCCAGGATGGCGGAGCGGTCTAAGGCTTTGCGTTCAGGTCGCAGTCTCCCCTGGAGGCGTGGGTTGGAATCCCGCCTCAGACAGAGCCCATTGAAAGTACCAAGCAAGAACAAAGCAAACACAGTCAAGAGAGCATTACCAGTTGCCAGCATAGCGGAGCGGTCTAAGGCGTTGCGTCCAGGTCGCAGTCTCCACAGGAGGCGTGGGTTCGAATCCCACCTCAGACAGAGCCCATTGAAAGTACCAAGCAAGAACAAAGGAAACACAGTCAAGAAAGCATTACCAGTTGCCAGGATGGCGGAGCGGTCTAAGGCGTTGCGTTCAGGTCGCAGTCTCCCCAGGAGGCGTGGGTTCGAATCCCACCTCAGACAGAGCCCATTGAAAGTACCAAGCAAGAACAAAGGAAACACAGTCAAGAGAGCATTACCAGTTGCCAGGATGGCGGAGCGGTCTAAGGCTTTGCGTTCAGGTCGCAGTCTCCCCTGGAGGCGTGGGTTGGAATCCCGCCTCAGACAGAGCCCATTGAAAGTACCAAGCAAGAACAAAGCAAACACAGTCAAGAGAGCATTACCAGTTGCCAGCATAGCGGAGCGGTCTAAGGCGTTGCGTCCAGGTCGCAGTCTCCACAGGAGGCGTGGGTTCGAATCCCACCTCAGACAGAGCCCATTGAAAGTACCAAGCAAGAACAAAGGAAACACAGTCAAGAAAGCATTACCAGTTGCCAGGATGGCGGAGCGGTCTAAGGCGTTGCGTTCAGGTCGCAGTCTCCCCAGGAGGCGTGGGTTCGAATCCCACCTCAGACAGAGCCCATTGAAAGTACCAAGCAAGAACAAAGCAAACAGAGTCAAGAGAGCATTACCAGATGCCAGCATAGCGGAGCGGTCTAAGGCGTTGCGTTCAGGTCGCAGTGTCCCCAGGAGGCGTGGGTTCGAATCCCACCTCAGACAGTGCCCATTGAAAGTACCAAGCAAGAACAAAGCAAACACAGTCAAGAGAGCATTACCAGTTGCCAGGATGGCGGAGTGGTCTAAGGTGTTGCGTTCAGGTCGCAGTCTCCCCAGGAGGCGTGGGTTCGAATCCCACCTCAGACAGAGCCCATTGAAAGTACCAAGCAAGAACAAAGCAAACACATTCAAGAGAGCATTACCAGTTGCCAGGATGGCAGAGCGGTCTAAGGCGTTGCGTTCAGGTCGCAGTCACCCCTGGCGGCGTGGGTTCGAATCCCGCCTCAGACAGAGCCCATTGAAAGTACCAAGCAAGAAGAAAGCAAACACAGTCAAGAGAGCATTACCAGTTGCCAGGATGGCAGAGCGGTCTAAGGCGTTGCGTTCAGGTCGCAGTCTCCCCTGGTGGCGTGGGTTCGAATCCCGCCTCAGACAGAGCCCATTGAAAGTACCAAGCAAGAACAAAGCAAACACAGTCAAGAGAGCATTACCAGTTGCCAGGATGGCAGAGCGGTCTAAGGCGCTGCGTTCAGGTCGCAGTCTCCCCAGGAGGCGTGGGTTCGAATCCCACCTCAGACAGAGCCCATTGAAAGTACCAAGCAAGAACAAAGCAAACACAGTCAAGAGAGCATTACCAGATGATAAGATGGCAGAGCGGTCTAAGGCGTTGCGTTCAGGTCGCAGTCTCCCCAGGAGGCGTGGGCTCAAATCCCACCTCAGACAGTGACCATTGAAAGTACCAAGCAAGAACAAAGCAAACACAGTCAAGAGAGCATTACCAGATGCCAGCATAGCGGAGCGGTCTAAGGCGTTGCGTTCAGGTCGCAGTGTCCCCAGGAGGCGTGGGTTCGAATCCCACCTCAGACAGTGCCCATTGAAAGTACCAAGCAAGAACAAAGCAAACACAGTCAAGAGAGCATTACCAGTTGCCAGGATGGCGGAGCGGTCTAAGGTGTTGCGTTCAGGTCGCAGTCTCCCCAGGAGGCGTGGGTTCGAATCCCACCTCAGACAGAGCCCATTGAAAGTACCAAGCAAGAACAAAGCAAACACAGTCAAGAGAGCATTACCAGATGCCAGCATAGCGGAGCGGTCTAAGGCGTTGCGTTCAGGTCGCAGTGTCCCCAGGAGGCGTGGGTTCGAATCCCACCTCAGACAGTGCCCATTGAAAGTACCAAGCAAGAACAAAGCAAACACAGTCAAGAGAGCATTACCAGTTGCCAGGATGGCGGAGCGGTCTAAGGTGTTGCGTTCAGGTCGCAGTCTCCCCAGGAGGCGTGGGTTCGAATCCCACCTCAGACAGAGCCCATTGAAAGTACCAAGCAAGAACAAAGCAAACACATTCAAGAGAGCATTACCAGTTGCCAGGATGGCAGAGCGGTCTAAGGCGCTGCGTTCAGGTCGCAGTCTCCCCAGGAGTCGTGGGTTCAAATCCCGCAGCAGACAGAGCTCATTGAAAGTACCAAGCAAGAAGAAAGCAAACACAGTCAATAGAGCATTACCAGATGCCAGCATAGCGGAGCGGTCTAAGGCGTTGCGTTCAGGTCGCAGTCTCCCCAGGAGGCGTGGGTTCGAATCCCAACTCAGACAGAGCCCATTGAAAGTACCAAGCAAGAACAAAGGAAACACAGTCAAGAAAGCATTACCAGTTGCCAGGATGGCGGAGCGGTCTAAGGCGTTGCGTTCAGGTCGCAGTCTCCCCAGGAGGCGTGGGTTCGAAACCCACCTCAGACAGAGCCCATTGAAAGTACCAAGCAAGAACAAAGCAAACACAGTCAAGAGAGCATTACCAGATGATAAGATGGCAGAGCGGTCTAAGGCGTTGCGTTCAGGTCGCAGTCTCCCCAGGAGGCGTGGGTTCAAATCCCACCTCAGACAGTGACCATTGAAAGTACCAAGCAAGAACAAAGCAAACACAGTCAAGAGAGCATTACCAGATGCCAGCATAGCGGAGCGGTCTAAGGCGTTGCGTTCAGGTCGCAGTGTCCCCAGGAGGCGTGGGTTCGAATCCCACCTCAGACAGTGCCCATTGAAAGTACCAAGCAAGAACAAAGCAAACACAGTCAAGAGAGCATTACCAGTTGCCAGGATGGCGGAGCGGTCTAAGGTGTTGCGTTCAGGTCGCAGTCTCCCCAGGAGGCGTGGGTTCGAATCCCACCTCAGACAGAGCCCATTGAAAGTACCAAGCAATGACAAAGGAAACACGGTCAAGAGAGCATTACCAGTTGCCAGGATGGCGGAGCGGTCTAAGGCGTTGCGTTCAGGTGACAGTACCCCAGGAGGCGTGGGTTCGAATCCCACCTCAGACAGAGCCCATTGAAAGTACCAAGCAAGAACAAAGCAAACACAGTAAAGAGAGCATTACCAGGTGCCAGGATGGCGGAGCGGTCTAAGGCGTTGCGTTCAGGTCGCAGTCTCCCCAGGAGGCGTGGGTTCGAATCCCACCTCAGACAGAGCCCATTGAAAGTACCAAGCAAGAACAAAGGAAACACAGTCAAGAGAGCATTACCAGTTGCCAGGATGGCGGAGCGGTCTAAGGCTTTGCGTTCAGGTCGCAGTCTCCCCTGGAGGCGTGGGTTGGAATCCCGCCTCAGACAGAGCCCATTGAAAGTACCAAGCAAGAACAAAGCAAACACAGTCAAGAGAGCATTACCAGTTGCCAGCATAGCGGAGCGGTCTAAGGCGTTGCGTCCAGGTCGCAGTCTCCACAGGAGGCGTGGGTTCGAATCCCACCTCAGACAGAGCCCATTGAAAGTACCAAGCAAGAACAAAGGAAACACAGTCAAGAAAGCATTACCAGTTGCCAGGATGGCGGAGCGGTCTAAGGCGTTGCGTTCAGGTCGCAGTCTCCCCAGGAGGCGTGGGTTCGAATCCCACCTCAGACAGAGCCCATTGAAAGTACCAAGCAAGAACAAAGCAAACACAGTCAAGAGAGCATTACCAGATGCCAGCATAGCGGAGCGGTCTAAGGCGTTGCGTTCAGGTCGCAGTGTCCCCAGGAGGCGTGGGTTCGAATCCCACCTCAGACAGTGCCCATTGAAAGTACCAAGCAAGAACAAAGCAAACACAGTCAAGAGAGCATTACCAGTTGCCAGGATGGCGGAGTGGTCTAAGGTGTTGCGTTCAGGTCGCAGTCTCCCCAGGAGGCGTGGGTTCGAATCCCACCTCAGACAGAGCCCATTGAAAGTACCAAGCAAGAACAAAGCAAACACATTCAAGAGAGCATTACCAGTTGCCAGGATGGCAGAGCGGTCTAATGCGCTGCGTTCAGGTCGCAGTCTCCCCAGGAGGCGTGGGTTCAAATCCCGCAGCAGACAGAGCTCATTGAAAGTACCAAGCAAGAAGAAAGCAAACACAGTCAAGAGAGCATTACCAGATGCCAGCATAGCGGAGCGGTCTAAGGCGTTGCGTTCTGGTCGCAGTCTCCCCAGGAGGCGTGGGTTCGAATCCCACCTCAGACAGAGCCCATTGAAAGTACCAAGCAAGAACAAAGGAAACACAGTCAAGAAAGCATTACCAGTTGCCAGGATGGCGGAGCGGTCTAAGGCGTTGCGTTCAGGTCGCAGTCTCCCCAGGAGGCGTGGGTTCGAACCCACCTCAGACAGAGCCCATTGAAAGTACCAAGCAAGAACTAAGCAAACACAGTCAAGAGAGCATTACCAGATGATAAGATGGCAGAGCGGTCTAAGGCGTTGCGTTCAGGTCGCAGTCTCCCCAGGAGGCGTGGGTTCAAATCCCACCTCAGACAGTGACCATTGAAAGTACCAAGCAAGAACAAAGCAAACACAGTCAAGAGAGCAATACCAGATGCCAGCATAGCGGAGCGGTCTAAGGCGTTGCGTTCAGGTCGCAGTGTCCCCAGGAGGCGTGGGTTCGAATCCCACCTCAGACAGTGACCATTGAAAGTACCAAGCAAGAACAAAGCAAACACAGTCAAGAGAGCAATACCAGATGCCAGCATAGCGGAGCGGTCTAAGGCGTTGCGTTCAGGTCGCAGTGTCCCCAGGAGGCGTGGGTTCGAATCCCACCTCAGACAGTGCCCATTGAAAGTACCAAGCAAGAACAAAGCAAACACAGTCAAGAGAGCATTACCAGTTGCCAGGATGGCGGAGCGGTCTAAGGTGTTGCGTTCAGGTCGCAGTCTCCCCAGGAGGCGTGGGTTCGAATCCCACCTCAGACAGAGCCCATTGAAAGTACCAAGCAAGAACAAAGCAAACACATTCAAGAGAGTATTACCAGTTGCCAGGATGGCAGAGCGGTCTAATGCGCTGCGTTCAGGTCGCAGTCTCCCCAGGAGGCGTGGGTTCAAATCCCGCAGCAGACAGAGCTCATTGAAAGTACCAAGCAAGAAGAAAGCAAACACAGTCAAGAGAGCATTACCAGATGCCAGCATAGCGGAGCGGTCTAAGGCGTTGCGTTCTGGTCGCAGTCTCCCCAGGAGGCGTGGGTTCGAATCCCACCTCAGACAGAGCCCATTGAAAGTACCAAGCAAGAACAAAGGAAACACAGTCAAGAAAGCATTACCAGTTGCCAGGATGGCGGAGCGGTCTAAGGCGTTGCGTTCAGGTCGCAGTCTCCCCAGGAGGCGTGGGTTCGAATCCCACCTCAGACAGAGCCCATTGAAAGTACCAAGCAAGAACTAAGCAAACACAGTCAAGAGAGCATTACCAGATGATAAGATGGCAGAGCGGTCTAAGGCGTTGCGTTCAGGTCGCAGTCTCCCCAGGAGGCGTGGGTTCAAATCCCACCTCAGACAGTGACCATTGAAAGTACCAAGCAAGAACAAAGCAAACACAGTCAAGAGAGCAATACCAGATGCCAGCATAGTGGAGCGGTCTAAGGCGTTGCGTTCAGGTCGCAGTGTCCCCAGGAGGCGTGGGTTCGAATCCCACCTCAGACAGTGACCATTGAAAGTACCAAGCAAGAACAAAGCAAACACAGTCAAGAGAGCAATACCAGATGCCAGCATAGCGGAGCGGTCTAAGGCGTTGCGTTCAGGTCGCAGTGTCCCCAGGAGGCGTGGGTTCGAATCCCACCTCAGACAGTGCCCATTGAAAGTACCAAGCAAGAACAAAGCAAACACAGTCAAGAGAGCATTACCAGTTGCCAGGATGGCGGAGCGGTCTAAGGTGTTGCGTTCAGGTCGCAGTCTCCCCAGGAGGCGTGGGTTCGAATCCCACCTCAGACAGAGCCCATTGAAAGTACCAAGCAAGAACAAAGCAAACACATTCAAGAGAGTATTACCAGTTGCCAGGATGGCAGAGCGGTCTAAGGCGCTGCGTTAAGGTCGCAGTCTCCCCAGGAGGCGTGGGTTCAAATCCCGCAGCAGACAGAGCCAATGAAAGTACCAAGCAAGAAGAAAGCAAAGACAGTCAAGAGAGCATTACCAGCTGCAAGGATGGCGGAGCGGTCGAAGGCGTTGCGTTCATTGTCGCAGTCTCCCCAGGAGGCGTGGGTTCGAATCCCACCTCAGACCGAGCCCATTGAAAGTACCAAGCAATGACAAAGGAAACACGGTCAAGAGAGCATTACCAGTTGCCAGGATGGCGGAGCGGTCTAAGGCGTTGCGTTCAGGTCGCAGTCTCCCCAGGAGGCGTGGGTTCGAATCCCACCTCAGACAGAGCCCATTGAAAGTACCAAGCAAGAACAAAGCAAACACAGTCAAGAGAGCATTACCAGATGATAAGATGGCAGAGCGGTCTAAGGCGTTGCGTTCAGGTCGCAGTCTCCCCAGGAGGCGTGGGTTCGAATCCCACCTCAGACAGAGCCCATTGAAAGTACCAAGCAAGAACAAAGCAAACACAGTCAAGAGAGCATTACCAGATGATAAGATGGCAGAGCGGTCTAAGGCGTTGCGTTCAGGTCGCAGTCTCCCCAGGAGGCGTGGGTTCAAATCCCACCTCAGACAGTGCCCATTGAAAGTACCAAGCAAGAACAAAGCAAACACAGTCAAGAGAGCATTACCAGTTGCAAGCATAGCGGAGCGGTCTAAGGCGTTGCGTTCAGGTCGCAGTCTCCACAGGAGGCGTGGGTTCGAATCCCACCTCAGACAGAGCCCATTGAAAGTACCAAGCAATAACCAAGGAAACACGGTCAAGAGAGCATTACCAGTTGCCAGGATGGTGGAGCGGTCTAAGGCGTTCCGTTCAGGTCACAGTCTCCCCAGGAGGCGTGGGTTCGAATCCCACCTCAGACAGTGCCCATTGAAAGTACCAAGCAAGAACAAAGCAAACACAGTCAAGAGAGCATTACCAGTTGCAAGCATAGCGGAGCGGTCTAAGGCGTTGCGTTCAGGTCGCAGTCTCCACAGGAGGCGTGGGTTCGAATCCCACCTCAGACAGAGCCCATTGAAAGTACCAAGCAATAACCAAGGAAACACGGTCAAGAGAGCATTACCAGTTGCCAGGATGGCGGAGCGGTCTAAGGCGTTGCGGTCAGGTCACAGTACCCCAGGAGGCGTGGGTTCGAATCCCACCTCAGACAGAGCCCATTGAAAGTACCAAGCAAGAACAAAGCAAACACAGTAAAGAGAGCATTACCAGGTGCCAGGATGGCGGAGCGGTCTAAGGCGTTGCGTTCAGGTCGCAGTCTCCCCAGGAGGCGTGGGTTCGAATCCCACCTCAGACAGAGCCCATTGAAAGTACCAAGCAAGAACAAAGGAAACACAGTCAAGAGAGCATTACCAGTTGCCAGGATGGCGGAGCGGTCTAAGGCTTTGCGTTCAGGTCGCAGTCTCCCCTGGAGGCGTGGGTTCGAATCCCGCCTCAGACAGAGCCCATTGAAAGTACCAAGCAAGAACAAAGCAAACACAGTCAAGAGAGCATTACCAGATGATAAGATGGCAGAGCGGTCTAAGGCGTTGCGTTCAGGTCGCAGTCTCCCCAGGAGGCGTGGGTTCGAATCCCACCTCAGACAGAGCCCATTGAAAGTACCAAGCAATGACAAAGGAAACACGGTCAAGAGAGCATTACCAGTTGCCAGGATGGCGGAGCGGTCTAAGGCGTTGCGTTCAGGTGACAGTACCCCAGGAGGCGTGGGTTCGAATCCCACCTCAGACAGAGCCCATTGAAAGTACCAAGCAAGAACAAAGCAAACACAGTAAAGAGAGCATTACCAGGTGCCAGGATGGCGGAGCGGTCTAAGGCGTTGCGTTCAGGTCGCAGTCTCCCCAGGAGGCGTGGGTTCGAATCCCACCTCAGACAGAGCCCATTGAAAGTACCAAGCAAGAACAAAGGAAACACAGTCAAGAGAGCATTACCAGTTGCCAGGATGGCGGAGCGGTCTAAGGCTTTGCGTTCAGGTCGCAGTCTCCCCTGGAGGCGTGGGTTGGAATCCCGCCTCAGACAGAGCCCATTGAAAGTACCAAGCAAGAACAAAGCAAACACAGTCAAGAGAGCATTACCAGTTGCCAGCATAGCGGAGCGGTCTAAGGCGTTGCGTCCAGGTCGCAGTCTCCACAGGAGGCGTGGGTTCGAATCCCACCTCAGACAGAGCCCATTGAAAGTACCAAGCAAGAACAAAGGAAACACAGTCAAGAAAGCATTACCAGTTGCCAGGATGGCGGAGCGGTCTAAGGCGTTGCGTTCAGGTCGCAGTCTCCCCAGGAGGCGTGGGTTCGAATCCCACCTCAGACAGAGCCCATTGAAAGTACCAAGCAAGAACAAAGCAAACACAGTCAAGAGAGCATTACCAGATGCCAGCATAGCGGAGCGGTCTAAGGCGTTGCGTTCAGGTCGCAGTGTCCCCAGGAGGCGTGGGTTCGAATCCCACCTCAGACAGTGCCCATTGAAAGTACCAAGCAAGAACAAAGCAAACACAGTCAAGAGAGCATTACCAGTTGCCAGGATGGCGGAGTGGTCTAAGGTGTTGCGTTCAGGTCGCAGTCTCCCCAGGAGGCGTGGGTTCGAATCCCACCTCAGACAGAGCCCATTGAAAGTACCAAGCAAGAACAAAGCAAACACATTCAAGAGAGCATTACCAGTTGCCAGGATGGCAGAGCGGTCTAAGGCGCTGCGTTCAGGTCGCAGTCTCCCCAGGAGGCGTGGGTTCAAATCCCGCAGCAGACAGAGCTCATTGAAAGTACCAAGCAAGAAGAAAGCAAACACAGTCAAGAGAGCATTACCAGATGCCAGCATAGCGGAGCGGTCTAAGGCGTTGCGTTCTGGTCGCAGTCTCCCCAGGAGGCGTGGGTTTGAATCCCACCTCAGACAGAGCCCATTGAAAGTACCAAGCAAGAACAAAGGAAACACAGTCAAGAAAGCATTACCAGTTGCCAGGATGGCGGAGCGGTCTAAGGCGTTGCGTTCAGGTCGCAGTCTCCCCAGGAGGCGTGGGTTCGAATCCCACCTCAGACAGAGCCCATTGAAAGTACCAAGCAAGAACTAAGCAAACACAGTCAAGAGAGCATTACCAGATGATAAGATGGCAGAGCGGTCTAAGGCGTTGCGTTCAGGTCGCAGTCTCCCCAGGAGGCGTGGGTTCAAATCCCACCTCAGACAGTGACCATTGAAAGTACCAAGCAAGAACAAAGCAAACACAGTCAAGAGAGCAATACCAGATGCCAGCATAGCGGAGCGGTCTAAGGCGTTGCGTTCAGGTCGCAGTGTCCCCAGGAGGCGTGGGTTCGAATCCCACCTCAGACAGTGCCCATTGAAAGTACCAAGCAAGAACAAAGCAAACACAGTCAAGAGAGCATTACCAATTGCCAGGATGGCGGAGCGGTCAAAGGTGTTGCGTTCAGGTCGCAGTCTCCCCAGGAGGCGTGGGTTCGAATCCCACCTCAGACAGAGCCCATTGAAAGTACCAAGCAAGAACAAAGCAAACACATTCAAGAGAGTATTACCAGTTGCCAGGATGGCAGAGCGGTCTAAGGCGCTGCGTTAAGGTCGCAGTCTCCCCAGGAGGCGTGGGTTCAAATCCCGCAGCAGACAGAGCCCAATGAAAGTACCAAGCAAGAAGAAAGCAAAGACAGTCAAGAGAGCATTACCAGCTGCAAGGATGGCGGAGCGGTCGAAGGCGTTGCGTTCATTGTCGCAGTCTCCCCAGGAGGCGTGGGTTCGAATCCCACCTCAGACCGAGCCCATTGAAAGTACCAAGCAATGACAAAGGAAACACGGTCAAGAGAGCATTACCAGTTGCCAGGATGGCGGAGCGGTCTAAGGCGTTGCGTTCAGGTCGCAGTCTCCCCAGGAGGCGTGGGTTCGAATCCCACCTCAGACAGAGCCCATTGAAAGTACCAAGCAAGAACAAAGCAAACACAGTCAAGAGAGCATTACCAGATGATAAGATGGCAGAGCGGTCTAAGGCGTTGCGTTCAGGTCGCAGTCTCCCCAGGAGGCGTGGGTTCGAATCCCACCTCAGACAGAGCCCATTGAAAGTACCAAGCAAGAACAAAGCAAACACAGTCAAGAGAGCATTACCAGATGATAAGATGGCAGAGCGGTCTAAGGCGTTGCGTTCAGGTCGCAGTCTCCCCAGGAGGCGTGGGTTCAAATCCCACCTCAGACAGTGCCCATTGAAAGTACCAAGCAAGAACAAAGCAAACACAGTCAAGAGAGCATTACCAGTTGCAAGCATAGCGGAGCGGTCTAAGGCGTTGCGTTCAGGTCGCAGTCTCCACAGGAGGCGTGGGTTCGAATCCCACCTCAGACAGAGCCCATTGAAAGTACCAAGCAATAACCAAGGAAACACGGTCAAGAGAGCATTACCAGTTGCCAGGATGGCGGAGCGGTCTAAGGCGTTCCGTTCAGGTCACAGTCTCCCCAGGAGGCGTGGGTTCGAATCCCACCTCAGACAGAGCCCATTGAAAGTACCAAGCAATAACCAAGGAAACAAGGTCAAGAGAGCATTACCAGTTGCCAGGATGGCGGAGCGGTCTAAGGCGTTGCGGTCAGGTCACAGTACCCCAGGAGGCGTGGGTTCGAATCCCACCTCAGACAGAGCCCATTGAAAGTACCAAGCAAGAACAAAGCAAACACAGTAAAGAGAGCATTACCAGGTGCCAGGATGGCGGAGCGGTCTAAGGCGTTGCGTTCAGGTCGCAGTCTCCCCAGGAGGCGTGGGTTCGAATCCCACCTCAGACAGAGCCCATTGAAAGTACCAAGCAAGGACAAAGGAAACACAGTCAAGAGAGCATTACCAGTTGCCAGGATGGCGGAGCGGTCTAAGGCTTTGCGTTCAGGTCGCAGTCTCCCCTGGAGGCGTGGGTTCGAATCCCGCCTCAGACAGAGCCCATTGAAAGTACCAAGCAAGAACAAAGCAAACACAGTCAAGAGAGCATTACCAGATGATAAGATGGCAGAGCGGTCTAAGGCGTTGCGTTCAGGTCGCAGTCTCCACAGGAGGCGTGGGTTCAAATCCCACCTCAGACAGTGCCCATTGAAAGTACCAAGCAAGAACAAAGCAAACACAGTCAAGAGAGCATTACCAGATGATAAGATGGCAGAGCGGTCTAAGGCGTTGCGTTCAGGTCGCAGTCTCCCCAGGAGGCGTGGGTTCGAATCCCACCTCAGACAGAGCCCATTGAAAGTACCAAGCAATGACAAAGGAAACACGGTCAAGAGAGCATTACCAGTTGCCAGGATGGCGGAGCGGTCTAAGGCGTTGCGTTCAGGTGACAGTACCCCAGGAGGCGTGGGTTCGAATCCCACCTCAGACAGAGCCCATTGAAAGTACCAAGCAAGTACAAAGCAAACACAGTAAAGAGAGCATTACCAGGTGCCAGGATGGCGGAGCGGTCTAAGGCGTTGCGTTCAGGTCGCAGTCTCCCCAGGAGGCGTGGGTTCGAATCCCACCTCAGACAGAGCCCATTGAAAGTACCAAGCAAGAACAAAGGAAACACAGTCAAGAGAGCATTACCAGTTGCCAGGATGGCGGAGCGGTCTAAGGCTTTGCGTTCAGGTCGCAGTCTCCCCTGGAGGCGTGGGTTGGAATCCCGCCTCAGACAGAGCCCATTGAAAGTACCAAGCAAGAACAAAGCAAACACAGTCAAGAGAGCATTACCAGTTGCCAGCATAGCGGAGCGGTCTAAGGCGTTGCGTCCAGGTCGCAGTCTCCACAGGAGGCGTGGGTTCGAATCCCACCTCAGACAGAGCCCATTGAAAGTACCAAGCAAGAACAAAGGAAACACAGTCAAGAAAGCATTACCAGTTGCCAGGATGGCGGAGCGGTCTAAGGCGTTGCGTTCAGGTCGCAGTCTCCCCAGGAGGCGTGGGTTCGAATCCCACCTCAGACAGAGCCCATTGAAAGTACCAAGCAAGAACAAAGCAAACACAGTCAAGAGAGCATTACCAGATGCCAGCATAGCGGAGCGGTCTAAGGCGTTGCGTTCAGGTCGCAGTGTCCCCAGGAGGCGTGGGTTCGAATCCCACCTCAGACAGTGCCCATTGAAAGTACCAAGCAAGAACAAAGGAAACACAGTCAAGAAAGCATTACCAGTTGCCAGGATGGCGGAGCGGTCTAAGGCGTTGCGTTCAGGTCGCAGTCTCCCCAGGAGGCGTGGGTTCGAATCCCACCTCAGACAGAGCCCATTGAAAGTACCAAGCAAGAACTAAGCAAACACAGTCAAGAGAGCATTACCAGATGATAAGATGGCAGAGCGGTCTAAGGCGTTGCGTTCAGGTCGCAGTCTCCCCAGGAGGCGTGGGTTCAAATCCCACCTCAGACAGTGACCATTGAAAGTACCAAGCAAGAACAAAGCAAACACAGTCAAGAGAGCAATACCAGATGCCAGCATAGCGGAGCGGTCTAAGGCGTTGCGTTCAGGTCGCAGTGTCCCCAGGAGGCGTGGGTTCGAATCCCACCTCAGACAGTGCCCATTGAAAGTACCAAGCAAGAACAAAGCAAACACAGTCAAGAGAGCATTACCAATTGCCAGGATGGCGGAGCGGTCAAAGGTGTTGCGTTCAGGTCGCAGTCTCCCCAGGAGGCGTGGGTTCGAATCCCACCTCAGACAGAGCCCATTGAAAGTACCAAGCAAGAACAAAGCAAACACATTCAAGAGAGTATTACCAGTTGCCAGGATGGCAGAGCGGTCTAAGGCGCTGCGTTAAGGTCGCAGTCTCCCCAGGAGGCGTGGGTTCAAATCCCGCAGCAGACAGAGCCCAATGAAAGTACCAAGCAAGAAGAAAGCAAAGACAGTCAAGAGAGCATTACCAGCTGCAAGGATGGCGGAGCGGTCGAAGGCGTTGCGTTCATTGTCGCAGTCTCCCCAGGAGGCGTGGGTTCGAATCCCACCTCAGACCGAGCCCATTGAAAGTACCAAGCAATGACAAAGGAAACACGGTCAAGAGAGCATTACCAGTTGCCAGGATGGCGGAGCGGTCTAAGGCGTTGCGTTCAGGTCGCAGTCTCCCCAGGAGGCGTGGGTTCGAATCCCACCTCAGACAGAGCCCATTGAAAGTACCAAGCAAGAACAAAGCAAACACAGTCAAGAGAGCATTACCAGATGATAAGATGGCAGAGCGGTCTAAGGCGTTGCGTTCAGGTCGCAGTCTCCCCAGGAGGCGTGGGTTCGAATCCCACCTCAGACAGAGCCCATTGAAAGTACCAAGCAAGAACAAAGCAAACACAGTCAAGAGAGCATTACCAGATGATAAGATGGCAGAGCGGTCTAAGGCGTTGCGTTCAGGTCGCAGTCTCCCCAGGAGGCGTGGGTTCAAATCCCACCTCAGACAGTGCCCATTGAAAGTACCAAGCAAGAACAAAGCAAACACAGTCAAGAGAGCATTACCAGTTGCAAGCATAGCGGAGCGGTCTAAGGCGTTGCGTTCAGGTCGCAGTCTCCACAGGAGGCGTGGGTTCGAATCCCACCTCAGACAGAGCCCATTGAAAGTACCAAGCAATAACCAAGGAAACACGGTCAAGAGAGCATTACCAGTTGCCAGGATGGCGGAGCGGTCTAAGGCGTTCCGTTCAGGTCACAGTCTCCCCAGGAGGCGTGGGTTCGAATCCCACCTCAGACAGAGCCCATTGAAAGTACCAAGCAATAACCAAGGAAACAAGGTCAAGAGAGCATTACCAGTTGCCAGGATGGCGGAGCGGTCTAAGGCGTTGCGGTCAGGTCACAGTACCCCAGGAGGCGTGGGTTCGAATCCCACCTCAGACAGAGCCCATTGAAAGTACCAAGCAAGAACAAAGCAAACACAGTAAAGAGAGCATTACCAGGTGCCAGGATGGCGGAGCGGTCTAAGGCGTTGCGTTCAGGTCGCAGTCTCCCCAGGAGGCGTGGGTTCGAATCCCACCTCAGACAGAGCCCATTGAAAGTACCAAGCAAGAACAAAGGAAACACAGTCAAGAGAGCATTACCAGTTGCCAGGATGGCGGAGCGGTCTAAGGCTTTGCGTTCAGGTCGCAGTCTCCCCTGGAGGCGTGGGTTCGAATCCCGCCTCAGACAGAGCCCATTGAAAGTACCAAGCAAGAACAAAGCAAACACAGTCAAGAGAGCATTACCAGATGATAAGATGGCAGAGCGGTCTAAGGCGTTGCGTTCAGGTCGCAGTCTCCCCAGGAGGCGTGGGTTCAAATCCCACCTCAGACAGTGCCCATTGAAAGTACCAAGCAAGAACAAAGCAAACACAGTCAAGAGAGCATTACCAGATGATAAGATGGCAGAGCGGTCTAAGGCGTTGCGTTCAGGTCGCAGTCTCCCCAGGAGGCGTGGGTTCGAATCCCACCTCAGACAGAGCCCATTGAAAGTACCAAGCAATGACAAAGGAAACACGGTCAAGAGAGCATTACCAGTTGCCAGGATGGCGGAGCGGTCTAAGGCGTTGCGTTCAGGTGACAGTACCCCAGGAGGCGTGGGTTCGAATCCCACCTCAGACAGAGCCCATTGAAAGTACCAAGCAAGTACAAAGCAAACACAGTAAAGAGAGCATTACCAGGTGCCAGGATGGCGGAGCGGTCTAAGGCGTTGCGTTCAGGTCGCAGTCTCCCCAGGAGGCGTGGGTTCGAATCCCACCTCAGACAGAGCCCATTGAAAGTACCAAGCAAGAACAAAGGAAACACAGTCAAGAGAGCATTACCAGTTGCCAGGATGGCGGAGCGGTCTAAGGCTTTGCGTTCAGGTCGCAGTCTCCCCTGGAGGCGTGGGTTGGAATCCCGCCTCAGACAGAGCCCATTGAAAGTACCAAGCAAGAACAAAGCAAACACAGTCAAGAGAGCATTACCAGTTGCCAGCATAGCGGAGCGGTCTAAGGCGTTGCGTCCAGGTCGCAGTCTCCACAGGAGTCGTGGGTTCGAATCCCACCTCAGACAGAGCCCATTGAAAGTACCAAGCAAGAACAAAGGAAACACAGTCAAGAAAGCATTACCAGTTGCCAGGATGGCGGAGCGGTCTAAGGCGTTGCGTTCAGGTCGCAGTCTCCCCAGGAGGCGTGGGTTCGAATCCCACCTCAGACAGAGCCCATTGAAAGTACCAAGCAAGAACAAAGCAAACACAGTCAAGAGAGCATTACCAGATGCCAGCATAGCGGAGCGGTCTAAGGCGTTGCGTTCAGGTCGCAGTGTCCCCAGGAGGCGTGGGTTCGAATCCCACCTCAGACAGTGCCCATTGAAAGTACCAAGCAAGAACAAAGGAAACACAGTCAAGAAAGCATTACCAGTTGCCAGGATGGCGGAGCGGTCTAAGGCGTTGCGTTCAGGTCGCAGTCTCCCCAGGAGGCGTGGGTTCGAATCCCACCTCAGACAGAGCCCATTGAAAGTACCAAGCAAGAACTAAGCAAACACAGTCAAGAGAGCATTACCAGATGATAAGATGGCAGAGCGGTCTAAGGCGTTGCGTTCAGGTCGCAGTCTCCCCAGGAGGCGTGGGTTCAAATCCCACCTCAGACAGTGACCATTGAAAGTACCAAGCAAGAACAAAGCAAACACAGTCAAGAGAGCAATACCAGATGCCAGCATAGCGGAGCGGTCTAAGGCGTTGCGTTCAGGTCGCAGTGTCCCCAGGAGGCGTGGGTTCGAATCCCACCTCAGACAGTGACCATTGAAAGTACCAAGCAAGAACAAAGCAAACACAGTCAAGAGAGCAATACCAGATGCCAGCATAGCGGAGCGGTCTAAGGCGTTGCGTTCAGGTCGCAGTGTCCCCAGGAGGCGTGGGTTCGAATCCCACCTCAGACAGTGCCCATTGAAAGTACCAAGCAAGAACAAAGCAAACACAGTCAAGAGAGCATTACCAGTTGCCAGGATGGCGGAGCGGTCTAAGGTGTTGCGTTCAGGTCGCAGTCTCCCCAGGAGGCGTGGGTTCGAATCCCACCTCAGACAGAGCCCATTGAAAGTACCAAGCAAGAACAAAGCAAACACATTCAAGAGAGTATTACCAGTTGCCAGGATGGCAGAGCGGTCTAAGGCGCTGCGTTAAGGTCGCAGTCTCCCCAGGAGGCGTGGGTTCAAATCCCGCAGCAGACAGAGCCAATGAAAGTACCAAGCAAGAAGAAAGCAAAGACAGTCAAGAGAGCATTACCAGCTGCAAGGATGGCGGAGCGGTCGAAGGCGTTGCGTTCATTGTCGCAGTCTCCCCAGGAGGCGTGGGTTCGAATCCCACCTCAGACCGAGCCCATTGAAAGTACCAAGCAATGACAAAGGAAACACGGTCAAGCGAGCATTACCAGTTGCCAGGATGGCGGAGCGGTCTAAGGCGTTGCGTTCAGGTCGCAGTCTCCCCAGGAGGCGTGGGTTCAAATCCCACCTCAGACAGTGACCATTGAAAGTACCAAGCAAGAACAAAGCAAACACAGTCAAGAGAGCAATACCAGATGCCAGCATAGCGGAGCGGTCTAAGGCGTTGCGTTCAGGTCGCAGTGTCCCCAGGAGGCGTGGGTTCGAATCCCACCTCAGACAGTGCCCATTGAAAGTACCAAGCAAGAACAAAGCAAACACAGTCAAGAGAGCATTACCAATTGCCAGGATGGCGGAGCGGTCAAAGGTGTTGCGTTCAGGTCGCAGTCTCCCCAGGAGGCGTGGGTTCGAATCCCACCTCAGACAGAGCCCATTGAAAGTACCAAGCAAGAACAAAGCAAACACATTCAAGAGAGTATTACCAGTTGCCAGGATGGCAGAGCGGTCTAAGGCGCTGCGTTAAGGTCGCAGTCTCCCCAGGAGGCGTGGGTTCAAATCCCGCAGCAGACAGAGCCCAATGAAAGTACCAAGCAAGAAGAAAGCAAAGACAGTCAAGAGAGCATTACCAGCTGCAAGGATGGCGGAGCGGTCGAAGGCGTTGCGTTCATTGTCGCAGTCTCCCCAGGAGGCGTGGGTTCGAATCCCACCTCAGACCGAGCCCATTGAAAGTACCAAGCAATGACAAAGGAAACACGGTCAAGAGAGCATTACCAGTTGCCAGGATGGCGGAGCGGTCTAAGGCGTTGCGTTCAGGTCGCAGTCTCCCCAGGAGGCGTGGGTTCGAATCCCACCTCAGACAGAGCCCATTGAAAGTACCAAGCAAGAACAAAGCAAACACAGTCAAGAGAGCATTACCAGATGATAAGATGGCAGAGCGGTCTAAGGCGTTGCGTTCAGGTCGCAGTCTCCCCAGGAGGCGTGGGTTCGAATCCCACCTCAGACAGAGCCCATTGAAAGTACCAAGCAAGAACAAAGCAAACACAGTCAAGAGAGCATTACCAGATGATAAGATGGCAGAGCGGTCTAAGGCGTTGCGTTCAGGTCGCAGTCTCCCCAGGAGGCGTGGGTTCAAATCCCACCTCAGACAGTGCCCATTGAAAGTACCAAGCAAGAACAAAGCAAACACAGTCAAGAGAGCATTACCAGTTGCAAGCATAGCGGAGCGGTCTAAGGCGTTGCGTTCAGGTCGCAGTCTCCACAGGAGGCGTGGGTTCGAATCCCACCTCAGACAGAGCCCATTGAAAGTACCAAGCAATAACCAAGGAAACACGGTCAAGAGAGCATTACCAGTTGCCAGGATGGCGGAGCGGTCTAAGGCGTTCCGTTCAGGTCACAGTCTCCCCAGGAGGCGTGGGTTCGAATCCCACCTCAGACAGAGCCCATTGAAAGTACCAAGCAATAACCAAGGAAACAAGGTCAAGAGAGCATTACCAGTTGCCAGGATGGCGGAGCGGTCTAAGGCGTTGCGGTCAGGTCACAGTACCCCAGGAGGCGTGGGTTCGAATCCCACCTCAGACAGAGCCCATTGAAAGTACCAAGCAAGAACAAAGCAAACACAGTAAAGAGAGCATTACCAGGTGCCAGGATGGCGGAGCGGTCTAAGGCGTTGCGTTCAGGTCGCAGTCTCCCCAGGAGGCGTGGGTTCGAATCCCACCTCAGACAGAGCCCATTGAAAGTACCAAGCAAGAACAAAGGAAACACAGTCAAGAGAGCATTACCAGTTGCCAGGATGGCGGAGCGGTCTAAGGCTTTGCGTTCAGGTCGCAGTCTCCCCTGGAGGCGTGGGTTCGAATCCCGCCTCAGACAGAGCCCATTGAAAGTACCAAGCAAGAACAAAGCAAACACAGTCAAGAGAGCATTACCAGATGATAAGATGGCAGAGCGGTCTAAGGCGTTGCGTTCAGGCCGCAGTCTCCCCAGGAGGCGTGGGTTCAAATCCCACCTCAGACAGTGCCCATTGAAAGTACCAAGCAAGAACAAAGCAAACACAGTCAAGAGAGCATTACCAGATGATAAGATGGCAGAGCGGTCTAAGGCGTTGCGTTCAGGTCGCAGTCTCCCCAGGAGGCGTGGGTTCGAATCCCACCTCAGACAGAGCCCATTGAAAGTACCAAGCAATGACAAAGGAAACACGGTCAAGAGAGCATTACCAGTTGCCAGGATGGCGGAGCGGTCTAAGGCGTTGCGTTCAGGTGACAGTACCCCAGGAGGCGTGGGTTCGAATCCCACCTCAGACAGAGCCCATTGAAAGTACCAAGCAAGAACAAAGCAAACACAGTAAAGAGAGCATTACCAGGTGCCAGGATGGCGGAGCGGTCTAAGGCGTTGCGTTCAGGTCGCAGTCTCCCCAGGAGGCGTGGGTTCGAATCCCACCTCAGACAGAGCCCATTGAAAGTACCAAGCAAGAACAAAGGAAACACAGTCAAGAGAGCATTACCAGTTGCCAGGATGGCGGAGCGGTCTCAGGCTTTGCGTTGAGGTCGCAGTCTCCCCTGGAGGCGTGGGTTGGAATCCCGCCTCAGACAGAGCCCATTGAAAGTACCAAGCAAGAACAAAGCAAACACAGTCAAGAGAGCATTACCAGTTGCCAGCATAGCGGAGCGGTCTAAGGCGTTGCGTCCAGGTCGCAGTCTCCACAGGAGGCGTGGGTTCGAATCCCACCTCAGACAGAGCCCATTGAAAGTACCAAGCAAGAACAAAGGAAACACAGTCAAGAAAGCATTACCAGTTGCCAGGATGGCGGAGCGGTCTAAGGCGTTGCGTTCAGGTCGCAGTCTCCCCAGGAGGCGTGGGTTCGAATCCCACCTCAGACAGAGCCCATTGAAAGTACCAAGCAAGAACAAAGCAAACACAGTCAAGAGAGCATTACCAGATGCCAGCATAGCGGAGCGGTCTAAGGCGTTGCGTTCAGTTCGCAGTGTCCCCAGGAGGCGTGGGTTCGAATCCCACCTCAGACAGTGCCCATTGAAAGTACCAAGCAAGAACAAAGCAAACACAGTCAAGAGAGCATTACCAGTTGCCAGGATGGCGGAGTGGTCTAAGGTGTTGCGTTCAGGTCGCAGTCTCCCCAGGAGGCGTGGGTTCGAATCCCACCTCAGACAGAGCCCATTGAAAGTACCAACCAAGAACAAAGCAAACACATTCAAGAGAGCATTACCAGTTGCCAGGATGGCAGAGCGGTCTAAGGCGCTGCGTTCAGGTCGCAGTCTCCCCAGGAGGCGTGGGTTCAAATCCCGCAGCAGACAGAGCTCATTGAAAGTACCAAGCAAGAAGAAAGCAAACACAGTCAAGAGAGCATTACCAGATGCCAGCATAGCGGAGCGGTCTAAGGCGTTGCGTTCTGGTCGCAGTCTCCCCAGGAGGCGTGGGTTTGAATCCCACCTCAGACAGAGCCCATTGAAAGTACCAAGCAAGAACAAAGGAAACACAGTCAAGAAAGCATTACCAGTTGCCAGGATGGCGGAGCGGTCTAAGGCGTTGCGTTCAGGTCGCAGTCTCCCCAGGAGGCGTGGGTTCGAATCCCACCTCAGACAGAGCCCATTGAAAGTACCAAGCAAGAACTAAGCAAACACAGTCAAGAGAGCATTACCAGATGATAAGATGGCAGAGCGGTCTAAGGCGTTGCGTTCAGGTCGCAGTCTCCCCAGGAGGCGTGGGTTCAAATCCCACCTCAGACAGTGACCATTGAAAGTACCAAGCAAGAACAAAGCAAACACAGTCAAGAGAGCAATACCAGATGCCAGCATAGCGGAGCGGTCTAAGGCGTTGCGTTCAGGTCGCAGTGTCCCCAGGAGGCGTGGGTTCGAATCCCACCTCAGACAGTGCCCATTGAAAGTACCAAGCAAGAACAAAGCAAACACAGTCAAGAGAGCATTACCAATTGCCAGGATGGCGGAGCGGTCAAAGGTGTTGCGTTCAGGTCGCAGTCTCCCCAGGAGGCGTGGGTTCGAATCCCACCTCAGACAGAGCCCATTGAAAGTACCAAGCAAGAACAAAGCAAACACATTCAAGAGAGTATTACCAGTTGCCAGGATGGCAGAGCGGTCTAAGGCGCTGCGTTAAGGTCGCAGTCTCCCCAGGAGGCGTGGGTTCAAATCCCGCAGCAGACAGAGCCCAATGAAAGTACCAAGCAAGAAGAAAGCAAAGACAGTCAAGAGAGCATTACCAGCTGCAAGGATGGCGGAGCGGTCGAAGGCGTTGCGTTCATTGTCGCAGTCTCCCCAGGAGGCGTGGGTTCGAATCCCACCTCAGACCGAGCCCATTGAAAGTACCAAGCAATGACAAAGGAAACACGGTCAAGAGAGCATTACCAGTTGCCAGGATGGCGGAGCGGTCTAAGGCGTTGCGTTCAGGTCGCAGTCTCCCCAGGAGGCGTGGGTTCGAATCCCACCTCAGACAGAGCCCATTGAAAGTACCAAGCAAGAACAAAGCAAACACAGTCAAGAGAGCATTACCAGATGATAAGATGGCAGAGCGGTCTAAGGCGTTGCGTTCAGGTCGCAGTCTCCCCAGGAGGCGTGGGTTCGAATCCCACCTCAGACAGAGCCCATTGAAAGTACCAAGCAAGAACAAAGCAAACACAGTCAAGAGAGCATTACCAGATGATAAGATGGCAGAGCGGTCTAAGGCGTTGCGTTCAGGTCGCAGTCTCCCCAGGAGGCGTGGGTTCAAATCCCACCTCAGACAGTGCCCATTGAAAGTACCAAGCAAGAACAAAGCAAACACAGTCAAGAGAGCATTACCAGTTGCAAGCATAGCGGAGCGGTCTAAGGCGTTGCGTTCAGGTCGCAGTCTCCACAGGAGGCGTGGGTTCGAATCCCACCTCAGACAGAGCCCATTGAAAGTACCAAGCAATAACCAAGGAAACACGGTCAAGAGAGCATTACCAGTTGCCAGGATGGCGGAGCGGTCTAAGGCGTTCCGTTCAGGTCACAGTCTCCCCAGGAGGCGTGGGTTCGAATCCCACCTCAGACAGAGCCCATTGAAAGTACCAAGCAATAACCAAGGAAACAAGGTCAAGAGAGCATTACCAGTTGCCAGGATGGCGGAGCGGTCTAAGGCGTTGCGGTCAGGTCACAGTACCCCAGGAGGCGTGGGTTCGAATCCCACCTCAGACAGAGCCCATTGAAAGTACCAAGCAAGAACAAAGCAAACACAGTAAAGAGAGCATTACCAGGTGCCAGGATGGCGGAGCGGTCTAAGGCGTTGCGTTCAGGTCGCAGTCTCCCCAGGAGGCGTGGGTTCGAATCCCACCTCAGACAGAGCCCATTGAAAGTACCAAGCAAGAACAAAGGAAACACAGTCAAGAGAGCATTACCAGTTGCCAGGATGGCGGAGCGGTCTAAGGCTTTGCGTTCAGGTCGCAGTCTCCCCTGGAGGCGTGGGTTCGAATCCCGCCTCAGACAGAGCCCATTGAAAGTACCAAGCAAGAACAAAGCAAACACAGTCAAGAGAGCATTACCAGATGATAAGATGGCAGAGCGGTCTAAGGCGTTGCGTTCAGGTCGCAGTCTCCCCAGGAGGCGTGGGTTCAAATCCCACCTCAGACAGTGCCCATTGAAAGTACCAAGCAAGAACAAAGCAAACACAGTCAAGAGAGCATTACCAGTTGCCAGCATAGCGGAGCGGTCTAAGGCGTTGCGTCCAGGTCGCAGTCTCCACAGGAGGCGTGGGTTTGAATCCCACCTCAGACAGAGCCCATTGAAAGTACCAAGCAATAACCAAGGAAACACGGTCAAGAGAGCATTACCAGTTGCCAGGATGGCGGAGCGGTCTAAGGCGTTGCGTTCAGGTCACAGTCTCCCCAGGAGGCGTGGGTTCGAATCACACCTCAGACAGAGCCCATTGAAAGTACCAAGCAAGAACAAAGCAAACACAGTAAAGAGAGCATTACCAGGTGCCAGGATGGTGGAGCGGTCTAAGGCGGTGCGTTCAGGTTGCAGTCTCCCCAGGAGGCATGGGTTCGAATCCCACCTCAGACAGAGCCCATTGAAAGTACCAAGCAAGAACAAAAGAAACACAGTCAAGAAAGCATTACCAGTTGCCAGGATGGCGGAGCGGTCTAAGGCGTTGCGTTCAGGTCGCAGTCTCCCCAGGAGGCGTGGGTTTGAATCCCACCTCAGACAGAGCCCATTGAAAGTACCAAGCAAGAACAAAGCAAACACAGTCAAGAGAGCATTACCAGATGATAAGATGGCAGAGCGGTCTAAGGCGTTGCGTTCAGGTCGCAGTGTCCCCAGGAGGCGTGGGTTCGAATCCCACCTCAGACAGAGCCCATTGAAAGTACCAAGCAAGAACAAAGCAAACACAGTCAAGAGAGCATTACCAGTTGCCAGGATGGCGGAGCGGTCTAAGGTGTTGCGTTCAGGTCGCAGTCTCCCCAGGAGGCGTGGGTTCGAATCCCACCTCAGACAGAGCCCATTGAAAGTACCAAGCAAGAACAAAGCAAACACATTCAAGAGAGCATTACCAGTTGCCAGGATGGCAGAGCGGTCTAAGGCGCTGCGTTCAGGTCGCAGTCTCCCCAGGAGGCGTGGGTTCAAATCCTGCAGCAGACAGAGCTCATTGAAAGTACCAAGCAAGAAGAAAGCAAAGACAGTCAAGAGAGCATTACCAGCTGCAAGGATGGCGGAGCGGTCGAAGGCGTTGCGTTCAGGTCGCAGTCTCCCCAGGAGGCGTGGGTTTGAATCCCACCTCAGACAGAGCCCATTGAAAGTACCTAGCAATAACAAAGCAAACACGGTCAAGAGAGCATTACCAGTTGCCAGGATGGCGGAGCGGTCTAAGGCGTTGCGTTCAGGTCGCAGTCTCCACAGGAGGCGTGGGTTCGAATCCCACCTCAGACAGAGCCGATTGAAAGTACCAAGCAAGAACAAAGGAAACACAGTAAAGAGAGCATTACCAGTTGCCAGGATGGCGGAGCGGTCTAAGTCGTTGCGTTCAGGTCGCAGTCTCCCCAGGAGGTGTGGGTTCGAATCCCGCCTCAGACAGAGCCCATTGAAAGTACCAAGCAATAACAAAGCAAACACAGTCAAGAGAGCATTACCAGATGATAAGATGGCAGAGCGGTCTAAGGCGTTGCGTTCAGGTCGCAGTCTCCCCAGGAGGCGTGGGTTCAAATCCCACCTCAGACAGTGCCCATTGAAAGTACCAAGCAAGAACAAAGCAAACACAGTCAAGAGAGCATTACCAGTTGCAAGCATAGCGGAGCGGTCTAAGGCGTTGCGTTCAGGTCGCAGTCTCCACAGGAGGCGTGGGTTCGAATCCCACCTCAGACAGAGCCCATTGAAAGTACCAAGCAATGACAAAGGAAACACGGTCAAGAGAGCATTACCAGTTGCCAGGATGGCGGAGCGGTCTAAGGCGTTGCGTTCAGGTCGCAGTCTCCCCAGGAGGCGTGGGTTCGAATCCCACCTCAGACAGAGCCCATTGAAAGTACCAAGCAAGAACAAAGCAAACACAGTCAAGAGAGCATTACCAGATGATAAGATGGCAGAGCGGTCTAAGGCGTTGCGTTCAGGTCGCAGTCTCCCCAGGAGGCGTGGGTTCAAATCCCACCTCAGACAGTGCCCATTGAAAGTACCAAGCAAGAACAAAGCAAACACAGTCAAGAGAGCATTACCAGTTGCAAGCATAGCGGAGCGGTCTAAGGCGTTGCGTTCAGGTCGCAGTCTCCCCAGGAGGCGTGGGTTCGAATCCCACCTCAGACAGAGCCCATTGAAAGTACCAAGCAAGAACAAAGCAAACACATTCAAGAGAGCATTACCAGTTGCCAGGATGGCAGAGCGGTCTAAGGCGCTGCGTTCAGGTCGCAGTCTCCCCAGGAGGCGTGGGTTCAAATCCTGCAGCAGACAGAGCTCATTGAAAGTACCAAGCAAGAAGAAAGCAAAGACAGTCAAGAGAGCATTACCAGCTGCAAGGATGGCGGAGCGGTCGAAGGCGTTGCGTTCAGGTCGCAGTCTCCCCAGGAGGCGTGGGTTTGAATCCCACCTCAGACAGAGCCCATTGAAAGTACCTAGCAATAACAAAGCAAACACGGTCAAGAGAGCATTACCAGTTGCCAGGATGGCGGAGCGGTCTAAGGCGTTGCGTTCAGGTCGCAGTCTCCACAGGAGGCGTGGGTTCGAATCCCACCTCAGACAGAGCCGATTGAAAGTACCAAGCAAGAACAAAGGAAACACAGTAAAGAGAGCATTACCAGTTGCCAGGATGGCGGAGCGGTCTAAGTCGTTGCGTTCAGGTCGCAGTCTCCCCAGGAGGTGTGGGTTCGAATCCCGCCTCAGACAGAGCCCATTGAAAGTACCAAGCAATAACAAAGCAAACACAGTCAAGAGAGCATTACCAGCTGCCAGGATGGCGGAGCGGTCTAAGGCGTTGCGTTCAGGTCGCAGTCTCCCCTGGAGGCGTGGGTTCGAATCCCACCTCAGACAGAGCCCGTTGAAAGTACCAAGCAAGAACAAAGCAAACACAGTCAAGAGAGCATTACCAGCTGCCAGGATGGCAGAGCGGTCTAAGGCGTTGCGTTCAGGTCGCAGTCACCCCTGTAGGCGTGGGTTCGAATCCCGCCTCAGACAGAGCCCATTGAAAGTACCAAGCAATGACAAAGGAAACACGGTCAAGAGAGCATTACCAGTTGCCAGGATGGCGGAGCGGTCTAAGGCGTTGCGTTCAGGTCGCAGTCTCCCCAGGAGGCGTGGGTTCGAATCCCACCTCAGACAGAGCCCATTGAAAGTACCAAGCAAGAACAAAGCAAACACAGTCAAGAGAGCATTACCAGATGATAAGATGGCAGAGCGGTCTAAGGCGTTGCGTTCAGGTCGCAGTCTCCCCAGGAGGCGTGGGTTCAAATCCCACCTCAGACAGTGCCCATTGAAAGTACCAAGCAAGAACAAAGCAAACACAGTCAAGAGAGCATTACCAGTTGCAAGCATAGCGGAGCGGTCTAAGGCGTTGCGTTCAGGTCGCAGTCTCCACAGGAGGCGTGGGTTCGAATCCCACCTCAGACAGAGCCCATTGAAAGTACCAAGCAATAACCAAGGAAACACGGTCAAGAGAGCATTACCAGTTGCCAGGATGGCGGAGCGGTCTAAGGCGTTCCGTTCAGGTCACAGTCTCCCCAGGAGGCGTGGGTTCGAATCCCACCTCAGACAGAGCCCATTGAAAGTACCAAGCAATAACCAAGGAAACACGGTCAAGAGAGCATTACCAGTTGCCAGGATGGCGGAGCGGTCTAAGGCGTTGCGGTCAGGTCACAGTACCCCAGGAGGCGTGGGTTCGAATCCCACCTCAGACAGAGCCCATTGAAAGTACCAAGCAAGAACAAAGCAAACACAGTAAAGAGAGCATTACCAGGTGCCAGGATGGCGGAGCGGTCTAAGGCGTTGCGTTCAGGTCGCAGTCTCCCCAGGAGGCGTGGGTTCGAATCCCACCTCAGACAGAGCCCATTGAAAGTACCAAGCAAGAACAAAGGAAACACAGTCAAGAGAGCATTACCAGTTGCCAGGATGGCGGAGCGGTCTAAGGCTTTGCGTTCAGGTCGCAGTCTCCCCTGGAGGCGTGGGTTCGAATCCCGCCTCAGACAGAGCCCATTGAAAGTACCAAGCAAGAACAAAGCAAACACAGTCAAGAGAGCATTACCAGATGATAAGATGGCAGAGCGGTCTAAGGCGTTGCGTTCAGGTCGCAGTCTCCCCAGGAGGCGTGGGTTCAAATCCCACCTCAGACAGTGCCCATTGAAAGTACCAAGCAAGAACAAAGCAAACACAGTCAAGAGAGCATTACCAGTTGCCAGCATAGCGGAGCGGTCTAAGGCGTTGCGTCCAGGTCGCAGTCTCCACAGGAGGCGTGGGTTCGAATCCCACCTCAGACAGAGCCCATTGAAAGTACCAAGCAATAACCAAGGAAACACGGTCAAGAGAGCATTACCAGTTGCCAGGATGGCGGAGCGGTCTAAGGCGTTGCGTTCAGGTCACAGTCTCCCCAGGAGGCGTGGGTTCGAATCACACCTCAGACAGAGCCCATTGAAAGTACCAAGCAAGAACAAAGCAAACACAGTAAAGAGAGCATTACCAGGTGCCAGGATGGTGGAGCGGTCTAAGGCGGTGCGTTCAGGTTGCAGTCTCCCCAGGAGGCATGGGTTCGAATCCCACCTCAGACAGAGCCCATTGAAAGTACCAAGCAAGAACAAAAGAAACACAGTCAAGAAAGCATTACCAGTTGCCAGGATGGCGGAGCGGTCTAAGGCGTTGCGTTCAGGTCGCAGTCTCCCCAGGAGGCGTGGGTTTGAATCCCACCTCAGACAGAGCCCATTGAAAGTACCAAGCAAGAACAAAGCAAACACAGTCAAGAGAGCATTACCAGATGATAAGATGGCAGAGCGGTCTAAGGCGTTGCGTTCAGGTCGCAGTGTCCCCAGGAGGCGTGGGTTCGAATCCCACCTCAGACAGAGCCCATTGAAAGTACCAAGCAAGAACAAAGCAAACACAGTCAAGAGAGCATTACCAGTTGCCAGGATGGCGGAGCGGTCTAAGGTGTTGCGTTCAGGTCGCAGTCTCCCCAGGAGGCGTGGGTTCGAATCCCACCTCAGACAGAGCCCATTGAAAGTACCAAGCAAGAACAAAGCAAACACATTCAAGAGAGCATTACCAGTTGCCAGGATGGCAGAGCGGTCTAAGGCGCTGCGTTCAGGTCGCAGTCTCCCCAGGAGGCGTGGGTTCAAATCCTGCAGCAGACAGAGCTCATTGAAAGTACCAAGCAAGAAGAAAGCAAAGACAGTCAAGAGAGCATTACCAGCTGCAAGGATGGCGGAGCGGTCGAAGGCGTTGCGTTCAGGTCGCAGTCTCCTCAGGAGGCGTGGGTTTGAATCCCACCTCAGACAGAGCCCATTGAAAGTACCTAGCAATAACAAAGCAAACACGGTCAAGAGAGCATTACCAGTTGCCAGGATGGCGGAGCGGTCTAAGGCGTTGCGTTCAGGTCGCAGTCTCCACAGGAGGCGTGGGTTCGAATCCCACCTCAGACAGAGCCGATTGAAAGTACCAAGCAAGAACAAAGGAAACACAGTAAAGAGAGCATTACCAGTTGCCAGGATGGCGGAGCGGTCTAAGTCGTTGCGTTCAGGTCGCAGTCTCCCCAGGAGGTGTGGGTTCGAATCCCGCCTCAGACAGAGCCCATTGAAAGTACCAAGCAATAACAAAGCAAACACAGTCAAGAGAGCATTACCAGCTGCCAGGATGGCGGAGCGGTCTAAGGCGTTGCGTTCAGGTCGCAGTCTCCCCTGGAGGCGTGGGTTCGAATCCCACCTCAGACAGAGCCCGTTGAAAGTACCAAGCAAGAACAAAGCAAACACAGTCAAGAGAGCATGACCAGCTGCCAGGATGGCAGAGCGGTCTAAGGCGTTGCGTTCAGGTCGCAGTCACCCCTGGAGGCGTGGGTTCGAATCCCGCCTCAGACAGAGCCCATTGAAAGTACCAAGCAAGAAGAAAGCAAACACAGTCAAGAGAGCATTACCAGTTGCCAGGATGGCAGAGCGGTCTAAGGCGTTGCGTTCAGGTCGCAGTCTCCCCTGGTGGCGTGGGTTCGAATCCCGCCTCAGACAGAGCCCATTGAAAGTACCAAGCAAGAACAAAGCAAACACAGTCAAGAGAGCATTACCAGTTGCCAGGATGGCAGAGCGGTCTAAGGCGCTGCGTTCAGGTCGCAGTCTCCCCAGGAGGCGTGGGTTCGAATCCCACCTCAGACAGAGCCCATTGAAAGTACCAAGCAAGAACAAAGCAAACACAGTCAAGAGAGCATTACCAGATGATAAGATGGCAGAGCGGTCTAAGGCGTTGCGTTCAGGTCGCAGTCTCCCCAGGAGGCGTGGGTTCAAATCCTGCAGCAGACAGAGCTCATTGAAAGTACCAAGCAAGAAGAAAGCAAAGACAGTCAAGAGAGCATTACCAGCTGCAAGGATGGCGGAGCGGTCGAAGGCGTTGCGTTCAGGTCGCAGTCTCCTCAGGAGGCGTGGGTTTGAATCCCACCTCAGACAGTGCCCATTGAAAGTACCAAGCAAGAACAAAGCAAACACAGTCAAGAGAGCATTACCAGTTGCAAGCATAGCGGAGCGGTCTAAGGCGTTGCGTTCAGGTCGCAGTCTCCCCAGGAGGCGTGGGTTCGAATCCCACCTCAGACAGAGCCCATTGAAAGTACCAAGCAAGAACAAAGCAAACACATTCAAGAGAGCATTACCAGTTGCCAGGATGGCAGAGCGGTCTAAGGCGCTGCGTTCAGGTCGCAGTCTCCCCAGGAGGCGTGGGTTCGAATCCCACCTCAGACAGAGCCCATTGAAAGTACCAAGCAAGAACAAAGCAAACACAGTCAAGAGAGCATTACCAGATGATAAGATGGCAGAGCGGTCTAAGGCGTTGCGTTCAGGTCGCAGTCTCCCCAGGAGGCGTGGGTTCAAATCCCACCTCAGACAGTGCCCATTGAAAGTACCAAGCAAGAACAAAGCAAACACAGTCAAGAGAGCATTACCAGTTGCAAGCATAGCGGAGCGGTCTAAGGCGTTGCGTTCAGGTCGCAGTCTCCCCAGGAGGCGTGGGTTCGAATCCCACCTCAGACAGAGCCCATTGAAAGTACCAAGCAAGAACAAAGCAAACACATTCAAGAGAGCATTACCAGTTGCCAGGATGGCAGAGCGGTCTAAGGCGCTGCGTTCAGGTCGCAGTCTCCCCAGGAGGCGTGGGTTCAAATCCTGCAGCAGACAGAGCTCATTGAAAGTACCAAGCAAGAAGAAAGCAAAGACAGTCAAGAGAGCATTACCAGCTGCAAGGATGGCGGAGCGGTCGAAGGCGTTGCGTTCAGGTCGCAGTCTCCCCAGGAGGCGTGGGTTTGAATCCCACCTCAGACAGAGCCCATTGAAAGTACCTAGCAATAACAAAGCAAACACGGTCAAGAGAGCATTACCAGTTGCCAGGATGGCGGAGCGGTCTAAGGCGTTGCGTTCAGGTCGCAGTCTCCACAGGAGGCGTGGGTTCGAATCCCACCTCAGACAGAGCCGATTGAAAGTACCAAGCAAGAACAAAGGAAACACAGTAAAGAGAGCATTACCAGTTGCCAGGATGGCGGAGCGGTCTAAGTCGTTGCGTTCAGGTCGCAGTCTCCCCAGGAGGTGTGGGTTCGAATCCCGCCTCAGACAGAGCCCATTGAAAGTACCAAGCAATAACAAAGCAAACACAGTCAAGAGAGCATTACCAGCTGCCAGGATGGCGGAGCGGTCTAAGGCGTTGCGTTCAGGTCGCAGTCTCCCCTGGAGGCGTGGGTTCGAATCCCACCTCAGACAGAGCCCGTTGAAAGTACCAAGCAAGAACAAAGCAAACACAGTCAAGAGAGCATTACCAGCTGCCAGGATGGCAGAGCGGTCTAAGGCGTTGCGTTCAGGTCGCAGTCACCCCTGTAGGCGTGGGTTCGAATCCCGCCTCAGACAGAGCCCATTGAAAGTACCAAGCAATGACAAAGGAAACACGGTCAAGAGAGCATTACCAGTTGCCAGGATGGCGGAGCGGTCTAAGGCGTTGCGTTCAGGTCGCAGTCTCCCCAGGAGGCGTGGGTTCGAATCCCACCTCAGACAGAGCCCATTGAAAGTACCAAGCAAGAACAAAGCAAACACAGTCAAGAGAGCATTACCAGATGATAAGATGGCAGAGCGGTCTAAGGCGTTGCGTTCAGGTCGCAGTCTCCCCAGGAGGCGTGGGTTCAAATCCCACCTCAGACAGTGCCCATTGAAAGTACCAAGCAAGAACAAAGCAAACACAGTCAAGAGAGCATTACCAGTTGCAAGCATAGCGGAGCGGTCTAAGGCGTTGCGTTCAGGTCGCAGTCTCCACAGGAGGCGTGGGTTCGAATCCCACCTCAGACAGAGCCCATTGAAAGTACCAAGCAATAACCAAGGAAACACGGTCAAGAGAGCATTACCAGTTGCCAGGATGGCGGAGCGGTCTAAGGCGTTCCGTTCAGGTCACAGTCTCCCCAGGAGGCGTGGGTTCGAATCCCACCTCAGACAGAGCCCATTGAAAGTACCAAGCAATAACCAAGGAAACACGGTCAAGAGAGCATTACCAGTTGCCAGGATGGCGGAGCGGTCTAAGGCGTTGCGGTCAGGTCACAGTACCCCAGGAGGCGTGGGTTCGAATCCCACCTCAGACAGAGCCCATTGAAAGTACCAAGCAAGAACAAAGCAAACACAGTAAAGAGAGCATTACCAGGTGCCAGGATGGCGGAGCGGTCTAAGGCGTTGCGTTCAGGTCGCAGTCTCCCCAGGAGGCGTGGGTTCGAATCCCACCTCAGACAGAGCCCATTGAAAGTACCAAGCAAGAACAAAGGAAACACAGTCAAGAGAGCATTACCAGTTGCCAGGATGGCGGAGCGGTCTAAGGCTTTGCGTTCAGGTCGCAGTCTCCCCTGGAGGCGTGGGTTCGAATCCCGCCTCAGACAGAGCCCATTGAAAGTACCAAGCAAGAACAAAGCAAACACAGTCAAGAGAGCATTACCAGATGATAAGATGGCAGAGCGGTCTAAGGCGTTGCGTTCAGGTCGCAGTCTCCCCAGGAGGCGTGGGTTCAAATCCCACCTCAGACAGTGCCCATTGAAAGTACCAAGCAAGAACAAAGCAAACACAGTCAAGAGAGCATTACCAGTTGCCAGCATAGCGGAGCGGTCTAAGGCGTTGCGTCCAGGTCGCAGTCTCCACAGGAGGCGTGGGTTCGAATCCCACCTCAGACAGAGCCCATTGAAAGTACCAAGCAATAACCAAGGAAACACGGTCAAGAGAGCATTACCAGTTGCCAGGATGGCGGAGCGGTCTAAGGCGTTGCGTTCAGGTCACAGTCTCCCCAGGAGGCGTGGGTTCGAATCACACCTCAGACAGAGCCCATTGAAAGTACCAAGCAAGAACAAAGCAAACACAGTAAAGAGAGCATTACCAGGTGCCAGGATGGTGGAGCGGTCTAAGGCGGTGCGTTCAGGTTGCAGTCTCCCCAGGAGGCATGGGTTCGAATCCCACCTCAGACAGAGCCCATTGAAAGTACCAAGCAAGAACAAAAGAAACACAGTCAAGAAAGCATTACCAGTTGCCAGGATGGCGGAGCGGTCTAAGGCGTTGCGTTCAGGTCGCAGTCTCCCCAGGAGGCGTGGGTTTGAATCCCACCTCAGACAGAGCCCATTGAAAGTACCAAGCAAGAACAAAGCAAACACAGTCAAGAGAGCATTACCAGATGATAAGATGGCAGAGCGGTCTAAGGCGTTGCGTTCAGGTCGCAGTGTCCCCAGGAGGCGTGGGTTCGAATCCCACCTCAGACAGAGCCCATTGAAAGTACCAAGCAAGAACAAAGCAAACACAGTCAAGAGAGCATTACCAGTTGCCAGGATGGCGGAGCGGTCTAAGGTGTTGCGTTCAGGTCGCAGTCTCCCCAGGAGGCGTGGGTTCGAATCCCACCTCAGACAGAGCCCATTGAAAGTACCAAGCAAGAACAAAGCAAACACATTCAAGAGAGCATTACCAGTTGCCAGGATGGCAGAGCGGTCTAAGGCGCTGCGTTCAGGTCGCAGTCTCCCCAGGAGGCGTGGGTTCAAATCCTGCAGCAGACAGAGCTCATTGAAAGTACCAAGCAAGAAGAAAGCAAAGACAGTCAAGAGAGCATTACCAGCTGCAAGGATGGCGGAGCGGTCGAAGGCGTTGCGTTCAGGTCGCAGTCTCCTCAGGAGGCGTGGGTTTGAATCCCACCTCAGACAGAGCCCATTGAAAGTACCTAGCAATAACAAAGCAAACACGGTCAAGAGAGCATTACCAGTTGCCAGGATGGCGGAGCGGTCTAAGGCGTTGCGTTCAGGTCGCAGTCTCCACAGGAGGCGTGGGTTCGAATCCCACCTCAGACAGAGCCGATTGAAAGTACCAAGCAAGAACAAAGGAAACACAGTAAAGAGAGCATTACCAGTTGCCAGGATGGCGGAGCGGTCTAAGTCGTTGCGTTCAGGTCGCAGTCTCCCCAGGAGGTGTGGGTTCGAATCCCGCCTCAGACAGAGCCCATTGAAAGTACCAAGCAATAACAAAGCAAACACAGTCAAGAGAGCATTACCAGCTGCCAGGATGGCGGAGCGGTCTAAGGCGTTGCGTTCAGGTCGCAGTCTCCCCTGGAGGCGTGGGTTCGAATCCCACCTCAGACAGAGCCCGTTGAAAGTACCAAGCAAGAACAAAGCAAACACAGTCAAGAGAGCATGACCAGCTGCCAGGATGGCAGAGCGGTCTAAGGCGTTGCGTTCAGGTCGCAGTCACCCCTGGAGGCGTGGGTTCGAATCCCGCCTCAGACAGAGCCCATTGAAAGTACCAAGCAAGAAGAAAGCAAACACAGTCAAGAGAGCATTACCAGTTGCCAGGATGGCAGAGCGGTCTAAGGCGTTGCGTTCAGGTCGCAGTCTCCCCTGGTGGCGTGGGTTCGAATCCCGCCTCAGACAGAGCCCATTGAAAGTACCAAGCAAGAACAAAGCAAACACAGTCAAGAGAGCATTACCAGTTGCCAGGATGGCAGAGCGGTCTAAGGCGCTGCGTTCAGGTCGCAGTCTCCCCAGGAGGCGTGGGTTCGAATCCCACCTCAGACAGAGCCCATTGAAAGTACCAAGCAAGAACAAAGCAAACACAGTCAAGAGAGCATTACCAGATGATAAGATGGCAGAGCGGTCTAAGGCGTTGCGTTCAGGTCGCAGTCTCCCCAGGAGGCGTGGGTTCAAATCCCACCTCAGACAGTGACCATTGAAAGTACCAAGCAAGAACAAAGCAAACACAGTCAAGAGAGCATTACCAGATGCCAGCATAGCGGAGCGGTCTAAGGCGTTGCGTTCAGGTCGCAGTGTCCCCAGGAGGCGTGGGTTCGAATCCCACCTCAGACAGTGCCCATTGAAAGTACCAAGCAAGAACAAAGCAAACACAGTCAAGAGAGCATTACCAGTTGCCAGGATGGCGGAGCGGTCTAAGGTGTTGCGTTCAGGTCGCAGTCTCCCCAGGAGGCGTGGGTTCGAATCCCACCTCAGACAGAGCCCATTGAAAGTACCAAGCAAGAACAAAGCAAACACATTCAAGAGAGCATTACCAGTTGCCAGGATGGCAGAGCGGTCTAAGGCGCTGCGTTCAGGTCGCAGTCTCCCCAGGAGGCGTGGGTTCAAATCCCGCAGCATACAGAGCCCAATGAAAGTACCAAGCAAGAAGAAAGCAAAGTCAGTCAAGAGAGCATTACCAGCTGCAAGGATGGCGGAGCGGTCGAAGGCGTTGCGTTCATTGTCGCAGTCTCCCCAGGAGGCGTGGGTTCGAATCCCACCTCAGACAGAGCCCATTGAAAGTACCAAGCAATGACAAAGGAAACACGGTCAAGAGAGCATTACCAGTTGCCAGGATGGCGGAGCGGTCTAAGGCGTTGCGTTCAGGTCGCAGTCTCCCCAGGAGGCGTGGGTTCGAATCCCACCTCAGACAGAGCCCATTGAAAGTACCAAGCAAGAACAAAGCAAACACAGTCAAGAGAGCATTACCAGATGATAAGATGGCAGAGCGGTCTAAGGCGTTGCGTTCAGGTCGCAGTCTCCCCAGGAGGCGTGGGTTCGAATCCCACCTCAGACAGAGCCCATTGAAAGTACCAAGCAAGAACAAAGCAAACACAGTCAAGAGAGCATTACCAGTTGCCAGGATGGCGGAGCGGTCTAAGGCGTTGCGTTCAGGTCGCAGTCTCCCCAGGAGGCGTGGGTTCGAATCCCACCTCAGACAGAGCCCATTGAAAGTACCAAGCAAGAACAAAGCAAACACAGTCAAGAGAGCATTACCAGATGATAAGATGGCAGAGCGGTCTAAGGCGTTGCGTTCAGGTCGCAGTCTCCCCAGGAGGCGTGGGTTCAAATCCCACCTCAGACAGTGCCCATTGAAAGTACCAAGCAAGAACAAAGCAAACACAGTCAAGAGAGCATTACCAGTTGCAAGCATAGCGGAGCGGTCTAAGGCGTTGCGTTCAGGTCGCAGTCTCCACAGGAGGCGTGGGTTCGAATCCCACCTCAGACAGAGCCCATTGAAAGTACCAAGCAATAACCAAGGAAACACGGTCAAGAGAGCATTACCAGTTGCCAGGATGGCGGAGCGGTCTAAGGCGTTGCGTTCAGGTCACAGTCTCCCCAGGAGGCGTGGGTTCGAATCCCACCTCAGACAGAGCCCATTGAAATTACCAAGCAATAACCAAGGAAACACGGTCAAGAGAGCATTACCAGTTGCCAGGATGGCGGAGCGGTCTAAGGCGTTGCGGTCAGGTCACAGTCCCCCAGGAGGCGTGGGTTCGAATCCCACCTCAGACAGAGCCCATTGAAAGTACCAAGCAAGTACAAAGCAAACACAGTAAAGAGAGCATTACAAGGTGCCAGGATGGCGGAGCGGTCTAAGGCGTTGCGTTCAGGTCGCAGTCTCCCCAGGAGGCGTGGGTTCTAATCCCACCTCAGACCGTGACCATTGAAAGTACCAAGCAAGAACAAAGCAAACACAGTCAAGAGAGCATTACCAGATGATAAGATGGCAGAGCGGTCTAAGGCGTTGCGTTCAGGTCGCAGTCTCCCCAAGAGGCGTGGGTTCAAATCCCACCTCAGACAGTGACCATTGAAAGTACCAAGCAAGAACAAAGCAAACACAGTCAAGAGAGCATTACCAGATGATAAGATGGCAGAGCGGTCTAAGGCGTTGCGTTCAGGTCGCAGTGTCCCCAGGAGGCGTGGGTTCGAATCCCACCTCAGACAGTGCCCATTGAAAGTACCAAGCAAGAACAAAGCAAACACAGTCAAGAGAGCATTACCAGTTGCCAGGATGGCGGAGCGGTCTAAGGTGTTGCGTTCAGGTCGCAGTCTCCCCAGGAGGCGTGGGTTCGAATCCCACCTCAGACAGAGCCCATTGAAAGTACCAAGCAAGAACAAAGCAAACACATTCAAGAGAGCATTACCAGTTGCCAGGATGGCAGAGCGGTCTAAGGCGCTGCGTTCAGGTCGCAGTCTCCCCAGGAGGCGTGGGTTCAAATCCCGCAGCATACAGAGCCCAATGAAAGTACCAAGCAAGAAGAAAGCAAAGACAGTCAAGAGAGCATTACCAGCTGCAAGGATGGCGGAGCGGTCGAAGGCGTTGCGTTCATTGTCGCAGTCTCCCCAGGAGGCGTGGGTTCGAATCCCACCTCAGACAGAGCCCATTGAAAGTACCAAGCAATGACAAAGGAAACACGGTCAAGAGAGCATTACCAGTTGCCAGGATGGCGGAGCGGTCTAAGGCGTTGCGTTCAGGTCGCAGTCTCCCCAGGAGGCGTGGGTTCGAATCCCACCTCAGACACAGCCCATTGAAAGTACCAAGCAAGAACAAAGCAAACACAGTCAAGAGAGCATTACCAGATGATAAGATGGCAGAGCGGTCTAAGGCGTTGCGTTCAGGTCGCAGTCTCCCCAGGAGGCGTGGGTTCGAATCCCACCTCAGACAGAGCCCATTGAAAGTACCAAGCAAGAACAAAGCAAACACAGTCAAGAGAGCATTACCAGTTGCCAGGATGGCGGAGCGGTCTAAGGCGTTGCGTTCAGGTCGCAGTCTCCCCAGGAGGCGTGGGTTCGAATCCCACCTCAGACAGAGCCCATTGAAAGTACCAAGCAAGAACAAAGCAAACACAGTCAAGAGAGCATTACCAGATGATAAGATGGCAGAGCGGTCTAAGGCGTTGCGTTCAGGTCGCAGTCTCCCCAGGAGGCGTGGGTTCAAATCCCACCTCAGACAGTGCCCATTGAAAGTACCAAGCAAGAACAAAGCAAACACAGTCAAGAGAGCATTACCAGTTGCAAGCATAGCGGAGCGGTCTAAGGCGTTGCGTTCAGGTCGCAGTCTCCACAGGAGGCGTGGGTTCGAATCCCACCTCAGACAGAGCCCATTGAAAGTACCAAGCAATAACCAAGGAAACACGGTCAAGAGAGCATTACCAGTTGCCAGGATGGCGGAGCGGTCTAAGGCGTTGCGTTCAGGTCACAGTCTCCCCAGGAGGCGTGGGTTCGAATCCCACCTCAGACAGAGCCCATTGAAATTACCAAGCAATAACCAAGGAAACACGGTCAAGAGAGCATTACCAGTTGCCAGGATGGCGGAGCGGTCTAAGGCGTTGTGGTCAGGTCACAGTCCCCCAGGAGGCGTGGGTTCGAATCCCACCTCAGACAGAGCCCATTGAAAGTACCAAGCAAGTACAAAGCAAACACAGTAAAGAGAGCATTACAAGGTGCCAGGATGGCGGAGCGGTCTAAGGCGTAGCGTTCAGGTCGCAGTCTCCCCAGGAGGCGTGGGTTCTAATCCCACCTCAGACCGTGACCATTGAAAGTACCAAGCAAGAACAAAGCAAACACAGTCAAGAGAGCATTACCAGATGATAAGATGGCAGAGCGGTCTAAGGCGTTGCGTTCAGGTCGCAGTCTCCCCAAGAGGCGTGGGTTCAAATCCCACCTCAGACAGTGACCATTGAAAGTACCAAGCAAGAACAAAGCAAACACAGTCAAGAGAGCATTACCAGATGATAAGATGGCAGAGCGGTCTAAGGCGTTGCGTTCAGGTCGCAGTGTCCCCAGGAGGCGTGGGTTCGAATCCCACCTCAGACAGTGCCCATTGAAAGTACCAAGCAAGAACAAAGCAAACACAGTCAAGAGAGCATTACCAGTTGCAAGCATAGCGGAGCGGTCTAAGGCGTTGCGTTCAGGTCGCAGTCACCACAGGAGGCGTGGGTTCGAATCCCACCTCAGACAGAGCCCATTGAAAGTACCAAGCAATAACCAAGGAAACACGGTCAAGAGAGCATTACCAGTTGCCAGGATGGCGGAGCGGTCTAAGGCGTTGCGTTCAGGTCACAGTCTCCCCAGGAGGCGTGGGTTCGAATCCCACCTCAGACAGAGCCCATTGAAATTACCAAGCAATAACCAAGGAAACACGGTCAAGAGAGCATTACCAGTTGCCAGGATGGCGGAGCGGTCTAAGGCGTTGCGGTCAGGTCACAGTCCCCCAGGAGGCGTGGGTTCGAATCCCACCTCAGACAGAGCCCATTGAAAGTACCAAGCAAGTACAAAGCAAACACAGTAAAGAGAGCATTACAAGGTGCCAGGATGGCGGAGCGGTCTAAGGCGTTGCGTTCAGGTCGCAGTCTCCCCAGGAGGCGTGGGTTCGAATCCCACCTCAGACAGAGCCCATTGAAAGTACCAAGCAAGAACAAAGGAAACACAGTCAAGAGAGCATTACCAGTTGCCAGGATGGCGGAGCGGTCTAAGGCTTTGCGTTCAGGTCGCAGTCTCCCCTGGAGGCGTGGGTTGGAATCCCGCCTCAGACAGAGCCCATTGAAAGTACCAAGCAAGAACAAAGCAAACACAGTCAAGAGAGCATTACCAGTTGCCAGCATAGCGGAGCGGTCTAAGGCGTTGCGTCCAGGTCGCAGTCTCCACAGGAGGCGTGGGTTCGAATCCCACCTCAGACAGAGCCCATTGAAAGTACCAAGCAAGAACAAAGGAAACACAGTCAAGAAAGCATTACCAGTTGCCAGGATGGCGGAGCGGTCTAAGGCGTTGCGTTCAGGTCGCAGTCTCCCCAGGAGGCGTGGGTTCGAATCCCACCTCAGACAGAGCCCATTGAAAGTACCAAGCAAGAACAAAGCAAACACAGTCAAGAGAGCATTACCAGATGATAAGATGGCAGAGCGGTCTAAGGCGTTGCGTTCAGGTCGCAGTCTCCCCAGGAGGCGTGGGTTCAAATCCCACCTCAGACAGTGACCATTGAAAGTACCAAGCAAGAACAAAGCAAACACAGTCAAGAGAGCATTACCAGATGCCAGCATAGCGGAGCGGTCTAAGGCGTTGCGTTCAGGTCGCAGTGTCCCCAGGAGGCGTGGGTTCGAATCCCACCTCAGACAGTGCCCATTGAAAGTACCAAGCAAGAACAAAGCAAACACAGTCAAGAGAGCATTACCAGTTGCCAGGATGGCGGAGCGGTCTAAGGTGTTGCGTTCAGGTCGCAGTCTCCCCAGGAGGCGTGGGTTCGAATCCCACCTCAGACAGAGCCCATTGAAAGTACCAAGCAAGAACAAAGCAAACACATTCAAGAGAGCATTACCAGTTGCCAGGATGGCAGAGCGGTCTAAGGCGCTGCGTTCAGGTCGCAGTCTCCCCAGGAGGCGTGGGTTCAAATCCCGCAGCATACAGAGCCCAATGAAAGTACCAAGCAAGAAGAAAGCAAAGTCAGTCAAGAGAGCATTACCAGCTGCAAGGATGGCGGAGCGGTCGAAGGCGTTGCGTTCATTGTCGCAGTCTCCCCAGGAGGCGTGGGTTCGAATCCCACCTCAGACAGAGCCCATTGAAAGTACCAAGCAATGACAAAGGAAACACGGTCAAGAGAGCATTACCAGTTGCCAGGATGGCGGAGCGGTCTAAGGCGTTGCGTTCAGGTCGCAGTCTCCCCAGGAGGCGTGGGTTCGAATCCCACCTCAGACAGAGCCCATTGAAAGTACCAAGCAAGAACAAAGCAAACACAGTCAAGAGAGCATTACCAGATGATAAGATGGCAGAGCGGTCTAAGGCGTTGCGTTCAGGTCGCAGTCTCCCCAGGAGGCGTGGGTTCGAATCCCACCTCAGACAGAGCCCATTGAAAGTACCAAGCAAGAACAAAGCAAACACAGTCAAGAGAGCATTACCAGTTGCCAGGATGGCGGAGCGGTCTAAGGCGTTGCGTTCAGGTCGCAGTCTCCCCAGGAGGCGTGGGTTCGAATCCCACCTCAGACAGAGCCCATTGAAAGTACCAAGCAAGAACAAAGCAAACACAGTCAAGAGAGCATTACCAGATGATAAGATGGCAGAGCGGTCTAAGGCGTTGCGTTCAGGTCGCAGTCTCCCCAGGAGGCGTGGGTTCAAATCCCACCTCAGACAGTGCCCATTGAAAGTACCAAGCAAGAACAAAGCAAACACAGTCAAGAGAGCATTACCAGTTGCAAGCATAGCGGAGCGGTCTAAGGCGTTGCGTTCAGGTCGCAGTCTCCACAGGAGGCGTGGGTTCGAATCCCACCTCAGACAGAGCCCATTGAAAGTACCAAGCAATAACCAAGGAAACACGGTCAAGAGAGCATTACCAGTTGCCAGGATGGCGGAGCGGTCTAAGGCGTTGCGTTCAGGTCACAGTCTCCCCAGGAGGCGTGGGTTCGAATCCCACCTCAGACAGAGCCCATTGAAATTACCAAGCAATAACCAAGGAAACACGGTCAAGAGAGCATTACCAGTTGCCAGGATGGCGGAGCGGTCTAAGGCGTTGCGGTCAGGTCACAGTCCCCCAGGAGGCGTGGGTTCGAATCCCACCTCAGACAGAGCCCATTGAAAGTACCAAGCAAGTACAAAGCAAACACAGTAAAGAGAGCATTACAAGGTGCCAGGATGGCGGAGCGGTCTAAGGCGTTGCGTTCAGGTCGCAGTCTCCCCAGGAGGCGTGGGTTCTAATCCCACCTCAGACCGTGACCATTGAAAGTACCAAGCAAGAACAAAGCAAACACAGTCAAGAGAGCATTACCAGATGATAAGATGGCAGAGCGGTCTAAGGCGTTGCGTTCAGGTCGCAGTCTCCCCAAGAGGCGTGGGTTCAAATCCCACCTCAGACAGTGACCATTGAAAGTACCAAGCAAGAACAAAGCAAACACAGTCAAGAGAGCATTACCAGATGATAAGATGGCAGAGCGGTCTAAGGCGTTGCGTTCAGGTCGCAGTGTCCCCAGGAGGCGTGGGTTCGAATCCCACCTCAGACAGTGCCCATTGAAAGTACCAAGCAAGAACAAAGCAAACACAGTCAAGAGAGCATTACCAGTTGCCAGGATGGCGGAGCGGTCTAAGGTGTTGCGTTCAGGTCGCAGTCTCCCCAGGAGGCGTGGGTTCGAATCCCACCTCAGACAGAGCCCATTGAAAGTACCAAGCAAGAACAAAGCAAACACATTCAAGAGAGCATTACCAGTTGCCAGGATGGCAGAGCGGTCTAAGGCGCTGCGTTCAGGTCGCAGTCTCCCCAGGAGGCGTGGGTTCAAATCCCGCAGCATACAGAGCCCAATGAAAGTACCAAGCAAGAAGAAAGCAAAGACAGTCAAGAGAGCATTACCAGCTGCAAGGATGGCGGAGCGGTCGAAGGCGTTGCGTTCATTGTCGCAGTCTCCCCAGGAGGCGTGGGTTCGAATCCCACCTCAGACAGAGCCCATTGAAAGTACCAAGCAATGACAAAGGAAACACGGTCAAGAGAGCATTACCAGTTGCCAGGATGGCGGAGCGGTCTAAGGCGTTGCGTTCAGGTCGCAGTCTCCCCAGGAGGCGTGGGTTCGAATCCCACCTCAGACACAGCCCATTGAAAGTACCAAGCAAGAACAAAGCAAACACAGTCAAGAGAGCATTACCAGATGATAAGATGGCAGAGCGGTCTAAGGCGTTGCGTTCAGGTCGCAGTCTCCCCAGGAGGCGTGGGTTCGAATCCCACCTCAGACAGAGCCCATTGAAAGTACCAAGCAAGAACAAAGCAAACACAGTCAAGAGAGCATTACCAGTTGCCAGGATGGCGGAGCGGTCTAAGGCGTTGCGTTCAGGTCGCAGTCTCCCCAGGAGGCGTGGGTTCGAATCCCACCTCAGACAGAGCCCATTGAAAGTACCAAGCAAGAACAAAGCAAACACAGTCAAGAGAGCATTACCAGATGATAAGATGGCAGAGCGGTCTAAGGCGTTGCGTTCAGGTCGCAGTCTCCCCAGGAGGCGTGGGTTCAAATCCCACCTCAGACAGTGCCCATTGAAAGTACCAAGCAAGAACAAAGCAAACACAGTCAAGAGAGCATTACCAGTTGCAAGCATAGCGGAGCGGTCTAAGGCGTTGCGTTCAGGTCGCAGTCTCCACAGGAGGCGTGGGTTCGAATCCCACCTCAGACAGAGCCCATTGAAAGTACCAAGCAATAACCAAGGAAACACGGTCAAGAGAGCATTACCAGTTGCCAGGATGGCGGAGCGGTCTAAGGCGTTGCGTTCAGGTCACAGTCTCCCCAGGAGGCGTGGGTTCGAATCCCACCTCAGACAGAGCCCATTGAAATTACCAAGCAATAACCAAGGAAACACGGTCAAGAGAGCATTACCAGTTGCCAGGATGGCGGAGCGGTCTAAGGCGTTGTGGTCAGGTCACAGTCCCCCAGGAGGCGTGGGTTCGAATCCCACCTCAGACAGAGCCCATTGAAAGTACCAAGCAAGTACAAAGCAAACACAGTAAAGAGAGCATTACAAGGTGCCAGGATGGCGGAGCGGTCTAAGGCGTAGCGTTCAGGTCGCAGTCTCCCCAGGAGGCGTGGGTTCTAATCCCACCTCAGACCGTGACCATTGAAAGTACCAAGCAAGAACAAAGCAAACACAGTCAAGAGAGCATTACCAGATGATAAGATGGCAGAGCGGTCTAAGGCGTTGCGTTCAGGTCGCAGTCTCCCCAAGAGGCGTGGGTTCAAATCCCACCTCAGACAGTGACCATTGAAAGTACCAAGCAAGAACAAAGCAAACACAGTCAAGAGAGCATTACCAGATGATAAGATGGCAGAGCGGTCTAAGGCGTTGCGTTCAGGTCGCAGTGTCCCCAGGAGGCGTGGGTTCGAATCCCACCTCAGACAGTGCCCATTGAAAGTACCAAGCAAGAACAAAGCAAACACAGTCAAGAGAGCATTACCAGTTGCCAGGATGGCGGAGCGGTCTAAGGTGTTGCGTTCAGGTCGCAGTCTCCCCAGGAGGCGTGGGTTCGAATCCCACCTCAGACAGAGCCCATTGAAAGTACCAAGCAAAAACAAAGCAAACACATTCAAGAGAGCATTACCAGTTGCCAGGATGGCAGAGCGGTCTAAGGCGCTGCGTTCAGGTCGCAGTCTCCCCAGGAGGCGTGGGTTAAAATCCCGCAGCATACAGAGCCCAATGAAAGTACCAAGCAAGAAGAAAGCAAAGACAGTCAAGAGAGCATTACCAGCTGCAAGGATGGCGGAGCGGTCGAAGGCGTTGCGTTCATTGTCGCAGTCTCCCCAGGAGGCGTGGGTTCGAATCCCACCTCAGACAGAGCCCATTGAAAGTACCAAGCAATGACAAAGGAAACACGGTCAAGAGAGCATTACCAGTTGCCAGGATGGCGGAGCGGTCTAAGGCGTTGCGTTCAGGTCGCAGTCTCCCCAGGAGGCGTGGGTTCGAATCCCACCTCAGACAGAGCCCATTGAAAGTACCAAGCAAGAACAAAGCAAACACAGTCAAGAGAGCATTACCAGATGATAAGATGGCAGAGCGGTCTAAGGCGTTGCGTTCAGGTCGCAGTCTCCCCAGGAGGCGTGGGTTCGAATCCCACCTCAGACAGAGCCCATTGAAAGTACCAAGCAAGAACAAAGCAAACACAGTCAAGAGAGCATTACCAGTTGCCAGGATGGCGGAGCGGTCTAAGGCGTTGCGTTCAGGTCGCAGTCTCCCCAGGAGGCGTGGGTTCGAATCCCACCTCAGACAGAGCCCATTGAAAGTACCAAGCAAGAACAAAGCAAACACAGTCAAGAGAGCATTACCAGATGATAAGATGGCAGAGCGGTCTAAGGCGTTGCGTTCAGGTCGCAGTCTCCCCAGGAGGCGTGGGTTCAAATCCCACCTCAGACAGTGCCCATTGAAAGTACCAAGCAAGAACAAAGCAAACACAGTCAAGAGAGCATTACCAGTTGCAAGCATAGCGGAGCGGTCTAAGGCGTTGCGTTCAGGTCGCAGTCTCCACAGGAGGCGTGGGTTCGAATCCCACCTCAGACAGAGCCCATTGAAAGTACCAAGCAATAACCAAGGAAACACGGTCAAGAGAGCATTACCAGTTGCCAGGATGGCGGAGCGGTCTAAGGCGTTGCGTTCAGGTCACAGTCTCCCCAGGAGGCGTGGGTTCGAATCCCACCTCAGACAGAGCCCATTGAAATTACCAAGCAATAACCAAGGAAACACGGTCAAGAGAGCATTACCAGTTGCCAGGATGGCGGAGCGGTCTAAGGCGTTGCGGTCAGGTCACAGTCCCCCAGGAGGCGTGGGTTCGAATCCCACCTCAGACAGAGCCCATTGAAAGTACCAAGCAAGTACAAAGCAAACACAGTAAAGAGAGCATTACAAGGTGCCAGGATGGCGGAGCGGTCTAAGGCGTTGCGTTCAGGTCGCAGTCTCCCCAGGAGGCGTGGGTTCTAATCCCACCTCAGACCGTGACCATTGAAAGTACCAAGCAAGAACAAAGCAAACACAGTCAAGAGAGCATTACCAGATGATAAGATGGCAGAGCGGTCTAAGGCGTTGCGTTCAGGTCGCAGTCTCCCCAAGAGGCGTGGGTTCAAATCCCACCTCAGACAGTGACCATTGAAAGTACCAAGCAAGAACAAAGCAAACACAGTCAAGAGAGCATTACCAGATGATAAGATGGCAGAGCGGTCTAAGGCGTTGCGTTCAGGTCGCAGTGTCCCCAGGAGGCGTGGGTTCGAATCCCACCTCAGACAGTGCCCATTGAAAGTACCAAGCAAGAACAAAGCAAACACAGTCAAGAGAGCATTACCAGTTGCCAGGATGGCGGAGCGGTCTAAGGTGTTGCGTTCAGGTCGCAGTCTCCCCAGGAGGCGTGGGTTCGAATCCCACCTCAGACAGAGCCCATTGAAAGTACCAAGCAAGAACAAAGCAAACACATTCAAGAGAGCATTACCAGTTGCCAGGATGGCAGAGCGGTCTAAGGCGCTGCGTTCAGGTCGCAGTCTCCCCAGGAGGCGTGGGTTTGAATCCCACCTCAGACAGAGCCCATTGAAAGTACCAAGCAAGAACAAAGCAAACACAGTCAAGAGAGCATTACCAGATGATAAGATGGCAGAGCGGTCTAAGGCGTTGCGTTCAGGTCGCAGTGTCCCCAGGAGGCGTGGGTTCGAATCCCACCTCAGACAGAGCCCATTGAAAGTACCAAGCAAGAACAAAGCAAACACAGTCAAGAGAGCATTACCAGTTGCCAGGATGGCGGAGCGGTCTAAGGCGTTGCGTTCAGGTCGCAGTCTCCCCAGGAGGCGTGGGTTTGAATCCCACCTCAGACAGAGCCCATTGAAAGTACCAAGCAAGAACAAAGCAAACGCAGTCAAGAGAGCATTACCAGATGATAAGATGGCAGAGCGGTCTAAGGCGTTGCGTTCAGGTCGCAGTGTCCCCAGGAGGCGTGGGTTCGAATCCCACCTCAGACAGAGCCCATTGAAAGTACCAAGCAAGAACAAAGCAAACACAGTCAAGAGAGCATTACCAGATGATAAGATGGCAGAGCGGTCTAAGGCGTTGCGTTCAGGTCGCAGTCTCCCCAGGAGGCGTGGGTTCAAATCCCACCTCAGACAGTGACCATTGAAAGTACCAAGCAAGAACAAAGCAAACACAGTCAAGAGAGCATTACCAGATGCCAGCATAGCGGAGCGGTCTAAGGTGTTGCGTTCAGGTCGCAGTCTCCCCAGGAGGCGTGGGTTCGAATCCCACCTCAGACAGAGCCCATTGAAAGTACCAAGCAAGAACAAAGCAAACACATTCAAGAGAGCATTACCAGTTGCCAGGATTGCAGAGCGGTCTAAGGCGCTGCGTTCAGGTCGCAGTCTCCCCAGGAGGCGTGGGTTCAAATCCCGCAGCAGACAGAGCCCAATGAAAGTACCAAGCAAGAAGAAAGCAAAGACAGTCAAGAGAGCATTACCAGCTGCAAGGATGGCGGAGCGGTCGAAGGCGTTGCGTTCAGGTCGCAGTCTCCCCAGGAGGCGTGGGTTCGAATCCCACCTCAGACAGAGCCCATTGAAAGTACCAAGCAATGACAAAGGAAACACGGTCAAGAGAGCATTACCAGTTGCCAGGATGGCGGAGCGGTCTAAGGCGTTGTGTTCAGGTGACAGTCTCCCCAGGAAACGTGGGTTCGAATCCCACCTCAGACAGAGCCCGTTGAAAGTACCAAGCAATAACAAAGCAAACACAGTCAAGAGAGCATTACCAGCTGCCAGGATGGCAGAGCGGTCTAAGGCGTTGCGTTCAGGTCGCAGTCACCCCTGAAGGCGTGGGTTCGAATCCCGCCTCAGACAGAGCCCATTGAAAGTACCAAGCAAGAAGAAAGCAAACACAGTCAAGAGAGCATTACCAGTTGCCTGGATGGCAGAGCGGTCTAAGGCGTTGCGTTCAGGTCGCAGTCTCCCCTGGTGGCGTGGGTTCGAATCCCGCCTCAGACAGAGCCCATTGAAAGTACCAAGCAAGAACAAAGCAAACACAGTCAAGAGAGCATTACCAGTTGCCAGGATGGCAGAGCGGTCTAAGGCGCTGCGTTCAGGTCGCAGTCTCCCCAGGAGGCGTGGGTTCGAATCCCGCCTCAGACAGAGCCCATTGAAAGTACCAAGCAAGAACAAAGTAAACTCAGTCAAGAGAGCATTACCAGTTGCCAGGATGGCGGAGCGGTATAAGGCGTTGCGTTCAGGTCGCAGTCTCCCCAGGAGGCGTGGGTTCGAATCCCGCCTCAGACAGAGCCCATTGAAAGTACCAAGCAAGAACAAAGCAAACACAGTCAAGAGAGCATTACCAGTTGCCAGGATGGCAGAGCGGTCTAAGGCGCTGCGTTCAGGTCGCAGTCTTCCCAGGAGGCGTGGGTTTGAATGCCGCAGCAGACAGAGCCCATTGAAAGTAACAAGCAAGAAGAAAGCAAACACAGTCAAGAGAGCATTACCAGCTGCAAGGATGGCAGAGCGGTCTTAGGCGTTGCGTTCAGGACGCAGTCTCCCCAGGAGGCGTGGGTTCGAATCCCGCCTCAGACAGAGCCCATTGAAAGTACCAAGCAAGAACAAAGCAAACACAGTCAAGAGAGCATTACCAGATGATAAGATGGCAGAGCGGTCTAAGGCGTTGCGTTCAGGTCGCAGTCTCCCCAGGAGGCGTGGGTTCAAATCCCACCTCAGACAGTGCCCATTGAAAGTACCAAGCAAGAACAAAGCAAACACAGTCAAGAGAGCATTACCAGTTGCAAGCATAGCGGAGCGGTCTAATGCGTTGCGTTCAGGTCGCAGTCTCCACAGGAGGCGTGGGTTCGAATCCCACCTCAGACAGAGCCCATTGAAAGTACCAAGCAATAACCAAGGAAACACGGTCAAGAGCGCATTACCAGTTGCCAGGATGGCGGAGCGGTCTAAGGCGTTGCGTTCAGGTCACAGTCTCCCCAGGAGGCGTGGTTTCGAATCCCACCTCAGACACAGCCCATTGAAAGTACCAAGCAAGAACAAAGCAAACACAGTAAAGAGAGCATTACCAGGTGCCAGGATGGCGGAGCGGTCTAAGGCGTTGCGTTCAGGTCGCAGTCTCCCCAGGAGGCGTGGGTTCGAATCCCAAATCAGACAGAGCCCATTGAAAGTACCAAGCAAGAACAAAGGAAACACAGTCAAGAAAGCATTACCAGTTGCCAGGATGGCGGAGCGGTCTAAGGCGTTGCGTTCAGGTCGCAGTCTCCCCAGGAGGCGTGGGTTCGAATCCCACCTCAGACAGAGCCCATTGAAAGTACCAAGCAAGAACAAAGCAAACACAGTCAAGAGAGCATTACCAGATGATAAGATGGCAGAGCGCTCTAAGGCGTTGCGTTCAGGTCGCAGTCTCCCCAGGAGGCGTGGGTTCAAATACCACCTCAGACAGTGACCATTGAAAGTACCAAGCAAGAACAAAGCAAACACAGTCAAGAGAGCATTACCAGATGCCAGCATAGCGGAGCGGTCTCAGGTGTTGCGTTCAGGTCGCAGTCTCCCCAGGAGGCGTGGGTTCGAATCCCACCTCAGACAGAGCCCATTGAAAGTACCAAGCAAGAACAAAGCAAACACATTCAAGAGAGCATTACCAGTTGCCAGGATAGCAGAGCGGTCTAAGGCGCTGCGTTCAGGTCGCCGTCTCCCCAGCAGGCGTGGGTTCAAATCCCGCAGCAGACAGAGCCCAATGAAAGTACCAAGCAAGAAGAAAGCAAAGACAGTCAAGAGAGCATTACCAGCTGCAAGGATGGCGGAGCGGTCGAAGGCGTTGCGTTCAGGTCGCAGTCTCCACAGGAGGCGTGGGTTCGAATCCCACCTCAGACAGAGCCCATTGAAAGTACCAAGCAATAACCAAGGAAACACGGTCAAGAGAGCATTACCAGTTGCCAGGATGGCGGAGCGGTCTAAGGCGTTGCGTTCAGGTCACAGTCTCCCCAGGAGGCGTGGGTTCGAATCCCACCTCAGACAGAGCCCATTGAAATTACCAAGCAATAACCAAGGAAACACGGTCAAGAGAGCATTACCAGTTGCCAGGATGGCGGAGCGGTCTAAGGCGTTGCGGTCAGGTCACAGTCCCCCAGGAGGCGTGGGTTCGAATCCCACCTCAGACAGAGCCCATTGAAAGTACCAAGCAAGTACAAAGCAAACACAGTAAAGAGAGCATTACAAGGTGCCAGGATGGCGGAGCGGTCTAAGGCGTTGCGTTCAGGTCGCAGTCTCCCCAGGAGGCGTGGGTTCTAATCCCACCTCAGACCGTGACCATTGAAAGTACCAAGCAAGAACAAAGCAAACACAGTCAAGAGAGCATTACCAGATGATAAGATGGCAGAGCGGTCTAAGGCGTTGCGTTCAGGTCGCAGTCTCCCCAAGAGGCGTGGGTTCAAATCCCACCTCAGACAGTGACCATTGAAAGTACCAAGCAAGAACAAAGCAAACACAGTCAAGAGAGCATTACCAGATGATAAGATGGCAGAGCGGTCTAAGGCGTTGCGTTCAGGTCGCAGTGTCCCCAGGAGGCGTGGGTTCGAATCCCACCTCAGACAGTGCCCATTGAAAGTACCAAGCAAGAACAAAGCAAACACAGTCAAGAGAGCATTACCAGTTGCCAGGATGGCGAAGCGGTCTAAGGTGTTGCGTTCAGGTCGCAGTCTCCCCAGGAGGCGTGGGTTCGAATCCCACCTCAGACAGAGCCCATTGAAAGTACCAAGCAAGAACAAAGCAAACACATTCAAGAGAGCATTACCAGTTGCCAGGATGGCAGAGCGGTCTAAGGCGTTGCGTTCAGGTCGCAGTCTCCCCAGGAGGCGTGGGTTCGAATCCCACCTCAGACAGAGCCCATTGAAAGTACCAAGCAAGAACAAAGCAAACACAGTCAAGAGAGCATTACCAGTTGCCAGGATGGCGGAGCGGTCTAAGGCGTTGCGTTCAGGTCGCAGTCTCCCCAGGAGGCGTGGGTTCGAATCCCACCTCAGACAGAGCCCATTGAAAGTACCAAGCAAGAACAAAGCAAACACAGTCAAGAGAGCATTACCAGATGATAAGATGGCAGAGCGGTCTAAGGCGTTGCGTTCAGGTCGCAGTCTCCCCAGGAGGCGTGGGTTCAAATCCCACCTCAGACAGTGCCCATTGAAAGTACCAAGCAAGAACAAAGCAAACACAGTCAAGAGAGCATTACCAGTTGCAAGCATAGCGGAGCGGTCTAAGGCGTTGCGTTCAGGTCGCAGTCTCCACAGGAGGCGTGGGTTCGAATCCCACCTCAGACAGAGCCCATTGAAAGTACCAAGCAATAACCAAGGAAACACGGTCAAGAGAGCATTACCAGTTGCCAGGATGGCGGAGCGGTCTAAGGCGTTGCGTTCAGGTCACAGTCTCCCCAGGAGGCGTGGGTTCGAATCCCACCTCAGACAGAGCCCATTGAAATTACCAAGCAATAACCAAGGAAACACGGTCAAGAGAGCATTACCAGTTGCCAGGATGGCGGAGCGGTCTAAGGCGTTGCGGTCAGGTCACAGTCCCCCAGGAGGCGTGGGTTCGAATCCCACCTCAGACAGAGCCCATTGAAAGTACCAAGCAAGTACAAAGCAAACACAGTAAAGAGAGCATTACAAGGTGCCAGGATGGCGGAGCGGTCTAAGGCGTTGCGTTCAGGTCGCAGTCTCCCCAGGAGGCGTGGGTTCTAATCCCACCTCAGACCGTGACCATTGAAAGTACCAAGCAAGAACAAAGCAAACACAGTCAAGAGAGCATTACCAGATGATAAGATGGCAGAGCGGTCTAAGGCGTTGCGTTCAGGTCGCAGTCTCCCCAAGAGGCGTGGGTTCAAATCCCACCTCAGACAGTGACCATTGAAAGTACCAAGCAAGAACAAAGCAAACACAGTCAAGAGAGCATTACCAGATGATAAGATGGCAGAGCGGTCTAAGGCGTTGCGTTCAGGTCGCAGTGTCCCCAGGAGGCGTGGGTTCGAATCCCACCTCAGACAGTGCCCATTGAAAGTACCAAGCAAGAACAAAGCAAACACAGTCAAGAGAGCATTACCAGTTGCCAGGATGGCGGAGCGGTCTAAGGTGTTGCGTTCAGGTCGCAGTCTCCCCAGGAGGCGTGGGTTCGAATCCCACCTCAGACAGAGCCCATTGAAAGTACCAAGCAAGAACAAAGCAAACACATTCAAGAGAGCATTACCAGTTGCCAGGATGGCAGAGCGGTCTAAGGCGCTGCGTTCAGGTCGCAGTCTCCCCAGGAGGCGTGGGTTCAAATCCCGCAGCATACAGAGCCCAATGAAAGTACCAAGCAAGAAGAAAGCAAAGACAGTCAAGAGAGCATTACCAGCTGCAAGGATGGCGGAGCGGTCGAAGGCGTTGCGTTCATTGTCGCAGTCTCCCCAGGAGGCGTGGGTTCGAATCCCACCTCAGACAGAGCCCATTGAAAGTACCAAGCAAGTACAAAGCAAACACAGTAAAGAGAGCATTACAAGGTGCCAGGATGGCGGAGCGGTCTAAGGCGTTGCGTTCAGGTCGCAGTCTCCCCAGGAGGCGTGGGTTCTAATCCCACCTCAGACCGTGACCATTGAAAGTACCAAGCAAGAACAAAGCAAACACAGTCAAGAGAGCATTACCAGATGATAAGATGGCAGAGCGGTCTAAGGCGTTGCGTTCAGGTCGCAGTCTCCCCAAGAGGCGTGGGTTCAAATCCCACCTCAGACAGTGACCATTGAAAGTACCAAGCAAGAACAAAGCAAACACAGTCAAGAGAGCATTACCAGATGATAAGATGGCAGAGCGGTCTAAGGCGTTGCGTTCAGGTCGCAGTGTCCCCAGGAGGCGTGGGTTCGAATCCCACCTCAGACAGTGCCCATTGAAAGTACCAAGCAAGAACAAAGCAAACACAGTCAAGAGAGCATTACCAGTTGCCAGGATGGCGGAGCGGTCTAAGGTGTTGCGTTCAGGTCGCAGTCTCCCCAGGAGGCGTGGGTTCGAATCCCACCTCAGACAGAGCCCATTGAAAGTACCAAGCAAGAACAAAGCAAACACATTCAAGAGAGCATTACCAGTTGCCAGGATGGCAGAGCGGTCTAAGGCGCTGCGTTCAGGTCGCAGTCTCCCCAGGAGGCGTGGGTTCAAATCCCGCAGCATACAGAGCCCAATGAAAGTACCAAGCAAGAAGAAAGCAAAGACAGTCAAGAGAGCATTACCAGCTGCAAGGATGGCGGAGCGGTCGAAGGCGTTGCGTTCATTGTTGCAGTCTCCCCAGGAGGCGTGGGTTCGAATCCCACCTCAGACAGAGCCCATTGAAAGTACCAAGCAATGACAAAGGAAACACGGTCAAGAGAGCATTACCAGTTGCCAGGATGGCGGAGCGGTCTAAGGCGTTGCGTTCAGGTCGCAGTCTCCCCAGGAGGCGTGGGTTCGAATCCCACCTCAGACAGAGCCCATTGAAAGTACCAAGCAAGAACAAAGCAAACACAGTCAAGAGAGCATTACCAGATGATAAGATGGCAGAGCGGTCTAAGGCGTTGCGTTCAGGTCGCAGTCTCCCCAGGAGGCGTGGGTTCGAATCCCACCTCAGACAGAGCCCATTGAAAGTACCAAGCAAGAACAAAGCAAACACAGTCAAGAGAGCATTACCAGATGATAAGATGGCAGAGCGGTCTAAGGCGTTGCGTTCAGGTCGCAGTCTCCCCAGGAGGCATGGGTTCAAATCCCACCTCAGACAGTGCCCATTGAAAGTACCAAGCAAGAACAAAGCAAACACAGTCAAGAGAGCATTACCAGTTGCAAGCATAGCGGAGCGGTCTAAGGCGTTGCGTTCAGGTCGCAGTCTCCACAGGAGGCATGGGTTCGAATCCCACCTCAGACAGAGCCCATTGAAAGTACCAAGCAATAACCAAGGAAACACGGTCAAGAGAGCATTACCAGTTGCCAGGATGGCGGAGCGGTCTAAGGCGTTGCGTTCAGGTCACAGTCTCCCCAGGAGGCGTGGGTTCGAATCCCACCTCAGACAGAGCCCATTGAAAGTACCAAGCAATGACAAAGGAAACACGGTCAAGAGAGCATTACCAGTTGCCAGGATGGCGGAGCGGTCTAAGGCGTTGTGTTCAGGTGACAGTCTCCCCAGGAAACGTGGGTTCGAATCCCACCTCAGACAGAGCCCGTTGAAAGTACCAAGCAATAACAAAGCAAACACAGTCAAGAGAGCATTACCAGTTGCCAGCATAGCGGAGCGGTCTAAGGCGTTGCGTCCAGGTCGCAGTCTCCACAGGAGGCGTGGGTTTGAATCCCACCTCAGACAGAGCCCATTGAAAGTACCAAGCAATAACCAAGGAAACACGGTCAAGAGAGCATTACCAGTTGCCAGGATGGCGGAGCGGTCTAAGGCGTTGCGTTCAGGTCACAGTCTCCCCAGGAGGCGTGGGTTCGAATCACACCTCAGACAGAGCCCATTGAAAGTACCAAGCAAGAACAAAGCAAACACAGTAAAGAGAGCATTACCAGGTGCCAGGATGGTGGAGCGGTCTAAGGCGGTGCGTTCAGGTTGCAGTCTCCCCAGGAGGCATGGGTTCGAATCCCACCTCAGACAGAGCCCATTGAAAGTACCAAGCAAGAACAAAAGAAACACAGTCAAGAAAGCATTACCAGTTGCCAGGATGGCGGAGCGGTCTAAGGCGTTGCGTTCAGGTCGCAGTCTCCCCAGGAGGCGTGGGTTTGAATCCCACCTCAGACAGAGCCCATTGAAAGTACCAAGCAAGAACAAAGCAAACACAGTCAAGAGAGCATTACCAGATGATAAGATGGCAGAGCGGTCTAAGGCGTTGCGTTCAGGTCGCAGTGTCCCCAGGAGGCGTGGGTTCGAATCCCACCTCAGACAGAGCCCATTGAAAGTACCAAGCAAGAACAAAGCAAACACAGTCAAGAGAGCATTACCAGATGATAAGATGGCAGAGCGGTCTAAGGCGTTGCGTTCAGGTCGCAGTGTCCCCAGGAGGCGTGGGTTCGAATCCCACCTCAGACAGTGCCCATTGAAAGTACCAAGCAAGAACAAAGCAAACACAGTCAAGAGAGCATTACCAGTTGCCAGGATGGCGGAGCGGTCTAAGGTGTTGCGTTCAGGTCGCAGTCTCCCCAGGAGGCGTGGGTTCGAATCCCACCTCAGACAGAGCCCATTGAAAGTACCAAGCAAGAACAAAGCAAACACATTCAAGAGAGCATTACCAGTTGCCAGGATGGCAGAGCGGTCTAAGGCGCTGCGTTCAGGTCGCAGTCTCCCCAGGAGGCGTGGGTTCAAATCCCGCAGCATACAGAGCCCAATGAAAGTACCAAGCAAGAAGAAAGCAAAGACAGTCAAGAGAGCATTACCAGCTGCAAGGATGGCGGAGCGGTCGAAGGCGTTGCGTTCATTGTCGCAGTCTCCCCAGGAGGCGTGGGTTCGAATCCCACCTCAGACAGAGCCCATTGAAAGTACCAAGCAATGACAAAGGAAACACGGTCAAGAGAGCATTACCAGTTGCCAGGATGGCGGAGCGGTCTAAGGCGTTGCGTTCAGGTCGCAGTCTCCCCAGGAGGCGTGGGTTCGAATCCCACCTCAGACAGAGCCCATTGAAAGTACCAAGCAAGAACAAAGCAAACACAGTCAAGAGAGCATTATCAGATGATAAGATGGCAGAGCGGTCTAAGGCGTTGCGTTCAGGTCGCAGTCTCCCCAGGAGGCGTGGGTTCGAATCCCACCTCAGACAGAGCCCATTGAAAGTACCAAGCAAGAACAAAGCAAACACAGTCAAGAGAGCATTACCAGATGATAAGATGGCAGAGCGGTCTAAGGCGTTGCGTTCAGGTCGCAGTCTCCCCAGGAGGCATGGGTTCAAATCCCACCTCAGACAGTGGCCATTGAAAGTACCAAGCAAGAACAAAGCAAACACAGTCAAGAGAGCATTACCAGTTGCAAGCATAGCGGAGCGGTCTAAGGCGTTGCGTTCAGGTCGCAGTCTCCACAGGAGGCATGGGTTCGAATCCCACCTCAGACAGAGCCCATTGAAAGTACCAAGCAATAACCAAGGAAACACGGTCAAGAGAGCATTACCAGTTGCCAGGATGGCGGAGCGGTCTAAGGCGTTGCGTTCAGGTCACAGTCTCCCCAGGAGGCGTGGGTTCGAATCCCACCTCAGACAGAGCCCATTGAAAGTACCAAGCAATGACAAAGGAAACACGGTCAAGAGAGCATTACCAGTTGCCAGGATGGCGGAGCGGTCTAAGGCGTTGTGTTCAGGTGACAGTCTCCCCAGGAAACGTGGGTTCGAATCCCACCTCAGACAGAGCCCGTTGAAAGTACCAAGCAATAACAAAGCAAACACAGTCAAGAGAGCATTACCAGTTGCCAGCATAGCGGAGCGGTCTAAGGCGTTGCGTCCAGGTCGCAGTCTCCACAGGAGGCGTGGGTTTGAATCCCACCTCAGACAGAGCCCATTGAAAGTACCAAGCAATAACCAAGGAAACACGGTCAAGAGAGCATTACCAGTTGCCAGGATGGCGGAGCGGTCTAAGGCGTTGCGTTCAGGTCACAGTCTCCCCAGGAGGCGTGGGTTCGAATCCCACCTCAGACAGTGCCCATTGAAAGTACCAAGCAAGAACAAAGCAAACACAGTCAAGAGAGCATTACCAGTTGCCAGGATGGCGGAGCGGTCTAAGGTGTTGCGTTCAGGTCGCAGTCTCCCCAGGAGGCGTGGGTTTGAATCACACCTCAGACAGAGCCCATTGAAAGTACCAAGCAAGAACAAAGCAAACACAGTAAAGAGAGCATTACCAGGTGCCAGGATGGTGGAGCGGTCTAAGGCGGTGCGTTCAGGTTGCAGTCTCCCCAGGAGGCATGGGTTCGAATCCCACCTCAGACAGAGCCCATTGAAAGTACCAAGCAAGAACAAAAGAAACACAGTCAAGAAAGCATTACCAGTTGCCAGGATGGCGGAGCGGTCTAAGGCGTTGCGTTCAGGTCGCAGTCTCCCCAGGAGGCGTGGGTTTGAATCCCACCTCAGACAGAGCCCATTGAAAGTACCAAGCAAGAACAAAGCAAACACAGTCAAGAGAGCATTACCAGATGATAAGATGGCAGAGCGGTCTAAGGCGTTGCGTTCAGGTCGCAGTGTCCCCAGGAGGCGTGGGTTCGAATCCCACCTCAGACAGAGCCCATTGAAAGTACCAAGCAAGAACAAAGCAAACACAGTCAAGAGAGCATTACCAGTTGCCAGGATGGCGGAGCGGTCTAAGGTGTTGCGTTCAGGTCGCAGTCTCCCCAGGAGGCGTGGGTTCGAATCCCACCTCAGACAGAGCCCATTGAAAGTACCAAGCAAGAACAAAGCAAACACATTCAAGAGAGCATTACCAGTTGCCAGGATGGCAGAGCGGTCTAAGGCGCTGCGTTCAGGTCGCAGTCTCCCCAGGAGGCGTGGGTTCAAATCCTGCAGCAGACAGAGCTCATTGAAAGTACCAAGCAAGAAGAAAGCAAAGACAGTCAAGAGAGCATTACCAGCTGCAAGGATGGCGGAGCGGTCGAAGGCGTTGCGTTCAGGTCGCAGTCTCCCCAGGAGGCGTGGGTTTGAATCCCACCTCAGACAGAGCCCATTGAAAGTACCTAGCAATAACAAAGCAAACACGGTCAAGAGAGCATTACCAGTTGCCAGGATGGCGGAGCGGTCTAAGTCGTTGCGTTCAGGTCGCAGTCTCCCCAGGAGGCGTGGGTTCAAATCCTGCAGCAGACAGAGCTCATTGAAAGTACCAAGCAAGAAGAAAGCAAAGACAGTCAAGAGAGCATTACCAGCTGCAAGGATGGCGGAGCGGTCGAAGGCGTTGCGTTCAGGTCGCAGTCTCCACAGGAGGCGTGGGTTCGAATCCCACCTCAGACAGAGCCGATTGAAAGTACCAAGCAAGAACAAAGGAAACACAGTAAAGAGAGCATTACCAGTTGCCAGGATGGCGGAGCGGTCTAAGTCGTTGCGTTCAGGTCGCAGTCTCCCCAGGAGGTGTGGGTTCGAATCCCGCCTCAGACAGAGCCCATTGAAAGTACCAAGCAATAACAAAGCAAACACAGTCAAGAGAGCATTACCAGATGATAAGATGGCAGAGCGGTCTAAGGCGTTGCGTTCAGGTCGCAGTCTCCCCAGGAGGCGTGGGTTCAAATCCCACCTCAGACAGTGCCCATTGAAAGTACCAAGCAAGAACAAAGCAAACACAGTCAAGAGAGCATTACCAGTTGCAAGCATAGCGGAGCGGTCTAAGGCGTTGCGTTCAGGTCGCAGTCTCCACAGGAGGCGTGGGTTCGAATCCCACCTCAGACAGAGCCCATTGAAAGTACCAAGCAATGACAAAGGAAACACGGTCAAGAGAGCATTACCAGTTGCCAGGATGGCGGAGCGGTCTAAGGCGTTGCGTTCAGGTCGCAGTCTCCCCAGGAGGCGTGGGTTCGAATCCCACCTCAGACAGAGCCCATTGAAAGTACCAAGCAAGAACAAAGCAAACACAGTCAAGAGAGCATTACCAGATGATAAGATGGCAGAGCGGTCTAAGGCGTTGCGTTCAGGTCGCAGTCTCCCCAGGAGGCGTGGGTTCAAATCCCACCTCAGACAGTGCCCATTGAAAGTACCAAGCAAGAACAAAGCAAACACAGTCAAGAGAGCATTACCAGTTGCAAGCATAGCGGAGCGGTCTAAGGCGTTGCGTTCAGGTCGCAGTCTCCCCAGGAGGCGTGGGTTCGAATCCCACCTCAGACAGAGCCCATTGAAAGTACCAAGCAAGAACAAAGCAAACACATTCAAGAGAGCATTACCAGTTGCCAGGATGGCAGAGCGGTCTAAGGCGCTGCGTTCAGGTCGCAGTCTCCCCAGGAGGCGTGGGTTCAAATCCTGCAGCAGACAGAGCTCATTGAAAGTACCAAGCAAGAAGAAAGCAAAGACAGTCAAGAGAGCATTACCAGCTGCAAGGATGGCGGAGCGGTCGAAGGCGTTGCGTTCAGGTCGCAGTCTCCCCAGGAGGCGTGGGTTTGAATCCCACCTCAGACAGAGCCCATTGAAAGTACCTAGCAATAACAAAGCAAACACGGTCAAGAGAGCATTACCAGTTGCCAGGATGGCGGAGCGGTCTAAGGCGTTGCGTTCAGGTCGCAGTCTCCACAGGAGGCGTGGGTTCGAATCCCACCTCAGACAGAGCCGATTGAAAGTACCAAGCAAGAACAAAGGAAACACAGTAAAGAGAGCATTACCAGTTGCCAGGATGGCGGAGCGGTCTAAGTCGTTGCGTTCAGGTCGCAGTCTCCCCAGGAGGTGTGGGTTCGAATCCCGCCTCAGACAGAGCCCATTGAAAGTACCAAGCAATAACAAAGCAAACACAGTCAAGAGAGCATTACCAGCTGCCAGGATGGCGGAGCGGTCTAAGGCGTTGCGTTCAGGTCGCAGTCTCCCCTGGAGGCGTGGGTTCGAATCCCACCTCAGACAGAGCCCGTTGAAAGTACCAAGCAAGAACAAAGCAAACACAGTCAAGAGAGCATTACCAGCTGCCAGGATGGCAGAGCGGTCTAAGGCGTTGCGTTCAGGTCGCAGTCACCCCTGTAGGCGTGGGTTCGAATCCCGCCTCAGACAGAGCCCATTGAAAGTACCAAGCAATGACAAAGGAAACACGGTCAAGAGAGCATTACCAGTTGCCAGGATGGCGGAGCGGTCTAAGGCGTTGCGTTCAGGTCGCAGTCTCCCCAGGAGGCGTGGGTTCGAATCCCACCTCAGACAGAGCCCATTGAAAGTACCAAGCAAGAACAAAGCAAACACAGTCAAGAGAGCATTACCAGATGATAAGATGGCAGAGCGGTCTAAGGCGTTGCGTTCAGGTCGCAGTCTCCCCAGGAGGCGTGGGTTCAAATCCCACCTCAGACAGTGCCCATTGAAAGTACCAAGCAAGAACAAAGCAAACACAGTCAAGAAAGCATTACCAGTTGCAAGCATAGCGGAGCGGTCTAAGGCGTTGCGTTCAGGTCGCAGTCTCCACAGGAGGCGTGGGTTCGAATCCCACCTCAGACAGAGCCCATTGAAAGTACCAAGCAATAACCAAGGAAACACGGTCAAGAGAGCATTACCAGTTGCCAGGATGGCGGAGCGGTCTAAGGCGTTCCGTTCAGGTCACAGTCTCCCCAGGAGGCGTGGGTTCGAATCCCACCTCAGACAGAGCCCATTGAAAGTACCAAGCAATAACCAAGGAAACACGGTCAAGAGAGCATTACCAGTTGCCAGGATGGCGGAGCGGTCTAAGGCGTTGCGGTCAGGTCACAGTACCCCAGGAGGCGTGGGTTCGAATCCCACCTCAGACAGAGCCCATTGAAAGTACCAAGCAAGAACAAAGCAAACACAGTAAAGAGAGCATTACCAGGTGCCAGGATGGCGGAGCGGTCTAAGGCGTTGCGTTCAGGTCGCAGTCTCCCCAGGAGGCGTGGGTTCGAATCCCACCTCAGACAGAGCCCATTGAAAGTACCAAGCAAGAACAAAGGAAACACAGTCAAGAGAGCATTACCAGTTGCCAGGATGGCGGAGCGGTCTAAGGCTTTGCGTTCAGGTCGCAGTCTCCCCTGGAGGCGTGGGTTCGAATCCCGCCTCAGACAGAGCCCATTGAAAGTACCAAGCAAGAACAAAGCAAACACAGTCAAGAGAGCATTACCAGATGATAAGATGGCAGAGCGGTCTAAGGCGTTGCGTTCAGGTCGCAGTCTCCCCAGGAGGCGTGGGTTCAAATCCCACCTCAGACAGTGCCCATTGAAAGTACCAAGCAAGAACAAAGCAAACACAGTCAAGAGAGCATTACCAGTTGCCAGCATAGCGGAGCGGTCTAAGGCGTTGCGTCCAGGTCGCAGTCTCCACAGGAGGCGTGGGTTCGAATCCCACCTCAGACAGAGCCCATTGAAAGTACCAAGCAATAACCAAGGAAACACGGTCAAGAGAGCATTACCAGTTGCCAGGATGGCGGAGCGGTCTAAGGCGTTGCGTTCAGGTCACAGTCTCCCCAGGAGGCGTGGGTTCGAATCACACCTCAGACAGAGCCCATTGAAAGTACCAAGCAAGAACAAAGCAAACACAGTAAAGAGAGCATTACCAGGTGCCAGGATGGTGGAGCGGTCTAAGGCGGTGCGTTCAGGTTGCAGTCTCCCCAGGAGGCATGGGTTCGAATCCCACCTCAGACAGAGCCCATTGAAAGTACCAAGCAAGAACAAAAGAAACACAGTCAAGAAAGCATTACCAGTTGCCAGGATGGCGGAGCGGTCTAAGGCGTTGCGTTCAGGTCGCAGTCTCCCCAGGAGGCGTGGGTTTGAATCCCACCTCAGACAGAGCCCATTGAAAGTACCAAGCAAGAACAAAGCAAACACAGTCAAGAGAGCATTACCAGATGATAAGATGGCAGAGCGGTCTAAGGCGTTGCGTTCAGGTCGCAGTGTCCCCAGGAGGCGTGGGTTCGAATCCCACCTCAGACAGAGCCCATTGAAAGTACCAAGCAAGAACAAAGCAAACACAGTCAAGAGAGCATTACCAGTTGCCAGGATGGCGGAGCGGTCTAAGGTGTTGCGTTCAGGTCGCAGTCTCCCCAGGAGGCGTGGGTTCGAATCCCACCTCAGACAGAGCCCATTGAAAGTACCAAGCAAGAACAAAGCAAACACATTCAAGAGAGCATTACCAGTTGCCAGGATGGCAGAGCGGTCTAAGGCGCTGCGTTCAGGTCGCAGTCTCCCCAGGAGGCGTGGGTTCAAATCCTGCAGCAGACAGAGCTCATTGAAAGTACCAAGCAAGAAGAAAGCAAAGACAGTCAAGAGAGCATTACCAGCTGCAAGGATGGCGGAGCGGTCGAAGGCGTTGCGTTCAGGTCGCAGTCTCCTCAGGAGGCGTGGGTTTGAATCCCACCTCAGACAGAGCCCATTGAAAGTACCTAGCAATAACAAAGCAAACACGGTCAAGAGAGCATTACCAGTTGCCAGGATGGCGGAGCGGTCTAAGGCGTTGCGTTCAGGTCGCAGTCTCCACAGGAGGCGTGGGTTCGAATCCCACCTCAGACAGAGCCGATTGAAAGTACCAAGCAAGAACAAAGGAAACACAGTAAAGAGAGCATTACCAGTTGCCAGGATGGCGGAGCGGTCTAAGTCGTTGCGTTCAGGTCGCAGTCTCCCCAGGAGGTGTGGGTTCGAATCCCGCCTCAGACAGAGCCCATTGAAAGTACCAAGCAATAACAAAGCAAACACAGTCAAGAGAGCATTACCAGCTGCCAGGATGGCGGAGCGGTCTAAGGCGTTGCGTTCAGGTCGCAGTCTCCCCTGGAGGCGTGGGTTCGAATCCCACCTCAGACAGAGCCCGTTGAAAGTACCAAGCAAGAACAAAGCAAACACAGTCAAGAGAGCATGACCAGCTGCCAGGATGGCAGAGCGGTCTAAGGCGTTGCGTTCAGGTCGCAGTCACCCCTGGAGGCGTGGGTTCGAATCCCGCCTCAGACAGAGCCCATTGAAAGTACCAAGCAAGAAGAAAGCAAACACAGTCAAGAGAGCATTACCAGTTGCCAGGATGGCAGAGCGGTCTAAGGCGTTGCGTTCAGGTCGCAGTCTCCCCTGGTGGCGTGGGTTCGAATCCCGCCTCAGACAGAGCCCATTGAAAGTACCAAGCAAGAACAAAGCAAACACAGTCAAGAGAGCATTACCAGTTGCCAGGATGGCAGAGCGGTCTAAGGCGCTGCGTTCAGGTCGCAGTCTCCCCAGGAGGCGTGGGTTCGAATCCCACCTCAGACAGAGCCCATTGAAAGTACCAAGCAAGAACAAAGCAAACACAGTCAAGAGAGCATTACCAGATGATAAGATGGCAGAGCGGTCTAAGGCGTTGCGTTCAGGTCGCAGTCTCCCCAGGAGGCGTGGGTTCAAATCCCACCTCAGACAGTGACCATTGAAAGTACCAAGCAAGAACAAAGCAAACACAGTCAAGAGAGCATTACCAGATGCCAGCATAGCGGAGCGGTCTAAGGCGTTGCGTTCAGGTCGCAGTGTCCCCAGGAGGCGTGGGTTCGAATCCCACCTCAGACAGTGCCCATTGAAAGTACCAAGCAAGAACAAAGCAAACACAGTCAAGAGAGCATTACCAGTTGCCAGGATGGCGGAGCGGTCTAAGGTGTTGCGTTCAGGTCGCAGTCTCCCCAGGAGGCGTGGGTTCGAATCCCACCTCAGACAGAGCCCATTGAAAGTACCAAGCAAGAACAAAGCAAACACATTCAAGAGAGCATTACCAGTTGCCAGGATGGCAGAGCGGTCTAAGGCGCTGCGTTCAGGTCGCAGTCTCCCCAGGAGGCGTGGGTTCAAATCCCGCAGCATACAGAGCCCAATGAAAGTACCAAGCAAGAAGAAAGCAAAGTCAGTCAAGAGAGCATTACCAGCTGCAAGGATGGCGGAGCGGTCGAAGGCGTTGCGTTCATTGTCGCAGTCTCCCCAGGAGGCGTGGGTTCGAATCCCACCTCAGACAGAGCCCATTGAAAGTACCAAGCAATGACAAAGGAAACACGGTCAAGAGAGCATTACCAGTTGCCAGGATGGCGGAGCGGTCTAAGGCGTTGCGTTCAGGTCGCAGTCTCCCCAGGAGGCGTGGGTTCGAATCCCACCTCAGACAGAGCCCATTGAAAGTACCAAGCAAGAACAAAGCAAACACAGTCAAGAGAGCATTACCAGATGATAAGATGGCAGAGCGGTCTAAGGCGTTGCGTTCAGGTCGCAGTCTCCCCAGGAGGCGTGGGTTCGAATCCCACCTCAGACAGAGCCCATTGAAAGTACCAAGCAAGAACAAAGCAAACACAGTCAAGAGAGCATTACCAGTTGCCAGGATGGCGGAGCGGTCTAAGGCGTTGCGTTCAGGTCGCAGTCTCCCCAGGAGGCGTGGGTTCGAATCCCACCTCAGACAGAGCCCATTGAAAGTACCAAGCAAGAACAAAGCAAACACAGTCAAGAGAGCATTACCAGATGATAAGATGGCAGAGCGGTCTAAGGCGTTGCGTTCAGGTCGCAGTCTCCCCAGGAGGCGTGGGTTCAAATCCCACCTCAGACAGTGCCCATTGAAAGTACCAAGCAAGAACAAAGCAAACACAGTCAAGAGAGCATTACCAGTTGCAAGCATAGCGGAGCGGTCTAAGGCGTTGCGTTCAGGTCGCAGTCTCCACAGGAGGCGTGGGTTCGAATCCCACCTCAGACAGAGCCCATTGAAAGTACCAAGCAATAACCAAGGAAACACGGTCAAGAGAGCATTACCAGTTGCCAGGATGGCGGAGCGGTCTAAGGCGTTGCGTTCAGGTCACAGTCTCCCCAGGAGGCGTGGGTTCGAATCCCACCTCAGACAGAGCCCATTGAAATTACCAAGCAATAACCAAGGAAACACGGTCAAGAGAGCATTACCAGTTGCCAGGATGGCGGAGCGGTCTAAGGCGTTGCGGTCAGGTCACAGTCCCCCAGGAGGCGTGGGTTCGAATCCCACCTCAGACAGAGCCCATTGAAAGTACCAAGCAAGTACAAAGCAAACACAGTAAAGAGAGCATTACAAGGTGCCAGGATGGCGGAGCGGTCTAAGGCGTTGCGTTCAGGTCGCAGTCTCCCCAGGAGGCGTGGGTTCTAATCCCACCTCAGACCGTGACCATTGAAAGTACCAAGCAAGAACAAAGCAAACACAGTCAAGAGAGCATTACCAAATGATAAGATGGCAGAGCGGTCTAAGGCGTTGCGTTCAGGTCGCAGTCTCCCCAAGAGGCGTGGGTTCAAATCCCACCTCAGACAGTGACCATTGAAAGTACCAAGCAAGAACAAAGCAAACACAGTCAAGAGAGCATTACCAGATGATAAGATGGCAGAGCGGTCTAAGGCGTTGCGTTCAGGTCGCAGTGTCCCCAGGAGGCGTGGGTTCGAATCCCACCTCAGACAGTGCCCATTGAAAGTACCAAGCAAGAACAAAGCAAACACAGTCAAGAGAGCATTACCAGTTGCCAGGATGGCGGAGCGGTCTAAGGTGTTGCGTTCAGGTCGCAGTCTCCCCAGGAGGCGTGGGTTCGAATCCCACCTCAGACAGAGCCCATTGAAAGTACCAAGCAAGAACAAAGCAAACACATTCAAGAGAGCATTACCAGTTGCCAGGATGGCAGAGCGGTCTAAGGCGCTGCGTTCAGGTCGCAGTCTCCCCAGGAGGCGTGGGTTCAAATCCCGCAGCATACAGAGCCCAATGAAAGTACCAAGCAAGAAGAAAGCAAAGACAGTCAAGAGAGCATTACCAGCTGCAAGGATGGCGGAGCGGTCGAAGGCGTTGCGTTCATTGTCGCAGTCTCCCCAGGAGGCGTGGGTTCGAATCCCACCTCAGACAGAGCCCATTGAAAGTACCAAGCAATGACAAAGGAAACACGGTCAAGAGAGCATTACCAGTTGCCAGGATGGCGGAGCGGTCTAAGGCGTTGCGTTCAGGTCGCAGTCTCCCCAGGAGGCGTGGGTTCGAATCCCACCTCAGACAGAGCCTATTGAAAGTACCAAGCAAGAACAAAGCAAACACAGTCAAGAGAGCATTACCAGATGATAAGATGGCAGAGCGGTCTAAGGCGTTGCGTTCAGGTCGCAGTCTCCCCAGGAGGCGTGGGTTCGAATCCCACCTCAGACAGAGCCCATTGAAAGTACCAAGCAAGAACAAAGCAAACACAGTCAAGAGAGCATTACCAGTTGCCAGGATGGCGGAGCGGTCTAAGGCGTTGCGTTCAGGTCGCAGTCTCCCCAGGAGGCGTGGGTTCGAATCCCACCTCAGACAGAGCCCATTGAAAGTACCAAGCAAGAACAAAGCAAACACAGTCAAGAGAGCATTACCAGATGATAAGATGGCAGAGCGGTCTAAGGCGTTGCGTTCAGGTCGCAGTCTCCCCAGGAGGCGTGGGTTCAAATCCCACCTCAGACAGTGCCCATTGAAAGTACCAAGCAAGAACAAAGCAAACACAGTCAAGAGAGCATTACCAGTTGCAAGCATAGCGGAGCGGTCTAAGGCGTTGCGTTCAGGTCGCAGTCTCCACAGGAGGCGTGGGTTCGAATCCCACCTCAGACAGAGCCCATTGAAAGTACCAAGCAATAACCAAGGAAACACGGTCAAGAGAGCATTACCAGTTGCCAGGATGGCGGAGCGGTCTAAGGCGTTGCGTTCAGGTCACAGTCTCCCCAGGAGGCGTGGGTTCGAATCCCACCTCAGACAGAGCCCATTGAAATTACCAAGCAATAACCAAGGAAACACGGTCAAGAGAGCATTACCAGTTGCCAGGATGGCGGAGCGGTCTAAGGCGTTGCGGTCAGGTCACAGTCCCCCAGGAGGCGTGGGTTCGAATCCCACCTCAGACAGAGCCCATTGAAAGTACCAAGCAAGTACAAAGCAAACACAGTAAAGAGAGCATTACAAGGTGCCAGGATGGCGGAGCGGTCTAAGGCGTAGCGTTCAGGTCGCAGTCTCCCCAGGAGGCGTGGGTTCTAATCCCACCTCAGACCGTGACCATTGAAAGTACCAAGCAAGAACAAAGCAAACACAGTCAAGAGAGCATTACCAGATGATAAGATGGCAGAGCGGTCTAAGGCGTTGCGTTCAGGTCGCAGTCTCCCCAAGAGGCGTGGGTTCAAATCCCACCTCAGACAGTGACCATTGAAAGTACCAAGCAAGAACAAAGCAAACACAGTCAAGAGAGCATTACCAGATGATAAGATGGCAGAGCGGTCTAAGGCGTTGCGTTCAGGTCGCAGTGTCCCCAGGAGGCGTGGGTTCGAATCCCACCTCAGACAGTGCCCATTGAAAGTACCAAGCAAGAACAAAGCAAACACAGTCAAGAGAGCATTACCAGTTGCCAGGATGGCGGAGCGGTCTAAGGTGTTGCGTTCAGGTCGCAGTCTCCCCAGGAGGCGTGGGTTCGAATCCCACCTCAGACAGAGCCCATTGAAAGTACCAAGCAAAAACAAAGCAAACACATTCAAGAGAGCATTACCAGTTGCCAGGATGGCAGAGCGGTCTAAGGCGCTGCGTTCAGGTCGCAGTCTCCCCAGGAGGCGTGGGTTCAAATCCCGCAGCATACAGAGCCCAATGAAAGTACCAAGCAAGAAGAAAGCAAAGACAGTCAAGAGAGCATTACCAGCTGCAAGGATGGCGGAGCGGTCGAAGGCGTTGCGTTCATTGTCGCAGTCTCCCCAGGAGGCGTGGGTTCGAATCCCACCTCAGACAGAGCCCATTGAAAGTACCAAGCAATGACAAAGGAAACACGGTCAAGAGAGCATTACCAGTTGCCAGGATGGCGGAGCGGTCTAAGGCGTTGCGTTCAGGTCGCAGTCTCCCCAGGAGGCGTGGGTTCGAATCCCACCTCAGACAGAGCCCATTGAAAGTACCAAGCAAGAACAAAGCAAACACAGTCAAGAGAGCATTACCAGATGATAAGATGGCAGAGCGGTCTAAGGCGTTGCGTTCAGGTCGCAGTCTCCCCAGGAGGCGTGGGTTCGAATCCCACCTCAGACAGAGCCCATTGAAAGTACCAAGCAAGAACAAAGCAAACACAGTCAAGAGAGCATTACCAGTTGCCAGGATGGCGGAGCGGTCTAAGGCGTTGCGTTCAGGTCGCAGTCTCCCCAGGAGGCGTGGGTTCGAATCCCACCTCAGACAGAGCCCATTGAAAGTACCAAGCAAGAACAAAGCAAACACAGTCAAGAGAGCATTACCAGATGATAAGATGGCAGAGCGGTCTAAGGCGTTGCGTTCAGGTCGCAGTCTCCCCAGGAGGCGTGGGTTCAAATCCCACCTCAGACAGTGCCCATTGAAAGTACCAAGCAAGAACAAAGCAAACACAGTCAAGAGAGCATTACCAGTTGCAAGCATAGCGGAGCGGTCTAAGGCGTTGCGTTCAGGTCGCAGTCTCCACAGGAGGCGTGGGTTCGAATCCCACCTCAGACAGAGCCCATTGAAAGTACCAAGCAATAACCAAGGAAACACGGTCAAGAGAGCATTACCAGTTGCCAGGATGGCGGAGCGGTCTAAGGCGTTGCGTTCAGGTCACAGTCTCCCCAGGAGGCGTGGGTTCGAATCCCACCTCAGACAGAGCCCATTGAAATTACCAAGCAATAACCAAGGAAACACGGTCAAGAGAGCATTACCAGTTGCCAGGATGGCGGAGCGGTCTAAGGCGTTGCGGTCAGGTCACAGTCCCCCAGGAGGCGTGGGTTCGAATCCCACCTCAGACAGAGCCCATTGAAAGTACCAAGCAAGTACAAAGCAAACACAGTAAAGAGAGCATTACAAGGTGCCAGGATGGCGGAGCGGTCTAAGGCGTTGCGTTCAGGTCGCAGTCTCCCCAGGAGGCGTGGGTTCTAATCCCACCTCAGACCGTGACCATTGAAAGTACCAAGCAAGAACAAAGCAAACACAGTCAAGAGAGCATTACCAGATGATAAGATGGCAGAGCGGTCTAAGGCGTTGCGTTCAGGTCGCAGTCTCCCCAAGAGGCGTGGGTTCAAATCCCACCTCAGACAGTGACCATTGAAAGTACCAAGCAAGAACAAAGCAAACACAGTCAAGAGAGCATTACCAGATGATAAGATGGCAGAGCGGTCTAAGGCGTTGCGTTCAGGTCGCAGTGTCCCCAGGAGGCGTGGGTTCGAATCCCACCTCAGACAGTGCCCATTGAAAGTACCAAGCAAGAACAAAGCAAACACAGTCAAGAGAGCATTACCAGTTGCCAGGATGGCGGAGCGGTCTAAGGTGTTGCGTTCAGGTCGCAGTCTCCCCAGGAGGCGTGGGTTCGAATCCCACCTCAGACAGAGCCCATTGAAAGTACCAAGCAAGAACAAAGCAAACACATTCAAGAGAGCATTACCAGTTGCCAGGATGGCAGAGCGGTCTAAGGCGCTGCGTTCAGGTCGCAGTCTCCCCAGGAGGCGTGGGTTTGAATCCCACCTCAGACAGAGCCCATTGAAAGTACCAAGCAAGAACAAAGCAAACACAGTCAAGAGAGCATTACCAGATGATAAGATGGCAGAGCGGTCTAAGGCGTTGCGTTCAGGTCGCAGTGTCCCCAGGAGGCGTGGGTTCGAATCCCACCTCAGACAGAGCCCATTGAAAGTACCAAGCAAGAACAAAGCAAACACAGTCAAGAGAGCATTACCAGTTGCCAGGATGGCGGAGCGGTCTAAGGCGTTGCGTTCAGGTCGCAGTCTCCCCAGGAGGCGTGGGTTTGAATCCCACCTCAGACAGAGCCCATTGAAAGTACCAAGCAAGAACAAAGCAAACGCAGTCAAGAGAGCATTACCAGATGATAAGATGGCAGAGCGGTCTAAGGCGTTGCGTTCAGGTCGCAGTGTCCCCAGGAGGCGTGGGTTCGAATCCCACCTCAGACAGAGCCCATTGAAAGTACCAAGCAAGAACAAAGCAAACACAGTCAAGAGAGCATTACCAGTTGCCAGGATGGCGGAGCGGTCTAAGGTGTTGCGTTCAGGTCGCAGTCTCCCCAGGAGGCGTGGGTTCGAATCCCACCTCAGACAGAGCCCATTGAAAGTACCAAGCAAGAACAAAGCAAACACAGTCAAGAAAGCATTACCAGTTGCCAGGATGGCGGAGCGGTCTAAGGCGTTGCGTTCAGGTCGCAGTCTCCCCAGGAGGCGTGGGTTCGAATCCCACCTCAGACAGAGCCCATTGAAAGTACCAAGCAAGAACAAAGCAAACACAGTCAAGAGAGCATAACCAGATGATAAGATGGCAGAGCGGTCTAAGGCGTTGCGTTCAGGTCGCAGTCTCCCCAGGAGGCGTGGGTTCAAATCCCACCTCAGACAGTGACCATTGAAAGTACCAAGCAAGAACAAAGCAAACACAGTCAAGAGAGCATTACCAGATGCCAGCATAGCGGAGCGGTCTAAGGTGTTGCGTTCAGGTCGCAGTCTCCCCAGGAGGCGTGGGTTCGAATCCCACCTCAGACAGAGCCCATTGAAAGTACCAAGCAAGAACAAAGCAAACACATTCAAGAGAGCATTACCAGTTGCCAGGATTGCAGAGCGGTCTAAGGCGCTGCGTTCAGGTCGCAGTCTCCCCAGGAGGCGTGGGTTCAAATCCCGCAGCAGACAGAGCCCAATGAAAGTACCAAGCAAGAAGAAAGCAAAGACAGTCAAGAGAGCATTACCAGCTGCAAGGATGGCGGAGCGGTCGAAGGCGTTGCGTTCAGGTCGCAGTCTCCCCAGGAGGCGTGGGTTCGAATCCCACCTCAGACAGAGCCCATTGAAAGTACCAAGCAATGACAAAGGAAACACGGTCAAGAGAGCATTACCAGTTGCCAGGATGGCGGAGCGGTCTAAGGCGTTGTGTTCAGGTGACAGTCTCCCCAGGAAACGTGGGTTCGAATCCCACCTCAGACAGAGCCCGTTGAAAGTACCAAGCAATAACAAAGCAAACACAGTCAAGAGAGCATTACCAGCTGCCAGGATGGCAGAGCGGTCTAAGGCGTTGCGTTCAGGTCGCAGTCACCCCTGGAGGCGTGGGTTCGAATCCCGCCTCAGACAGAGCCCATTGAAAGTACCAAGCAAGAAGAAAGCAAACACAGTCAAGAGAGCATTACCAGTTGCCTGGATGGCAGAGCGGTCTAAGGCGTTGCGTTCAGGTCGCAGTCTCCCCTGGTGGCGTGGGTTCGAATCCCGCCTCAGACAGAGCCCATTGAAAGTACCAAGCAAGAACAAAGCAAACACAGTCAAGAGAGCATTACCAGTTGCCAGGATGGCAGAGCGGTCTAAGGCGCTGCGTTCAGGTCGCAGTCTCCCCAGGAGGCGTGGGTTCGAATCCCGCCTCAGACAGAGCCCATTGAAAGTACCAAGCAAGAACAAAGTAAACTCAGTCAAGAGAGCATTACCAGTTGCCAGGATGGCGGAGCAGTATAAGGCGTTGCGTTCAGGTCGCAGTCTCCCCAGGAGGCGTGGGTTCGAATCCCGCCTCAGACAGAGCCCATTGAAAGTACCAAGCAAGAACAAAGCAAACACAGTCAAGAGAGCATTACCAGTTGCCAGGATGGCAGAGCGGTCTAAGGCGCTGCGTTCAGGTCGCAGTCTTCCCAGGAGGCGTGGGTTTGAATGCCGCAGCAGACAGAGCCCATTGAAAGTAACAAGCAAGAAGAAAGCAAACACAGTCAAGAGAGCATTACCAGCTGCAAGGATGGCAGAGCGGTCTTAGGCGTTGCGTTCAGGACGCAGTCTCCCCAGGAGGCGTGGGTTCGAATCCCGCCTCAGACAGAGCCCATTGAAAGTACCAAGCAAGAACAAAGCAAACACAGTCAAGAGAGCATTACCAGATGATAAGATGGCAGAGCGGTCTAAGGCGTTGCGTTCAGGTCGCAGTCTCCCCAGGAGGCGTGGGTTCAAATCCCACCTCAGACAGTGCCCATTGAAAGTACCAAGCAAGAACAAAGCAAACACAGTCAAGAGAGCATTACCAGTTGCAAGCATAGCGGAGCGGTCTAATGCGTTGCGTTCAGGTCGCAGTCTCCACAGGAGGCGTGGGTTCGAATCCCACCTCAGACAGAGCCCATTGAAAGTACCAAGCAATAACCAAGGAAACACGGTCAAGAGCGCATTACCAGTTGCCAGGATGGCGGAGCGGTCTAAGGCGTTGCGTTCAGGTCACAGTCTCCCCAGGAGGCGTGGGTTCGAATCCCACCTCAGACACAGCCCATTGAAAGTACCAAGCAAGAACAAAGCAAACACAGTAAAGAGAGCATTACCAGGTGCCAGGATGGCGGAGCGGTCTAAGGCGTTGCGTTCAGGTCGCAGTCTCCCCAGGAGGCGTGGGTTCGAATCCCAAATCAGACAGAGCCCATTGAAAGTACCAAGCAAGAACAAAGGAAACACAGTCAAGAAAGCATTACCAGTTGCCAGGATGGCGGAGCGGTCTAAGGCGTTGCGTTCAGGTCGCAGTCTCCCCAGGAGGCGTGGGTTCGAATCCCACCTCAGACAGAGCCCATTGAAAGTACCAAGCAAGAACAAAGCAAACACAGTCAAGAGAGCATTACCAGATGATAAGATGGCAGAGCGCTCTAAGGCGTTGCGTTCAGGTCGCAGTCTCCCCAGGAGGCGTGGGTTCAAATACCACCTCAGACAGTGACCATTGAAAGTACCAAGCAAGAACAAAGCAAACACAGTCAAGAGAGCATTACCAGATGCCAGCATAGCGGAGCGGTCTCAGGTGTTGCGTTCAGGTCGCAGTCTCCCCAGGAGGCGTGGGTTCGAATCCCACCTCAGACAGAGCCCATTGAAAGTACCAAGCAAGAACAAAGCAAACACATTCAAGAGAGCATTACCAGTTGCCAGGATTGCAGAGCGGTCTAAGGCGCTGCGTTCAGGTCGCCGTCTCCCCAGCAGGCGTGGGTTCAAATCCCGCAGCAGACAGAGCCCAATGAAAGTACCAAGCAAGAAGAAAGCAAAGACAGTCAAGAGAGCATTACCAGCTGCAAGGATGGCGGAGCGGTCGAAGGCGTTGCGTTCAGGTCGCAGTCTCCACAGGAGGCGTGGGTTCGAATCCCACCTCAGACAGAGCCCATTGAAAGTACCAAGCAATAACCAAGGAAACACGGTCAAGAGAGCATTACCAGTTGCCAGGATGGCGGAGCGGTCTAAGGCGTTGCGTTCAGGTCACAGTCTCCCCAGGAGGCGTGGGTTCGAATCCCACCTCAGACAGAGCCCATTGAAATTACCAAGCAATAACCAAGGAAACACGGTCAAGAGAGCATTACCAGTTGCCAGGATGGCGGAGCGGTCTAAGGCGTTGCGGTCAGGTCACAGTCCCCCAGGAGGCGTGGGTTCGAATCCCACCTCAGACAGAGCCCATTGAAAGTACCAAGCAAGTACAAAGCAAACACAGTAAAGAGAGCATTACAAGGTGCCAGGATGGCGGAGCGGTCTAAGGCGTTGCGTTCAGGTCGCAGTCTCCCCAGGAGGCGTGGGTTCTAATCCCACCTCAGACCGTGACCATTGAAAGTACCAAGCAAGAACAAAGCAAACACAGTCAAGAGAGCATTACCAGATGATAAGATGGCAGAGCGGTCTAAGGCGTTGCGTTCAGGTCGCAGTCTCCCCAAGAGGCGTGGGTTCAAATCCCACCTCAGACAGTGACCATTGAAAGTACCAAGCAAGAACAAAGCAAACACAGTCAAGAGAGCATTACCAGATGATAAGATGGCAGAGCGGTCTAAGGCGTTGCGTTCAGGTCGCAGTGTCCCCAGGAGGCGTGGGTTCGAATCCCACCTCAGACAGTGCCCATTGAAAGTACCAAGCAAGAACAAAGCAAACACAGTCAAGAGAGCATTACCAGTTGCCAGGATGGCGAAGCGGTCTAAGGTGTTGCGTTCAGGTCGCAGTCTCCCCAGGAGGCGTGGGTTCGAATCCCACCTCAGACAGAGCCCATTGAAAGTACCAAGCAAGAACAAAGCAAACACATTCAAGAGAGCATTACCAGTTGCCAGGATGGCAGAGCGGTCTAAGGCGTTGCGTTCAGGTCGCAGTCTCCCCAGGAGGCGTGGGTTCGAATCCCACCTCAGACAGAGCCCATTGAAAGTACCAAGCAAGAACAAAGCAAACACAGTCAAGAGAGCATTACCAGTTGCCAGGATGGCGGAGCGGTCTAAGGCGTTGCGTTCAGGTCGCAGTCTCCCCAGGAGGCGTGGGTTCGAATCCCACCTCAGACAGAGCCCATTGAAAGTACCAAGCAAGAACAAAGCAAACACAGTCAAGAGAGCATTACCAGATGATAAGATGGCAGAGCGGTCTAAGGCGTTGCGTTCAGGTCGCAGTCTCCCCAGGAGGCGTGGGTTCAAATCCCACCTCAGACAGTGCCCATTGAAAGTACCAAGCAAGAACAAAGCAAACACAGTCAAGAGAGCATTACCAGTTGCAAGCATAGCGGAGCGGTCTAAGGCGTTGCGTTCAGGTCGCAGTCTCCACAGGAGGCGTGGGTTCGAATCCCACCTCAGACAGAGCCCATTGAAAGTACCAAGCAATAACCAAGGAAACACGGTCAAGAGAGCATTACCAGTTGCCAGGATGGCGGAGCGGTCTAAGGCGTTGCGTTCAGGTCACAGTCTCCCCAGGAGGCGTGGGTTCGAATCCCACCTCAGACAGAGCCCATTGAAATTACCAAGCAATAACCAAGGAAACACGGTCAAGAGAGCATTACCAGTTGCCAGGATGGCGGAGCGGTCTAAGGCGTTGCGGTCAGGTCACAGTCCCCCAGGAGGCGTGGGTTCGAATCCCACCTCAGACAGAGCCCATTGAAAGTACCAAGCAAGTACAAAGCAAACACAGTAAAGAGAGCATTACAAGGTGCCAGGATGGCGGAGCGGTCTAAGGCGTTGCGTTCAGGTCGCAGTCTCCCCAGGAGGCGTGGGTTCTAATCCCACCTCAGACCGTGACCATTGAAAGTACCAAGCAAGAACAAAGCAAACACAGTCAAGAGAGCATTACCAGATGATAAGATGGCAGAGCGGTCTAAGGCGTTGCGTTCAGGTCGCAGTCTCCCCAAGAGGCGTGGGTTCAAATCCCACCTCAGACAGTGACCATTGAAAGTACCAAGCAAGAACAAAGCAAACACAGTCAAGAGAGCATTACCAGATGATAAGATGGCAGAGCGGTCTAAGGCGTTGCGTTCAGGTCGCAGTGTCCCCAGGAGGCGTGGGTTCGAATCCCACCTCAGACAGTGCCCATTGAAAGTACCAAGCAAGAACAAAGCAAACACAGTCAAGAGAGCATTACCAGTTGCCAGGATGGCGGAGCGGTCTAAGGTGTTGCGTTCAGGTCGCAGTCTCCCCAGGAGGCGTGGGTTCGAATCCCACCTCAGACAGAGCCCATTGAAAGTACCAAGCAAGAACAAAGCAAACACATTCAAGAGAGCATTACCAGTTGCCAGGATGGCAGAGCGGTCTAAGGCGCTGCGTTCAGGTCGCAGTCTCCCCAGGAGGCGTGGGTTCAAATCCCGCAGCATACAGAGCCCAATGAAAGTACCAAGCAAGAAGAAAGCAAAGACAGTCAAGAGAGCATTACCAGCTGCAAGGATGGCGGAGCGGTCGAAGGCGTTGCGTTCATTGTCGCAGTCTCCCCAGGAGGCGTGGGTTCGAATCCCACCTCAGACAGAGCCCATTGAAAGTACCAAGCAATGACAAAGGAAACACGGTCAAGAGAGCATTACCAGTTGCCAGGATGGCGGAGCGGTCTAAGGCGTTGCGTTCAGGTCGCAGTCTCCCCAGGAGGCGTGGGTTCGAATCCCACCTCAGACAGAGCCCATTGAAAGTACCAAGCAAGAACAAAGCAAACACAGTCAAGAGAGCATTACCAGATGATAAGATGGCAGAGCGGTCTAAGGCGTTGCGTTCAGGTCGCAGTCTCCCCAGGAGGCGTGGGTTCGAATCCCACCTCAGACAGAGCCCATTGAAAGTACCAAGCAAGAACAAAGCAAACACAGTCAAGAGAGCATTACCAGATGATAAGATGGCAGAGCGGTCTAAGGCGTTGCGTTCAGGTCGCAGTCTCCCCAGGAGGCATGGGTTCAAATCCCACCTCAGACAGTGCCCATTGAAAGTACCAAGCAAGAACAAAGCAAACACAGTCAAGAGAGCATTACCAGTTGCAAGCATAGCGGAGCGGTCTAAGGCGTTGCGTTCAGGTCGCAGTCTCCACAGGAGGCATGGGTTCGAATCCCACCTCAGACAGAGCCCATTGAAAGTACCAAGCAATAACCAAGGAAACACGGTCAAGAGAGCATTACCAGTTGCCAGGATGGCGGAGCGGTCTAAGGCGTTGCGTTCAGGTCACAGTCTCCCCAGGAGGCGTGGGTTCGAATCCCACCTCAGACAGAGCCCATTGAAAGTACCAAGCAATAACCAAGGAAACACGGTCAAGAGAGCATTACCAGTTGCCAGGATGGCGGAGCGGTCTAAGGCGTTGCGGTCAGGTCACAGTCCCCCAGGAGGCGTGGGTTCGAATCCCACCTCAGACAGAGCCCATTGAAAGTACCAAGCAAGTACAAAGCAAACACAGTAAAGAGAGCATTACAAGGTGCCAGGATGGCGGAGCGGTCTAAGGCGTTGCGTTCAGGTCGCAGTCTCCCCAGGAGGCGTGGGTTCTAATCCCACCTCAGACAGAGCCCATTGAAAGTACCAAGCAAGAACAAAGGAAACACAGTCAAGAAAGCATTACCAGTTGCCAGGATGGCGGAGCGGTCTAAGGCGTTGCGTTCAGGTCGCAGTCTCCCCAGGAGGCGTGGGTTCGAATCCCACCTCAGACAGAGCCCATTGAAAGTACCAAGCAAGAACAAAGCAAACACAGTCAAGAGAGCATTACCAGATGATAAGATGGCAGAGCGGTCTAAGGCGTTGCGTTCAGGTCGCAGTCTCCCCAGGAGGCGTGGGTTCAAATCCCACCTCAGACAGTGACCATTGAAAGTACCAAGCAAGAACAAAGCAAACACAGTCAAGAGAGCATTACCAGATGCCAGCATAGCGGAGCGGTCTAAGGTGTTGCGTTCAGGTCGCAGTCTCCCCAGGAGGCGTGGGTTCGAATCCCACCTCAGACAGAGCCCATTGAAAGTACCAAGCAAGAACAAAGCAAACACATTCAAGAGAGCATTACCAGTTGCCAGGATTGCAGAGCGGTCTAAGGCGCTGCGTTCAGGTCGCAGTCTCCCCAGGAGGCGTGGGTTCAAATCCCGCAGCAGACAGAGCCCAATGAAAGTACCAAGCAAGAAGAAAGCAAAGACAGTCAAGAGAGCATTACCAGCTGCAAGGATGGCGGAGCGGTCGAAGGCGTTGCGTTCAGGTCGCAGTCTCCCCAGGAGGCGTGGGTTCGAATCCCACCTCAGACAGAGCCCATTGAAAGTACCAAGCAATGACAAAGGAAACACGGTCAAGAGAGCATTACCAGTTGCCAGGATGGCGGAGCGGTCTAAGGCGTTGTGTTCAGGTGACAGTCTCCCCAGGAAACGTGGGTTCGAATCCCACCTCAGACAGAGCCCGTTGAAAGTACCAAGCAATAACAAAGCAAACACAGTCAAGAGAGCATTACCAGCTGCCAGGATGGCAGAGCGGTCTAAGGCGTTGCGTTCAGGTCGCAGTCACCCCTGGAGGCGTGGGTTCGAATCCCGCCTCAGACAGAGCCCATTGAAAGTACCAAGCAAGAAGAAAGCAAACACAGTCAAGAGAGCATTACCAGTTGCCTGGATGGCAGAGCGGTCTAAGGCGTTGCGTTCAGGTCGCAGTCTCCCCTGGTGGCGTGGGTTCGAATCCCGCCTCAGACAGAGCCCATTGAAAGTACCAAGCAAGAACAAAGCAAACACAGTCAAGAGAGCATTACCAGTTGCCAGGATGGCAGAGCGGTCTAAGGCGCTGCGTTCAGGTCGCAGTCTCCCCAGGAGGCGTGGGTTCGAATCCCGCCTCAGACAGAGCCCATTGAAAGTACCAAGCAAGAACAAAGTAAACACAGTCAAGAGAGCATTACCAGTTGCCAGGATGGCGGAGCGGTATAAGGCGTTGCGTTCAGGTCGCAGTCTCCCCAGGAGGCGTGGGTTCGAATCCCGCCTCAGACAGAGCCCATTGAAAGTACCAAGCAAGAACAAAGCAAACACAGTCAAGAGAGCATTACCAGTTGCCAGGATGGCAGAGCGGTCTAAGGCGCTGCGTTCAGGTCGCAGTCTTCCCAGGAGGCGTGGGTTTGAATGCCGCAGCAGACAGAGCCCATTGAAAGTAACAAGCAAGAAGAAAGCAAACACAGTCAAGAGAGCATTACCAGCTGCAAGGATGGCAGAGCGGTCTTAGGCGTTGCGTTCAGGACGCAGTCTCCCCAGGAGGCGTGGGTTCGAATCCTGCCTCAGACAGAGCCCATTGAAAGTACCAAGCAAGAACAAAGCAAACACAGTCAAGAGAGCATTACCAGATGATAAGATGGCAGAGCGGTCTAAGGGGTTGCGTTCAGGTCGCAGTCTCCCCAGGAGGCGTGGGTTCAAATCCCACCTCAGACAGTGCCCATTGAAAGTACCAAGCAAGAACAAAGCAAACACAGTCAAGAGAGCATTACCAGTTGCAAGCATAGCGGAGCGGTCTAATGCGTTGCGTTCAGGTCGCAGTCTCCACAGGAGGCGTGGGTTCGAATCCCACCTCAGACAGAGCCCATTGAAAGTACCAAGCAATAACCAAGGAAACACGGTCAAGAGCGCATTACCAGTTGCCAGGATGGCGGAGCGGTCTAAGGCGTTGCGTTCAGGTCACAGTCTCCCCAGGAGGCGTGGGTTCGAATCCCACCTCAGACACAGCCCATTGAAAGTACCAAGCAAGAACAAAGCAAACACAGTAAAGAGAGCATTACCAGGTGCCAGGATGGCGGAGCGGTCTAAGGCGTTGCGTTCAGGTCGCAGTCTCCCCAGGAGGCGTGGGTTCGAATCCCACCTCAGACAGAGCCCATTGAAAGTACCAAGCAAGAACAAAGGAAACACAGTCAAGAAAGCATTACCAGTTGCCAGGATGGCGGAGCGGTCTAAGGCGTTGCGTTCAGGTCGCAGTCTCCCCAGGAGGCGTGGGTTCGAATCCCACCTCAGACAGAGCCCATTGAAAGTACCAAGCAAGAACAAAGCAAACACAGTCAAGAGAGCATTACCAGATGATAAGATGGCAGAGCGCTCTAAGGCGTTGCGTTCAGGTCGCAGTCTCCCCAGGAGGCGTGGGTTCAAATACCACCTCAGACAGTGACCATTGAAAGTACCAAGCAAGAACAAAGCAAACACAGTCAAGAGAGCATTACCAGATGCCAGCATAGCGGAGCGGTCTCAGGTGTTGCGTTCAGGTCGCAGTCTCCCCAGGAGGCGTGGGTTCGAATCCCGCCTCAGACAGAGCCCATTGAAAGTACCAAGCACGAACAAAGCAAACACATTCAAGAGAGCATTACCAGGTGCCAGGATTGCGGAGCGGTCTAAGGTGTTGTGTTCAGGTCACAGTCTCCCCAGGAGGCGTGGGTTCGAATCCCACCTCAGACAGAGCCCATTGAAAGTACAAAGCAAACACAGTCAAGAGAGCATTACCAGCTGCCAGGATGGCAGAGCGGTCTAAGGCGTTGCGTTCAGGTCGCAGTCTCCCCAGTAGGCGTGGGTTCAAATCCCACCTCAGACAGTGCCCATTGAAAGTACCAAGCAAGAACAAAGCAAACACAGTCAAGAGAGCATTACCAGCTGCCAGGATGGCGGAGCGGTCTAAGGCGTTGCGTTCAGGTCGCAGTCTCCCCAGGAGGCATGGGTTCGAATCCCACCTCAGACAGTGCCCATTGAAAGTACCAAGCAAGAACAAAGCAAACACAGTCAAGAGAGCATTACCAGTTGCCAGGATGGAGGAGCGGTCTAAGGCGTTGCGTTCAGGTCGCAGTCTCCCCAGGAGGCGTGGGTTCGAATCCCACCTCAGACAGAGCCCATTGAAAGTACCAAGCAAGAACAAAGCAAACACATTCAAGAGAGCATTACCAGGTGCCAGGATGGCGGAGCGGTCTAAGGCGTTGCGTTCAGGTCGCAGTCTCCCCAGGAGGCGTGGGTTCGAATCCCGCCTCAGACAGAGCCCATTGAAAGTACCAAGCAAGAACAAAGCAAACACATTCAAGAGAGCATTACCAGGTGCCAGTATGGCGGAGCGGTCTAAGGCGTTGCGTTCAGTTCGCAGTCTCCCCAGGAGGCGTGGGTTCGAATCCCACCTCAGACAGAGCCCATTGAAAGTACCAAGCAAGAACAAAGCAAACACATTCAAGAGAGCATTACCAGGTGCCAGGATGGCGAAGCGGTGTAAGGCGTTGCGTTCAGGTCGCAGTCTCCCCAGGAGGCGTGGGTTCGAATCCCACCTCAGACAGAGCCCATTGAAAGTACCAAGCAATAACAAAGGAAACACGGTCAAGAGAGCATTACTAGTTGCCAGGATGGCGGAGCGGTCTAAGGCGTGGCGTTCAGGTCACAGTCTCCCCAGGAGGCGTGGGTTCGAATCCCACCTCAGACAGAGCCCATTGAAAGTACCAAGCAAGAACATAGGAAACACAGTAAAGAGAGCATTACCAGTTGCCAGGATGGCGGAGCGGTCTAAGGCGTTGCCTTCAGGTCGCAGTCTCCCCAGGAGGCGTGGGTTCGAATCCCACCTCAGACAGAGCCCATTGAAAGTACAAAGCAAACACAGTCAAGAGAGCATTACCAGCTGCCAGGATGGCAGAGCGGTCTAAGGCGTTGCGTTCAGGTCGCAGTCTCCCCAGTAGGCGTGGGTTCAAATCCCACCTCAGACAGTGCCCATTGAAAGTACCAAGCAATAACAAAGGAAACACGGTCAAGAGAGCATTACCAGTTGCCAGGATGGCGGAGCGGTCTAAGGCGTTGCGTTCAGGTCACAGTCTCCCCAGGAGGCGTGGGTTCGAATCCCACCTCAGACAGAGCCCATTGATAGTACCAAGCAAGAACAAAGCAAACACAGTAAAGAGAGCATTACCAGGTGCCAGGATGGCGGAGCGGTCTAAGGCGTTGCGTTCAGGTCGCAGTCTCCCCAGGAGGCGTGGGTTCGAATCCCACCTCAGACAGAGCCCATTGAAAGTACCAAGCAATAACAAAGCAAACACAGTCAAGAGAGCATTACCAGCTGCCAGGATGGCAGAGCGGTCTAAGGCGTTGCGTTCAGGTCGCAGTCTCCCCTGGAGGTGTGGGTTCGAATCCCGCCTCAGACAGAGCCCATTGAAAGTACCAAGCAAGAACAAAGCAAACACAGTCAAGAGAGCATTACCAGTTGCCAGGATGGCGGAGCGTTCTAAGGCGCTGCGTTCAGGTCGCAGTCTCCCCAGGAGGCGTGGGTTCGAATCCCACTTCAGACAGTGCCCATTGAAAGTACCAAGCAAGAACAAAGCAAACACAGTCAAGAGAGCATTACCAGTTGCCAGGATGGCAGAGCGGTCTAAGGCGTTGCGTTCAGGTCGCAGTGTCCCCAGGAGGCGTGGGTTCGAATCCCACCTCAGAGAGAGCCCATTGAAAGTACCAAGCAAGAACAAAGCAAACACATTCAAGAGAGCATTACCAGGTGCCAGGATGGCGGAGCGGTCTAAGGCGTTGCGTTCAGGTCGCAGTCTCCCCAGGAGGCGTGGGTTCGAATCCCACCTCAGACAGAGCCCATTGAAAGTACCAAGCACGAACAAAGCAAACACATTCAAGAGAGCATTACCAGGTGCCAGGATGGCGGAGCGGTCTAAGGCGTTGCGTTCAGGTCGCAGTCTCCCCAGGAGGCGTGGGTTCGAATCCCACCTCAGACAGAGCCCATTGAAAGTACCAAGCAAGAACAAGGCAAACACATTCAAGAGAGCATTACCAGGTGCCAGGATGGCGGAGCGGTCTAAGGCGTTGCCTTCAGGTCGCAGTCTCCCCAGGAGGCGTGGGTTCGAATCCCACCTCAGACAGTGCCCATTGAAAGTACCAAGCAAGAACAAAGCAAACACAGTCAAGAGAGCATTACCAGGTGCCAGGATTGCGGAGCGGTCTAAGGTGTTGTGTTCAGGTCACAGTCTCCCCAGGAGGCGTGGGTTCGAATCCCACCTCAGACAGAGCCCATTGAAAGTACCAAGCAAACACAGTCAAGAGAGCATTACCAGGTGCCAGGATTGCGGAGCGGTCTAAGGTGTTGCGTTCAGGTCACAGTCTCCCCAGGAGGCGTGGGTTCGAATCCCACCTCAGACAGAGCGCATTGAAAGTACCAAGCAAGAACAAAGCAAACACAGTAAAGAGAGCATTACCAGGTGCCAGGATGGCGGAGCGGTCTAAGGCGTTGCGTTCAGGTCGCAGTCTCCCCAGGAGGCGTGGGTTCGAATCCCACCTCAGACAGAGCCCATTGAAAGTACCAAGCAAGAACAAAGCAAACACAGTCAAGAGAGCATTACCAGATGATAAGATGGCAGAGCGCTCTAAGGCGTTGCGTTCAGGTCGCAGTCTCCCCAGGAGGCGTGGGTTCAAATACCACCTCAGACAGTGACCATTGAAAGTACCAAGCAAGAACAAAGCAAACACAGTCAAGAGAGCATTACCAGATGCCAGCATAGCGGAGCGGTCTCAGGTGTTGCGTTCAGGTCGCAGTCTCCCCAGGAGGCGTGGGTTCGAATCCCGCCTCAGACAGAGCCCATTGAAAGTACCAAGCACGAACAAAGCAAACACATTCAAGAGAGCATTACCAGGTGCCAGGATTGCGGAGCGGTCTAAGGTGTTGTGTTCAGGTCACAGTCTCCCCAGGAGGCGTGGGTTCGAATCCCACCTCAGACAGAGCCCATTGAAAGTACAAAGCAAACACAGTCAAGAGAGCATTACCAGCTGCCAGGATGGCAGAGCGGTCTAAGGCGTTGCGTTCAGGTCGCAGTCTCCCCAGTAGGCGTGGGTTCAAATCCCACCTCAGACAGTGCCCATTGAAAGTACCAAGCAAGAACAAAGCAAACACAGTCAAGAGAGCATTACCAGCTGCCAGGATGGCGGAGCGGTCTAAGGCGTTGCGTTCAGGTCGCAGTCTCCCCAGGAGGCATGGGTTCGAATCCCACCTCAGACAGTGCCCATTGAAAGTACCAAGCAAGAACAAAGCAAACACAGTCAAGAGAGCATTACCAGTTGCCAGGATGGAGGAGCGGTCTAAGGCGTTGCGTTCAGGTCGCAGTCTCCCCAGGAGGCGTGGGTTCGAATCCCACCTCAGACAGAGCCCATTGAAAGTACCAAGCAAGAACAAAGCAAACACATTCAAGAGAGCATTACCAGGTGCCAGGATGGCGGAGCGGTCTAAGGCGTTGCGTTCAGGTCGCAGTCTCCCCAGGAGGCGTGGGTTCGAATCCCGCCTCAGACAGAGCCCATTGAAAGTACCAAGCAAGAACAAAGCAAACACATTCAAGAGAGCATTACCAGGTGCCAGTATGGCGGAGCGGTCTAAGGCGTTGCGTTCAGTTCGCAGTCTCCCCAGGAGGCGTGGGTTCGAATCCCACCTCAGACAGAGCCCATTGAAAGTACCAAGCAAGAACAAAGCAAACACATTCAAGAGAGCATTACCAGGTGCCAGGATGGCGAAGCGGTGTAAGGCGTTGCGTTCAGGTCGCAGTCTCCCCAGGAGGCGTGGGTTCGAATCCCACCTCAGACAGAGCCCATTGAAAGTACCAAGCAATAACAAAGGAAACACGGTCAAGAGAGCATTACTAGTTGCCAGGATGGCGGAGCGGTCTAAGGCGTGGCGTTCAGGTCACAGTCTCCCCAGGAGGCGTGGGTTCGAATCCCACCTCAGACAGAGCCCATTGAAAGTACCAAGCAAGAACATAGGAAACACAGTAAAGAGAGCATTACCAGTTGCCAGGATGGCGGAGCGGTCTAAGGCGTTGCCTTCAGGTCGCAGTCTCCCCAGGAGGCGTGGGTTCGAATCCCACCTCAGACAGAGCCCATTGAAAGTACAAAGCAAACACAGTCAAGAGAGCATTACCAGCTGCCAGGATGGCAGAGCGGTCTAAGGCGTTGCGTTCAGGTCGCAGTCTCCCCAGTAGGCGTGGGTTCAAATCCCACCTCAGACAGTGCCCATTGAAAGTACCAAGCAATAACAAAGGAAACACGGTCAAGAGAGCATTACCAGTTGCCAGGATGGCGGAGCGGTCTAAGGCGTTGCGTTCAGGTCACAGTCTCCCCAGGAGGCGTGGGTTCGAATCCCACCTCAGACAGAGCCCATTGATAGTACCAAGCAAGAACAAAGCAAACACAGTAAAGAGAGCATTACCAGGTGCCAGGATGGCGGAGCGGTCTAAGGCGTTGCGTTCAGGTCGCAGTCTCCCCAGGAGGCGTGGGTTCGAATCCCACCTCAGACAGAGCCCATTGAAAGTACCAAGCAATAACAAAGCAAACACAGTCAAGAGAGCATTACCAGCTGCCAGGATGGCAGAGCGGTCTAAGGCGTTGCGTTCAGGTCGCAGTCTCCCCTGGAGGTGTGGGTTCGAATCCCGCCTCAGACAGAGCCCATTGAAAGTACCAAGCAAGAACAAAGCAAACACAGTCAAGAGAGCATTACCAGTTGCCAGGATGGCGGAGCGTTCTAAGGCGCTGCGTTCAGGTCGCAGTCTCCCCAGGAGGCGTGGGTTCGAATCCCACTTCAGACAGTGCCCATTGAAAGTACCAAGCAAGAACAAAGCAAACACAGTCAAGAGAGCATTACCAGTTGCCAGGATGGCAGAGCGGTCTAAGGCGTTGCGTTCAGGTCGCAGTGTCCCCAGGAGGCGTGGGTTCGAATCCCACCTCAGAGAGAGCCCATTGAAAGTACCAAGCAAGAACAAAGCAAACACATTCAAGAGAGCATTACCAGGTGCCAGGATGGCGGAGCGGTCTAAGGCGTTGCGTTCAGGTCGCAGTCTCCCCAGGAGGCGTGGGTTCGAATCCCACCTCAGACAGAGCCCATTGAAAGTACCAAGCACGAACAAAGCAAACACATTCAAGAGAGCATTACCAGGTGCCAGGATGGCGGAGCGGTCTAAGGCGTTGCGTTCAGGTCGCAGTCTCCCCAGGAGGCGTGGGTTCGAATCCCACCTCAGACAGAGCCCATTGAAAGTACCAAGCAAGAACAAGGCAAACACATTCAAGAGAGCATTACCAGGTGCCAGGATGGCGGAGCGGTCTAAGGCGTTGCCTTCAGGTCGCAGTCTCCCCAGGAGGCGTGGGTTCGAATCCCACCTCAGACAGTGCCCATTGAAAGTACCAAGCAAGAACAAAGCAAACACAGTCAAGAGAGCATTACCAGGTGCCAGGATTGCGGAGCGGTCTAAGGTGTTGTGTTCAGGTCACAGTCTCCCCAGGAGGCGTGGGTTCGAATCCCACCTCAGACAGAGCCCATTGAAAGTACCAAGCAAACACAGTCAAGAGAGCATTACCAGGTGCCAGGATTGCGGAGCGGTCTAAGGTGTTGCGTTCAGGTCACAGTCTCCCCAGGAGGCGTGGGTTCGAATCCCACCTCAGACAGAGCGCATTGAAAGTACCAAGCAAGAACAAAGCAAACACAGTAAAGAGAGCATTACCAGGTGCCAGGATGGCGGAGCGGTCTAAGGCGTTGCGTTCAGGTCGCAGTCTCCCCAGGAGGCGTGGGTTCGAATCCCACCTCAGACAGAGCCCATTGAAAGTACAAAGCAAACACAGTCAAGAGAGCATTACCAGCTGCCGGGATGGCAGAGCGGTCTAAGGCGTTGCGTTCAGGTCGCAGTCTCCCCTGGAGGCGTGGGTTCGAATCCCACCTCAGAGAGAGCCCATTGAAACTACCAAGCAAGAACAAAGCAAACACATTCAAGAGAACATTACCAGGTGCCAGGATGGCGGAGCGGTCTAAGGTGTTGCGTTCAGGTCGCAGTCTCCCCAGGAGGCGTGGGTTCGAATCCCACCTCAGACAGAGCCCATTGAAAGTACCAAGCAAGAACAAAGCAAACACATTCAAGAAAGCATTACCAGGTGCCAGGATGGCGGAGCGGTCTAAGGCGTTGCGTTCAGGTCGCAGTCTCCCCAGGAGGCGTGGGTTCGAATCCCGCCTCAGACAGAGCCCATTGAAAGTACCAAGCAAGAACAAAGCAAACACATTCAAGAGAGCATTACCAGGTGCCAGGATGGCGGAGCGGTCTAAGGCGTTGCGTTCAGGTCGCAGTCTCCCCAGGAGGCGTGGGTTCGAATCCCACCTCAGACAGAGCCCATTGAAAGTACCAAGCACGAACAAAGCAAACACATTCAAGAGAGCATTACCAGGTGCCAGGATGGCGGAGCGGTCTAAGGTGTTGCGTTCAGGTCGCAGTCTCCCCAGGAGGCATGGGTTCGAATCCCACCTCAGACCGTGCCCATTGAAAGTACCAAGCAAGAACAAAGCAAACACAGTCAAGAGAGCATTACCAGTTGCCAGGATGGCGGAGCGGTCTAAGGCGTTGCGTTCAGGTCGCAGTCTCCCCAGGAGGCGTGGGTTCGAATCCCACCTCAGACAGAGCCCATTGAAAGTACCAAGCACGAACAAAGCAAACACATTCAAGAGAGCATTACCAGGTGCCAGGAAAGCGGAGCGGTCTAAGGCGTTGCGTTCAGGTCGCAGTCTCCCCAGGAGGCGTGGGTTCGAATCCCACCTCAGACAGAGCCCATTGAAAGTACCAAGCAAGAACAAGGCAAACACATTCAAGAGAGCATTACCAGGTGCCAGGATGGCGGAGCGGTCTAAGGCGTTGCCTTCAGGTCGCAGTCTCCCCAGGAGGCGTGGGTTCTAATCCCACCTCAGACAGAGCCCATTGAAAGTACCAAGCAAGAACAAAGCAAACACATTCAAGAGAGCATTACCAGGTGCCAGGATTGCGGAGCGGTCTAAGGTGTTGCGTTCAGGTCACAGTCTCCCCAGGAGGCGTGGGTTCGAATCCCACCTCAGAGAGAGCCCATTGAAAGTACCAAGCAAGAACAAAGCAAACACAGTAAAGAGAGCATTACCAGGTGCCAGGATGGCGGAGCGGTTTAAGGCGTTGCGTTCAGGTCGCAGTCTCCCCAGGAGGCGTAGGTTCGAATCCCGCCTCAGACAGAGCCCATTGAAAGTACCAAGCAAGAACAAAGCAAACACAGTCAAGAGAGCATTACCAGTTGCCAGGATGGCAGAGCGGCCTAAGGCGCTGCGTTCAGGTCGCAGTCTCCCCAGGAGGCGTGGGTTCGAATCCCGCCTCAGACAGAGCCCATTGAAAGTACCAAGCACGAACAAAGCAAACACATTCAAGAGAGCATTACCAGGTGCCAGGATTGCGGAGCGGTCTAAGGTGTTGTGTTCAGGTCGCAGTCTCCCCAGGAGGCGTGGGTTCGAATCCCACCTCAGACAGAGCCCATTGAAAGTACCAAGCAATAACAAAGGAAACACGGTCAAGAGAGCATTACCAGTTGCCAGGATGGCGGAGCGGTCTAAGGCGTTGCGTTCAGGTCACAGTCTCCCCAGGAGGCGTGGGTTCGAATCCCACCTCAGACAGAGCCCATTGAAAGTACCAAGCAAGAACATAGGAAACACAGTAAAGAGAGCATTACCAGTTGCCAGGATGGCGCAGCGGTCTAAGGCGTTGCCTTCAGGTCGCAGTCTCCCCAGTAGGCGTGGGTTCAAATCCCACCTCAGACAGTGCCCATTGAAAGTACCAAGCAATAACAAAGGAAACACGGTCAAGAGAGCATTACCAGTTGCCAGGATGGCGGAGCGGTCTAAGGCGTTGCGTTCAGGTCACAGTCTCCCCAGGAGGCGTGGGTTCGAATCCCACCTCAGACAGAGCCCATTGATAGTACCAAGCAAGAACAAAGCAAACACAGTAAAGAGAGCATTACCAGGTGCCAGGATGGCGGAGCGGTCTAAGGCGTTGCGTTCAGGTCGCAGTCTCCCCAGGAGGCGTGGGTTCGAATCCCACCTCAGACAGAGCCCATTGAAAGTACCAAGCAATAACAAAGCAAACACAGTCAAGAGAGCATTACCAGCTGCCAGGATGGCAGAGCGGTCTAAGGCGTTGCGTTCAGGTCGCAGTCTCCCCTGGAGGCGTGGGTTCGAATCCCGCCTCAGACAGAGCCCATTGAAAGTACCAAGCAAGAACAAAGCAAACACAGTCACGAGAGCATTACCAGTTGCCAGGATGGCGGAGCGGTCTAAGGCGTTGCGTTCAGGTCGCAGTCTCCCCAGGAGGCGTGGGTTTGAATCCCACCTCAGACAGAGCCCATTGAAAGTACCAAGCAATAACAAAGCAAACACAGTCAAGAGAGCATTACCAGCTGCCAGGATGGCAGAGCGGTCTAAGGCGTTGCGTTCAGGTCGCAGTCTCCCCTGGAGGTGTGGGTTCGAATCCCGCCTCAGACAGAGCCCATTGAAAGTACCAAGCAAGAACAAAGCAAACACAGTCAAGAGAGCATTACCAGTTGCCAGGATGGCGGAGCGTTCTAAGGCGCTGCGTTCAGGTCGCAGTCTCCCCAGGAGGCGTGGGTTCGAATCCCACTTCAGACAGTGCCCATTGAAAGTACCAAGCAAGAACAAAGCAAACACAGTCAAGAGAGCATTACCAGTTGCCAGGATGGCAGAGCGGTCTAAGGCGTTGCGTTCAGGTCGCAGTGTCCCCAGGAGGCGTGGGTTCGAATCCCACCTCAGAGAGAGCCCATTGAAAGTACCAAGCAAGAACAAAGCAAACACATTCAAGAGAGCATTACCAGGTGCCAGGATGGCGGAGCGGTCTAAGGCGTTGCGTTCAGGTCGCAGTCTCCCCAGGAGGCGTGGGTTCGAATCCCACCTCAGACAGAGCCCATTGAAAGTACCAAGCACGAACAAAGCAAACACATTCAAGAGAGCATTACCAGGTGCCAGGATGGCGGAGCGGTCTAAGGCGTTGCGTTCAGGTCGCAGTCTCCCCAGGAGGCGTGGGTTCGAATCCCACCTCAGACAGAGCCCATTGAAAGTACCAAGCAAGAACAAGGCAAACACATTCAAGAGAGCATTACCAGGTGCCAGGATGGCGGAGCGGTCTAAGGTGTTGCCTTCAGGTCGCAGTCTCCCCAGGAGGCGTGGGTTCGAATCCCACCTCAGACAGTGCCCATTGAAAGTACCAAGCAAGAACAAAGCAAACACAGTCGAGAGAGCATTACCAGGTGCCAGGATTGCGGAGCGGTCTAAGGTGTTGTGTTCAGGTCACAGTCTCCCCAGGAGGCGTGGGTTCGAATCCCACCTCAGACAGAGCCCATTGAAAGTACCAAGCAAACACAGTCAAGAGAGCATTACCAGGTGCCAGGATTGCGGAGCGGTCTAAGGTGTTGCGTTCAGGTCACAGTCTCCCCAGGAGGCGTGGGTTCGAATCCCACCTCAGACAGAGCGCATTGAAAGTACCAAGCAAGAACAAAGCAAACACAGTAAAGAGAGCATTACCAGGTGCCAGGATGGCGGAGCGGTCTAAGGCGTTGCGTTCAGGTCGCAGTCTCCCCAGGAGGCGTGGGTTCGAATCCCACCTCAGACAGAGCCCATTGAAAGTACAAAGCAAACACAGTCAAGAGAGCATTACCAGCTGCCGGGATGGCAGAGCGGTCTAAGGCGTTGCGTTCAGGTCGCAGTCTCCCCTGGAGGCGTGGGTTCGAATCCCACCTCAGAGAGAGCCCATTGAAACTACCAAGCAAGAACAAAGCAAACACATTCAAGAGAACATTACCAGGTGCCAGGATGGCGGAGCGGTCTAAGGTGTTGCGTTCAGGTCGCAGTCTCCCCAGGAGGCGTGGGTTCGAATCCCACCTCAGACAGAGCCCATTGAAAGTACCAAGCAAGAACAAAGCAAACACATTCAAGAAAGCATTACCAGGTGCCAGGATGGCGGAGCGGTCTAAGGCGTTGCGTTCAGGTCGCAGTCTCCCCAGGAGGCGTGGGTTCGAATCCCGCCTCAGACAGAGCCCATTGAAAGTACCAAGCAAGAACAAAGCAAACACATTCAAGAGAGCATTACCAGGTGCCAGGATGGCGGAGCGGTCTAAGGCGTTGCGTTCAGGTCGCAGTCTCCCCAGGAGGCGTGGGTTCGAATCCCACCTCAGACAGAGCCCATTGAAAGTACCAAGCACGAACAAAGCAAACACATTCAAGAGAGCATTACCAGGTGCCAGGATGGCGGAGCGGTCTAAGGTGTTGCGTTCAGGTCGCAGTCTCCCCAGGAGGCGTGGGTTCGAATCCCACCTCAGACCGTGCCCATTGAAAGTACCAAGCAAGAACAAAGCAAACACAGTCAAGAGAGCATTACCAGTTGCCAGGATGGCGGAGCGGTCTAAGGCGTTGCGTTCAGGTCGCAGTCTCCCCAGGAGGCGTGGGTTCGAATCCCACCTCAGACAGAGCCCATTGAAAGTACCAAGCACGAACAAAGCAAACACATTCAAGAGAGCATTACCAGGTGCCAGGATGGCGGAGCGGTCTAAGGCGTTGCGTTCAGGTCGCAGTCTCCCCAGGAGGCGTGGGTTCGAATCCCACCTCAGACAGAGCCCATTGAAAGTACCAAGCAAGAACAAGGCAAACACATTCAAGAGAGCATTACCAGGTGCCAGGATGGCGGAGCGGTCTAAGGCGTTGCCTTCAGGTCGCAGTCTCCCCAGGAGGCGTGGGTTCTAATCCCACCTCAGACAGAGCCCATTGAAAGTACCAAGCAAGAACAAAGCAAACACATTCAAGAGAGCATTACCAGGTGCCAGGATTGCGGAGCGGTCTAAGGTGTTGCGTTCAGGTCACAGTCTCCCCAGGAGGCGTGGGTTCGAATCCCACCTCAGAGAGAGCCCATTGAAAGTACCAAGCAAGAACAAAGCAAACACAGTAAAGAGAGCATTACCAGGTGCCAGGATGGCGGAGCGGTTTAAGGCGTTGCGTTCAGGTCGCAGTCTCCCCAGGAGGCGTAGGTTCGAATCCCGCCTCAGACAGAGCCCATTGAAAGTACCAAGCAAGAACAAAGCAAACACAGTCAAGAGAGCATTACCAGTTGCCAGGATGGCAGAGCGGCCTAAGGCGCTGCGTTCAGGTCGCAGTCTCCCCAGGAGGCGTTGGTTCGAATCCCGCCTCAGACAGAGCCCATTGAAAGTACCAAGCACGAACAAAGCAAACACATTCAAGAGAGCATTACCAGGTGCCAGGATTGCGGAGCGGTCTAAGGTGTTGTGTTCAGGTCACAGTCTCCCCAGGAGGCGTGGGTTCGAATCCCACCTCAGACAGAGCCCATTGAAAGTACAAAGCAAACACAGTCAAGAGAGCATTACCAGCTGCCAGGATGGCAGAGCGGTCTAAGGCGTTGCGTTCAGGTCGCAGTCTCCCCAGTAGGCGTGGGTTCAAATCCCACCTCAGACAGTGCCCATTGAAAGTACCAAGCAAGAACAAAGCAAACACAGTCAAGAGAGCATTACCAGCTGCCAGGATGGCGGAGCGGTCTAAGGCGTTGCGTTCAGGTCGCAGTCTCCCCAGGAGGCATGGGTTCGAATCCCACCTCAGACAGTGCCCATTGAAAGTACCAAGCAAGAACAAAGCAAACACAGTCAAGAGAGCATTACCAGTTGCCAGGATGGAGGAGCGGTCTAAGGCGTTGCGTTCAGGTCGCAGTCTCCCCAGGAGGCGTGGGTTCGAATCCCACCTCAGACAGAGCCCATTGAAAGTACCAAGCAAGAACAAAGCAAACACATTCAAGAGAGCATTACCAGGTGCCAGGATGGCGGAGCGGTCTAAGGCGTTGCGTTCAGGTCGCAGTCTCCCCAGGAGGCGTGGGTTCGAATCCCGCCTCAGACATAGCCCATAGAAAGTACCAAGCAAGAACAAAGCAAACACAGTCAAGAGAGCATTACCAGGTGCCAGGATGGCGAAGCGGTGTAAGGCGTTGCGTTCAGGTCGTAGTCTCCCCAGGAGGCGTGGGTTCGAATCCCAACTCAGACACTGCCCATTGAAAGTACCAAGCAAGAACAACGCAAACACAGTAAAGAGAGCATTACCAGGTGCCAGGATGGCGGAGCGGTCTAAGGCGCTGCGTTCAGGTCGCAGTCTCCCCAGGAGGCGTGGCTTCGAATCCCGCCTCAGACAGAGCCCATTGAAAGTACCAAGCAAGAACTAATCAAAAACAGTCAAGAGAGCATTACCAGGTGCCAGGATGGCGGAGCGGTCTAAGGCGTTGCGTTCAGGTCGCAGTCTCCCCAGGAGGCGTGGGTTCGAATCCCACCTCAGACAGTGCCCATTGAAACTACCAAGCAAGAACAAAGCAAACACAGTCAAGAGAGCATTACCAGTTGCCAGGATGGCGGAGCGGTCTAAGGCGTTGCGTTCAGGTCGCAGTCTCCCCAGGAGGCGTGGGTTCGAATCCCACCTCAGACAGAGCCCATTGAAAGTACCAAGCAAGAACAAAGCAAACACATTAGAGAGCATTACCAGGTGCCAGGATGGCGAAGCGGTGTAAGGCGTTGCGTTCAGGTCGCAGTCTCCCCAGGAGGCGTGGGTTCGAATCCCACCTCAGACAGAGCCCATTGAAAGTACCAAGCAATAACAAAGGAAACACGGTCAAGAGAGCATTACCAGTTGCCAGGATGGCGGAGCGGTCTAAGGCGTTGCGTTCAGGTCACAGTCTCCCCAGAAGGCGTGGGTTCGAATCCCACCTCAGACAGAACCCATTGAAAGTACCAAGCAAGAACATAGGAAACACAGTAAAGAGAGCATTACCAGTTGCCAGGATGGCGGAGCGGTCTAAGGCGTTGCCTTCAGGTCGCAGTCTCCCCAGGAGGCGTGGGTTCGAATCCCACCTCAGACAGAGCCCATTGAAAGTACCAAGCAAGAACAAAGCAAACACATTCAAGAGAGCATTACCAGGTGCCAGTATGGCGGAGCGGTCTAAGGCGTTGCGTTCAGGTCGCAGTCTCCCCAGGAGGCGTGGGTTCGAATCCCACCTCAGACAGAGCCCATTGAAAGTACCAAGCAAGAACAAAGCAAACACATTCAAGAGAGCATTACCAGGTGCCAGGATGGCGAAGCGGTGTAAGGCGTTGCGTTCAGGTCGCAGTCTCCCCAGGAGGCGTAGGTTCGAATCCCACCTCAGACAGAGCCCATTGAAAGTACCAAGCAATAACAAAGGAAACACGGTCAAGAGAGCATTACCAGTTGCCAGGATGGCGGAGCGGTCTAAGGCGTTGCGTTCAGGTCACAGTCTCCCCAGGAGGCGTGGGTTCGAATCCCACCTCAGACAGAGCCCATTGAAAGTACCAAGCAAGAACATAGGAAACACAGTAAAGAGAGCATTACCAGTTGCCAGGATGGCGGAGCGGTCTAAGGCGTTGCCTTCAGGTCGCAGTCTCCCCAGGAGGCGTGGGTTCGAATCCCACCTCAGACAGAGCCCATTGAAAGTACAAAGCAAACACAGTCAAGAGAGCATTACCAGCTGCCAGGATGGCAGAGCGGTCTAAGGCGTTGCGTTCAGGTCGCAGTCTCCCCAGTAGGCGTGGGTTCAAATCCCACCTCAGACAGTGCCCATTGAAAGTACCAAGCAATAACAAAGGAAACACGGTCAAGAGAGCATTACCAGTTGCCAGGATGGCGGAGCGGTCTAAGGCGTTGCGTTCAGGTCACAGTCTCCCCAGGAGGCGTGGGTTCGAATCCCACCTCAGACAGAGCCCATTGATAGTACCAAGCAAGAACAAAGCAAACACAGTAAAGAGAGCATTACCAGGTGCCAGGATGGCGGAGCGGTCTAAGGCGTTGCGTTCAGGTCGCAGTCTCCCCAGGAGGCGTGGGTTCGAATCCCACCTCAGACAGAGCCCATTGAAAGTACCAAGCAATAACAAAGCAAACACAGTCAAGAGAGCATTACCAGCTGCCAGGATGGCAGAGCGGTCTAAGGCGTTGCGTACAGGTCGCAGTCTCCCCTGGAGGCGTGGGTTCGAATCCCGCCTCAGACAGAGCCCATTGAAAGTACCAAGCAAGAACAAAGCAAACACAGTCACGAGAGCATTACCAGTTGCCAGGATGGCGGAGCGGTCTAAGGCGTTGCGTTCAGGTCGCAGTTTCCCCAGGAGGCGTGGGTTCGAATCCCACCTCAGACAGAGCCCATTGAAAGTACCAAGCAATAACAAAGCAAACACAGTCAAGAGAGCATTACCAGCTGCCAGGATTGCAGAGCGGTCTAAGGCGTTGCGTTCAGGTCGCAGTCTCCCCTGGAGGTGTGGGTTCGAATCCCGCCTCAGACAGAGCCCATTGAAAGTACCAAGCAAGAACAAAGCAAACACAGTCAAGAGAGCATTACCAGTTGCCAGGATGGCGGAGCGTTCTAAGGCGCTGCGTTCAGGTCGCAGTCTCCCCAGGAGGCGTGGGTTCGAATCCCACTTCAGACAGTGCCCATTGAAAGTACCAAGCAAGAACAAAGCAAACACAGTCAAGAGAGCATTACCAGTTGCCAGGATGGCAGAGCGGTCTAAGGCGTTGCGTTCAGGTCGCAGTGTCCCCAGGAGGCGTGGGTTCGAATCCCACCTCAGAGAGAGCCCATTGAAAGTACCAAGCAAGAACAAAGCAAACACATTCAAGAGAGCATTACCAGGTGCCAGGATGGCGGAGCGGTCTAAGGCGTTGCGTTCAGGTCGCAGTCTCCCCAGGAGGCGTGGGTTCGAATCCCACCTCAGACAGAGCCCATTGAAAGTACCAAGCAAGAACATAGGAAACACAGTAAAGAGAGCATTACCAGTTGCCAGGATGGCGGAGCGGTCTAAGGCGTTGCCTTCAGGTCGCAGTCTCCCCAGGAGGCGTGGGTTCGAATCCCACCTCAGACAGAGCCCATTGAAAGTACCAAGCAAGAACAAAGCAAACACATTCAAGAGAGCATTACCAGGTGCCAGTATGGCGGAGCGGTCTAAGGCGTTGCGTTCAGGTCGCAGTCTCCCCAGGAGGCGTGGGTTCGAATCCCACCTCAGACAGAGCCCATTGAAAGTACCAAGCAAGAACAAAGCAAACACATTCAAGAGAGCATTACCAGGTGCCAGGATGGCGAAGCGGTGTAAGGCGTTGCGTTCAGGTCGCAGTCTCCCCAGGAGGCGTGGGTTCGAATCCCACCTCAGACAGAGCCCATTGAAAGTACCAAGCAATAACAAAGGAAACACGGTCAAGAGAGCATTACCAGTTGCCAGGATGGCGGAGCGGTCTAAGGCGTTGCGTTCAGGTCACAGTCTCCCCAGGAGGCGTGGGTTCGAATCCCACCTCAGACAGAGCCCATTGAAAGTACCAAGCAAGAACATAGGAAACACAGTAAAGAGAGCATTACCAGTTGCCAGGATGGCGGAGCGGTCTAAGGCGTTGCCTTCAGGTCGCAGTCTCCCCAGGAGGCGTGGGTTCGAATCCCACCTCAGACAGAGCCCATTGAAAGTACAAAGCAAACACAGTCAAGAGAGCATTACCAGCTGCCAGGATGGCAGAGCGGTCTAAGGCGTTGCGTTCAGGTCGCAGTCTCCCCAGTAGGCGTGGGTTCAAATCCCACCTCAGACAGTGCCCATTGAAAGTACCAAGCAATAACAAAGGAAACACGGTCAAGAGAGCATTACCAGTTGCCAGGATGGCGGAGCGGTCTAAGGCGTTGCGTTCAGGTCACAGTCTCCCCAGGAGGCGTGGGTTCGAATCCCACCTCAGACAGAGCCCATTGATAGTACCAAGCAAGAACAAAGCAAACACAGTAAAGAGAGCATTACCAGGTGCCAGGATGGCGGAGCGGTCTAAGGCGTTGCGTTCAGGTCGCAGTCTCCCCAGGAGGCGTGGGTTCGAATCCCACCTCAGACAGAGCCCATTGAAAGTACCAAGCAATAACAAAGCAAACACAGTCAAGAGAGCATTACCAGCTGCCAGGATGGCAGAGCGGTCTAAGGCGTTGCGTACAGGTCGCAGTCTCCCCTGGAGGCGTGGGTTCGAATCCCGCCTCAGACAGAGCCCATTGAAAGTACCAAGCAAGAACAAAGCAAACACAGTCACGAGAGCATTACCAGTTGCCAGGATGGCGGAGCGGTCTAAGGCGTTGCGTTCAGGTCGCAGTTTCCCCAGGAGGCGTGGGTTCGAATCCCACCTCAGACAGAGCCCATTGAAAGTACCAAGCAATAACAAAGCAAACACAGTCAAGAGAGCATTACCAGCTGCCAGGATGGCAGAGCGGTCTAAGGCGTTGCGTTCAGGTCGCAGTCTCCCCTGGAGGTGTGGGTTCGAATCCCGCCTCAGACAGAGCCCATTGAAAGTACCAAGCAAGAACAAAGCAAACACAGTCAAGAGAGCATTACCAGTTGCCAGGATGGCGGAGCGTTCTAAGGCGTTGCGTTCAGGTCGCAGTCTCCCCAGGAGGCGTGGGTTCGAATCCCACTTCAGACAGTGCCCATTGAAAGTACCAAGCAAGAACAAAGCAAACACAGTCAAGAGAGCATTACCAGTTGCCAGGATGGCAGAGCGGTCTAAGGCGTTGCGTTCAGGTCGCAGTGTCCCCAGGAGGCGTGGGTTCGAATCCCACCTCAGAGAGAGCCCATTGAAAGTACCAAGCAAGAACAAAGCAAACACATTCAAGAGAGCATTACCAGGTGCCAGGATGGCGGAGCGGTCTAAGGCGTTGCGTTCAGGTCGCAGTCTCCCCAGGAGGCGTGGGTTCGAATCCCACCTCAGACAGAGCCCATTGAAAGTACCAAGCACGAACAAAGCAAACACATTCAAGAGAGCATTACCAGGTGCCAGGATGGCGGAGCGGTCTAAGGCGTTGCGTTCAGGTCGCAGTCTCCCCAGGAGGCGTGGGTTCGAATCCCACCTCAGACAGTGCCCATTGAAAGTACCAAGCAAAAACAAAGCAAACACAGTCAAGAGAGCATTACCAGGTGCCAGGATTGCGGAGCGGTCTAAGGTGTTGTGTTCAGGTCACAGTCTCCCCAGGAGGCGTGGGTTCGAATCCCACCTCAGACAGAGCCCATTGAAAGTACCAAGCAAACACAGTCAAGAGAGCATTACCAGGTGCCAGGATTGCGGAGCGGTCTAAGGTGTTGCGTTCAGGTCACAGTCTCCCCAGGAGGCGTGGGTTCGAATCCCACCTCAGACAGAGCCCATTGAAAGTACCAAGCACGAACAAAGCAAACACATTCAAGAGAGCATTACCAGGTGCCAGGATGGCGGAGCGGTCTAAGGCGTTGCGTTCAGGTCGCAGTCTCCCCAGGAGGCGTGGGTTCGAATCCCACCTCAGACAGAGCCCATTGAAAGTACCAAGCAATAACAAAGCAAACACAGTCAAGAGAGCATTACCAGCTGCCAGGATGGCAGAGCGGTCTAAGGCGTTGCGTACAGGTCGCAGTCTCCCCTGGAGGCGTGGGTTCGAATCCCGCCTCAGACAGAGCCCATTGAAAGTACCAAGCAAGAACAAAGCAAACACAGTCACGAGAGCATTACCAGTTGCCAGGATGGCGGAGCGGTCTAAGGCGTTGCGTTCAGGTCGCAGTTTCCCCAGGAGGCGTGGGTTCGAATCCCACCTCAGACAGAGCCCATTGAAAGTACCAAGCAATAACAAAGCAAACACAGTCAAGAGAGCATTACCAGCTGCCAGGATGGCAGAGCGGTCTAAGGCGTTGCGTTCAGGTCGCAGTCTCCCCTGGAGGTGTGGGTTCGAATCCCGCCTCAGACAGAGCCCATTGAAAGTACCAAGCAAGAACAAAGCAAACACAGTCAAGAGAGCATTACCAGTTGCCAGGATGGCGGAGCGTTCTAAGGCGTTGCGTTCAGGTCGCAGTCTCCCCAGGAGGCGTGGGTTCGAATCCCACTTCAGACAGTGCCCATTGAAAGTACCAAGCAAGAACAAAGCAAACACAGTCAAGAGAGCATTACCAGTTGCCAGGATGGCAGAGCGGTCTAAGGCGTTGCGTTCAGGTCGCAGTGTCCCCAGGAGGCGTGGGTTCGAATCCCACCTCAGAGAGAGCCCATTGAAAGTACCAAGCAAGAACAAAGCAAACACATTCAAGAGAGCATTACCAGGTGCCAGGATGGCGGAGCGGTCTAAGGCGTTGCGTTCAGGTCGCAGTCTCCCCAGGAGGCGTGGGTTCGAATCCCACCTCAGACAGAGCCCATTGAAAGTACCAAGCACGAACAAAGCAAACACATTCAAGAGAGCATTACCAGGTGCCAGGATGGCGGAGCGGTCTAAGGCGTTGCGTTCAGGTCGCAGTCTCCCCAGGAGGCGTGGGTTCGAATCCCACCTCAGACAGTGCCCATTGAAAGTACCAAGCAAAAACAAAGCAAACACAGTCAAGAGAGCATTACCAGGTGCCAGGATTGCGGAGCGGTCTAAGGTGTTGTGTTCAGGTCACAGTCTCCCCAGGAGGCGTGGGTTCGAATCCCACCTCAGACAGAGCCCATTGAAAGTACCAAGCAAACACAGTCAAGAGAGCATTACCAGGTGCCAGGATTGCGGAGCGGTCTAAGGTGTTGCGTTCAGGTCACAGTCTCCCCAGGAGGCGTGGGTTCGAATCCCACCTCAGACAGAGCCCATTGAAAGTACCAAGCACGAACAAAGCAAACACATTCAAGAGAGCATTACCAGGTGCCAGGATGGCGGAGCGGTCTAAGGCGTTGCGTTCAGGTCGCAGTCTCCCCAGGAGGCGTGGGTTCGAATCCCACCTCAGACAGAGCCCATTGAAAGTACCAAGCAAGAACAAGGCAAACACATTCAAGAGAGCATTACCAGGTGCCAGGATGGCGGAGCGGTCTAAGGCGTTGCCTTCAGGTCGCAGTCTCCCCAGGAGGCGTGGGTTCTAATCCCACCTCAGACAGAGCCCATTGAAAGTACCAAGCAAGAACAAAGCAAACACATTCAAGAGAGCATTACCAGGTGCCAGGATTGCGGAGCGGTCTAAGGTGTTGCGTTCAGGTCACAGTCTCCCCAGGAGGCGTGGGTTCGAATCCCACCTCAGACAGAGCCCATTGAAAGTACCAAGCAAGAACAAAGCAAACACAGTAAAGAGAGCATTACCAGGTGCCAGGATGGCGGAGCGGTTTAAGGCGTTGCGTTCAGGTCGCAGTCTCCCCAGGAGGCGTAGGTTCGAATCCCGCCTCAGACAGAGCCCATTGAAAGTACCAAGCAAGAACAAAGCAAACACAGTCAAGAGAGCATTACCAGTTGCCAGGATGGCAGAGCGGTCTAAGGCGCTGCGTTCAGGTCGCAGTCTCCCCAGGAGGCGTGGGTTCGAATCCCGCCTCAGACAGAGCCCATTGAAAGTACCAAGCACGAACAAAGCAAACACATTCAAGAGAGCATTACCAGGTGCCAGGATGGCGGAGCGGTCTAAGGTGTTGCGTTCAGGTCGCAGTCTCCCCAGGAGGCGTGGGTTCGAATCCCACCTCAGACAGAGCCCATTGAAAGTACCAAGCAAGAACAAAGGAAACACAGTAAAGAGAGCATTAACAGTTGCCAGGATGGCGGAGCGGTCTAAGGCGCTGCGTTCAGGTCGCAGTCTCCCCAGGAAGCGTGGGTTCGAATCCCACCTCAGACAGAGCCCATTGAAAGTACAAAGCAAACACAGTCAAGAGAGCATTACCAGGTGCCAGGATGGCGGAGCGGTCTAAGGCGTTGCGTTCAGGTCGCAGTCTCCCCAGGAGGCGTGGGTTCGAATCCCACCTCAGACAGTGCCCATTGAAAGTACCAAGCAAGAACAAAGCAAACACAGTCAAGAGAGCATTACCAGTTGTCAGGATGGCGGAGCGGTCTTAGGCGCTGCGTTCAGGTCGCAGTCTCCCCAGGAGGCGTGGGTTCGAATCCCACCTCAGACAGAGCCCATTGAAAGTACCAAGCAAGAACAAAGCAAACACATTCAAGAGAGCATTACCAGGTGCCAGGATGGCGGAGCGGTCTAAGGCGTTGCGTTCAGGTCGCAGTCTCCCCAGGAGGCGTGGGTTCGAATCCCGCAGCAGACAGAGCCCATTGAAAGTACCAAGCAAGAACAAAGCAAACACATTCAAGAGAGCATTACCAGGTGCCAGGATGGCGGAGCGGTCTAAGGCGTTGCGTTCAGGTCGCAGTCTCCCCAGGAGGCGTGGGTTCGCATCCCACCTCAGACAGAGCCCATTGAAAGTACCAAGCAAGAACATAGGAAACACAGTAAAGAGAGCATTACCAGTTGCCAGGATGGCGGAGCGGTCTAAGGCGTTGCCTTCAGGTCGCAGTCTCCCCAGGAGGCGTGGGTTCGAATCCCACCTCAGACAGAGCCCATTGAAAGTACAAAGCAAACACAGTCAAGAGAGCATTACCAGCTGCCAGGATGGCAGAGCGGTCTAAGGCGTTGCGTTCAGGTCGCAGTCTCCCCAGTAGGCGTGGGTTCAAATCCCACCTCAGACAGTGCCCATTGAAAGTACCAAGCAATAACAAAGGAAACACGGTCAAGAGAGCATTACCAGTTGCCAGGATGGCGGAGCGGTCTAAGGCGTTGCGTTCAGGTCACAGTCTCCCCAGGAGGCGTGGGTTCGAATCCCACCTCAGACAGAGCCCATTGATAGTACCAAGCAAGAACAAAGCAAACACAGTAAAGAGAGCATTACCAGGTGCCAGGATGGCGGAGCGGTCTAAGGCGTTGCGTTCAGGTCGCAGTCTCCCCAGGAGGCGTGGGTTCGAATCCCACCTCAGACAGAGCCCATTGAAAGTACCAAGCAATAACAAAGCAAACACAGTCAAGAGAGCATTACCAGCTGCCAGGATGGCAGAGCGGTCTAAGGCGTTGCGTACAGGTCGCAGTCTCCCCTGGAGGCGTGGGTTCGAATCCCGCCTCAGACAGAGCCCATTGAAAGTACCAAGCAAGAACAAAGCAAACACAGTCACGAGAGCATTACCAGTTGCCAGGATGGCGGAGCGGTCTAAGGCGTTGCGTTCAGGTCGCAGTTTCCCCAGGAGGCGTGGGTTCGAATCCCACCTCAGACAGAGCCCATTGAAAGTACCAAGCAATAACAAAGCAAACACAGTCAAGAGAGCATTACCAGCTGCCAGGATTGCAGAGCGGTCTAAGGCGTTGCGTTCAGGTCGCAGTCTCCCCTGGAGGTGTGGGTTCGAATCCCGCCTCAGACAGAGCCCATTGAAAGTACCAAGCAAGAACAAAGCAAACACAGTCAAGAGAGCATTACCAGTTGCCAGGATGGCGGAGCGTTCTAAGGCGCTGCGTTCAGGTCGCAGTCTCCCCAGGAGGCGTGGGTTCGAATCCCACTTCAGACAGTGCCCATTGAAAGTACCAAGCAAGAACAAAGCAAACACAGTCAAGAGAGCATTACCAGTTGCCAGGATGGCAGAGCGGTCTAAGGCGTTGCGTTCAGGTCGCAGTGTCCCCAGGAGGCGTGGGTTCGAATCCCACCTCAGAGAGAGCCCATTGAAAGTACCAAGCAAGAACAAAGCAAACACATTCAAGAGAGCATTACCAGGTGCCAGGATGGCGGAGCGGTCTAAGGCGTTGCGTTCAGGTCGCAGTCTCCCCAGGAGGCGTGGGTTCGAATCCCACCTCAGACAGAGCCCATTGAAAGTACCAAGCAAGAACATAGGAAACACAGTAAAGAGAGCATTACCAGTTGCCAGGATGGCGGAGCGGTCTAAGGCGTTGCCTTCAGGTCGCAGTCTCCCCAGGAGGCGTGGGTTCGAATCCCACCTCAGACAGAGCCCATTGAAAGTACCAAGCAAGAACAAAGCAAACACATTCAAGAGAGCATTACCAGGTGCCAGTATGGCGGAGCGGTCTAAGGCGTTGCGTTCAGGTCGCAGTCTCCCCAGGAGGCGTGGGTTCGAATCCCACCTCAGACAGAGCCCATTGAAAGTACCAAGCAAGAACAAAGCAAACACATTCAAGAGAGCATTACCAGGTGCCAGGATGGCGAAGCGGTGTAAGGCGTTGCGTTCAGGTCGCAGTCTCCCCAGGAGGCGTGGGTTCGAATCCCACCTCAGACAGAGCCCATTGAAAGTACCAAGCAATAACAAAGGAAACACGGTCAAGAGAGCATTACCAGTTGCCAGGATGGCGGAGCGGTCTAAGGCGTTGCGTTCAGGTCACAGTCTCCCCAGGAGGCGTGGGTTCGAATCCCACCTCAGACAGAGCCCATTGAAAGTACCAAGCAAGAACATAGGAAACACAGTAAAGAGAGCATTACCAGTTGCCAGGATGGCGGAGCGGTCTAAGGCGTTGCCTTCAGGTCGCAGTCTCCCCAGGAGGCGTGGGTTCGAATCCCACCTCAGACAGAGCCCATTGAAAGTACAAAGCAAACACAGTCAAGAGAGCATTACCAGCTGCCAGGATGGCAGAGCGGTCTAAGGCGTTGCGTTCAGGTCGCAGTCTCCCCAGTAGGCGTGGGTTCAAATCCCACCTCAGACAGTGCCCATTGAAAGTACCAAGCAATAACAAAGGAAACACGGTCAAGAGAGCATTACCAGTTGCCAGGATGGCGGAGCGGTCTAAGGCGTTGCGTTCAGGTCACAGTCTCCCCAGGAGGCGTGGGTTCGAATCCCACCTCAGACAGAGCCCATTGATAGTACCAAGCAAGAACAAAGCAAACACAGTAAAGAGAGCATTACCAGGTGCCAGGATGGCGGAGCGGTCTAAGGCGTTGCGTTCAGGTCGCAGTCTCCCCAGGAGGCGTGGGTTCGAATCCCACCTCAGACAGAGCCCATTGAAAGTACCAAGCAATAACAAAGCAAACACAGTCAAGAGAGCATTACCAGCTGCCAGGATGGCAGAGCGGTCTAAGGCGTTGCGTACAGGTCGCAGTCTCCCCTGGAGGCGTGGGTTCGAATCCCGCCTCAGACAGAGCCCATTGAAAGTACCAAGCAAGAACAAAGCAAACACAGTCACGAGAGCATTACCAGTTGCCAGGATGGCGGAGCGGTCTAAGGCGTTGCGTTCAGGTCGCAGTTTCCCCAGGAGGCGTGGGTTCGAATCCCACCTCAGACAGAGCCCATTGAAAGTACCAAGCAATAACAAAGCAAACACAGTCAAGAGAGCATTACCAGCTGCCAGGATGGCAGAGCGGTCTAAGGCGTTGCGTTCAGGTCGCAGTCTCCCCTGGAGGTGTGGGTTCGAATCCCGCCTCAGACAGAGCCCATTGAAAGTACCAAGCAAGAACAAAGCAAACACAGTCAAGAGAGCATTACCAGTTGCCAGGATGGCGGAGCGTTCTAAGGCGTTGCGTTCAGGTCGCAGTCTCCCCAGGAGGCGTGGGTTCGAATCCCACTTCAGACAGTGCCCATTGAAAGTACCAAGCAAGAACAAAGCAAACACAGTCAAGAGAGCATTACCAGTTGCCAGGATGGCAGAGCGGTCTAAGGCGTTGCGTTCAGGTCGCAGTGTCCCCAGGAGGCGTGGGTTCGAATCCCACCTCAGAGAGAGCCCATTGAAAGTACCAAGCAAGAACAAAGCAAACACATTCAAGAGAGCATTACCAGGTGCCAGGATGGCGGAGCGGTCTAAGGCGTTGCGTTCAGGTCGCAGTCTCCCCAGGAGGCGTGGGTTCGAATCCCACCTCAGACAGAGCCCATTGAAAGTACCAAGCACGAACAAAGCAAACACATTCAAGAGAGCATTACCAGGTGCCAGGATGGCGGAGCGGTCTAAGGCGTTGCGTTCAGGTCGCAGTCTCCCCAGGAGGCGTGGGTTCGAATCCCACCTCAGACAGTGCCCATTGAAAGTACCAAGCAAAAACAAAGCAAACACAGTCAAGAGAGCATTACCAGGTGCCAGGATTGCGGAGCGGTCTAAGGTGTTGTGTTCAGGTCACAGTCTCCCCAGGAGGCGTGGGTTCGAATCCCACCTCAGACAGAGCCCATTGAAAGTACCAAGCAAACACAGTCAAGAGAGCATTACCAGGTGCCAGGATTGCGGAGCGGTCTAAGGTGTTGCGTTCAGGTCACAGTCTCCCCAGGAGGCGTGGGTTCGAATCCCACCTCAGACAGAGCCCATTGAAAGTACCAAGCACGAACAAAGCAAACACATTCAAGAGAGCATTACCAGGTGCCAGGATGGCGGAGCGGTCTAAGGCGTTGCGTTCAGGTCGCAGTCTCCCCAGGAGGCGTGGGTTCGAATCCCACCTCAGACAGAGCCCATTGAAAGTACCAAGCAAGAACAAGGCAAACACATTCAAGAGAGCATTACCAGGTGCCAGGATGGCGGAGCGGTCTAAGGCGTTGCCTTCAGGTCGCAGTCTCCCCAGGAGGCGTGGGTTCTAATCCCACCTCAGACAGAGCCCATTGAAAGTACCAAGCAAGAACAAAGCAAACACATTCAAGAGAGCATTACCAGGTGCCAGGATTGCGGAGCGGTCTAAGGTGTTGCGTTCAGGTCACAGTCTCCCCAGGAGGCGTGGGTTCGAATCCCACCTCAGACAGAGCCCATTGAAAGTACCAAGCAAGAACAAAGCAAACACAGTAAAGAGAGCATTACCAGGTGCCAGGATGGCGGAGCGGTTTAAGGCGTTGCGTTCAGGTCGCAGTCTCCCCAGGAGGCGTAGGTTCGAATCCCGCCTCAGACAGAGCCCATTGAAAGTACCAAGCAAGAACAAAGCAAACACAGTCAAGAGAGCATTACCAGTTGCCAGGATGGCAGAGCGGTCTAAGGCGCTGCGTTCAGGTCGCAGTCTCCCCAGGAGGCGTGGGTTCGAATCCCGCCTCAGACAGAGCCCATTGAAAGTACCAAGCACGAACAAAGCAAACACATTCAAGAGAGCATTACCAGGTGCCAGGATGGCGGAGCGGTCTAAGGTGTTGCGTTCAGGTCGCAGTCTCCCCAGGAGGCGTGGGTTCGAATCCCACCTCAGACAGAGCCCATTGAAAGTACCAAGCAAGAACAAAGGAAACACAGTAAAGAGAGCATTAACAGTTGCCAGGATGGCGGAGCGGTCTAAGGCGCTGCGTTCAGGTCGCAGTCTCCCCAGGAAGCGTGGGTTCGAATCCCACCTCAGACAGAGCCCATTGAAAGTACAAAGCAAACACAGTCAAGAGAGCATTACCAGGTGCCAGGATGGCGGAGCGGTCTAAGGCGTTGCGTTCAGGTCGCAGTCTCCCCAGGAGGCGTGGGTTCGAATCCCACCTCAGACAGTGCCCATTGAAAGTACCAAGCAAGAACAAAGCAAACACAGTCAAGAGAGCATTACCAGTTGTCAGGATGGCGGAGCGGTCTTAGGCGCTGCGTTCAGGTCGCAGTCTCCCCAGGAGGCGTGGGTTCGAATCCCACCTCAGACAGAGCCCATTGAAAGTACCAAGCAAGAACAAAGCAAACACATTCAAGAGAGCATTACCAGGTGCCAGGATGGCGGAGCGGTCTAAGGCGTTGCGTTCAGGTCGCAGTCTCCCCAGGAGGCGTGGGTTCGAATCCCGCAGCAGACAGAGCCCATTGAAAGTACCAAGCAAGAACAAAGCAAACACATTCAAGAGAGCATTACCAGGTGCCAGGATGGCGGAGCGGTCTAAGGCGTTGCGTTCAGGTCGCAGTCTCCCCAGGAGGCGTGGGTTCGCATCCCACCTCAGACAGAGCCCATTGAAAGTACCAAGCAATAAAAAATGAAACAGAGTCAAGAGAGCATTACCAGTTGCCAGAATGGCGGAGCGGTCTAAGGCGTTGCGTTCAGGTCGCAGTCTCCCCAGGAGGCGTGGTTTCGAATTCCACCTCAGACAGAGCCCATTGAAAGTACCAAGCAAGAACAAAGCAAACACATTCAAGAGAGCATTACCAGGTGCCAGGATGGCGGAGCGGTCTAAGGCGTTGCCTTCAGGTCGCAGTCTCCCCAGGAGGCGTGGGTTCTAATCCCACCTCAGACAGAGCCCATTGAAAGTACCAAGCAAGAACAAAGCAAACACATTCAAGAGAGCATTACCAGGTGCCAGGATTGCGGAGCGGTCTAAGGTGTTGCGTTCAGGTCACAGTCTCCCCAGGAGGCGTGGGTTCGAATCCCACCTCAGACAGAGCCCATTGAAAGTACCAAGCAAAAACAAAGCAAACACAGTCAAGAGAGCATTACCAGCTGCCAGGATGGCGGAGCGGTCTAAGGCGTTGCGTTCAGGTCGCAGTCTCCCCAGGAGGCGTGGGTTCGAATCCCGCCTCAGACATAGCCCATAGAAAGTACCAAGCAAGAACAAAGCAAACACAGTCAAGAGAGCATTACCAGGTGCCAGGATGGCGGAGCGGTCTAAGGCGCTGCGTTCAGGTCGCAGTCTCCCCAGGAGGCGTGGGTTCGAATCCCGCCTCAGACAGAGCCCATTGAAAGTACCAAGCACGAACAAAGCAAACACATTCAAGAGAGCATTACCAGGTGCCAGGATGGCGGAGCGGTCTAAGGTGTTGCGTTCAGGTCGCAGTCTCCCCAGGAGGCGTGGGTTCGAATCCCACCTCAGACAGAGCCCATTGAAAGTACCAAGCAAGAACAAAGGAAACACAGTAAAGAGAGCATTAACAGTTGCCAGGATGGCGGAGCGGTCTAAGGCGCTGCGTTCAGGTCGCAGTCTCCCCAGGAAGCGTGGGTTCGAATCCCACCTCAGACAGAGCCCATTGAAAGTACAAAGCAAACACAGTCAAGAGAGCATTACCAGGTGCCAGGATGGCGGAGCGGTCTAAGGCGTTGCGTTCAGGTCGCAGTCTCCCCAGGAGGCGTAGGTTCGAATCCCGCCTCAGACAGAGCCCATTGAAAGTACCAAGCAAGAACAAAGCAAACACAGTCAAGAGAGCATTACCAGTTGCCAGGATGGCAGAGCGGTCTAAGGCGCTGCGTTCAGGTCGCAGTCTCCCCAGGAGGCGTGGGTTCGAATCCCGCCTCAGACAGAGCCCATTGAAAGTACCAAGCACGAACAAAGCAAACACATTCAAGAGAGCATTACCAGGTGCCAGGATGGCGGAGCGGTCTAAGGTGTTGCGTTCAGGTCGCAGTCTCCCCAGGAGGCGTGGGTTCGAATCCCACCTCAGACAGAGCCCATTGAAAGTACCAAGCAAGAACAAAGGAAACACAGTAAAGAGAGCATTAACAGTTGCCAGGATGGCGGAGCGGTCTAAGGCGCTGCGTTCAGGTCGCAGTCTCCCCAGGAAGCGTGGGTTCGAATCCCACCTCAGACAGAGCCCATTGAAAGTACAAAGCAAACACAGTCAAGAGAGCATTACCAGGTGCCAGGATGGCGGAGCGGTCTAAGGCGTTGCGTTCAGGTCGCAGTCTCCCCAGGAGGCGTGGGTTCGAATCCCACCTCAGACAGTGCCCATTGAAAGTACCAAGCAAGAACAAAGCAAACACAGTCAAGAGAGCATTACCAGTTGTCAGGATGGCGGAGCGGTCTTAGGCGTTGCGTTCAGGTCGCAGTCTCCCCAGGAGGCGTGGGTTCGAATCCCACCTCAGACAGAGCCCATTGAAAGTACCAAGCAAGAACAAAGCAAACACATTCAAGAGAGCATTACCAGGTGCCAGGATGGCGGAGCGGTCTAAGGCGTTGCGTTCAGGTCGCAGTCTCCCCAGGAGGCGTGGGTTCGAATCCCGCAGCAGACAGAGCCCATTGAAAGTACCAAGCAAGAACAAAGCAAACACATTCAAGAGAGCATTACCAGGTGCCAGGATGGCGGAGCGGTCTAAGGCGTTGCGTTCAGGTCGCAGTCTCCCCAGGAGGCGTGGGTTCGCATCCCACCTCAGACAGAGCCCATTGAAAGTACCAAGCAATAAAAAATGAAACAGAGTCAAGAGAGCATTACCAGTTGCCAGAATGGCGGAGCGGTCTAAGGCGTTGCGTTCAGGTCGCAGTCTCCCCAGGAGGCGTGGTTTCGAATTCCACCTCAGACAGAGCCCATTGAAAGTACCAAGCAAGAACAAAGCAAACACATTCAAGAGAGCATTACCAGGTGCCAGGATGGCGGAGCGGTCTAAGGCGTTGCCTTCAGGTCGCAGTCTCCCCAGGAGGCGTGGGTTCTAATCCCACCTCAGACAGAGCCCATTGAAAGTACCAAGCAAGAACAAAGCAAACACATTCAAGAGAGCATTACCAGGTGCCAGGATTGCGGAGCGGTCTAAGGTGTTGCGTTCAGGTCACAGTCTCCCCAGGAGGCGTGGGTTCGAATCCCACCTCAGACAGAGCCCATTGAAAGTACCAAGCAAAAACAAAGCAAACACAGTCAAGAGAGCATTACCAGCTGCCAGGATGGCGGAGCGGTCTAAGGCGTTGCGTTCAGGTCGCAGTCTCCCCAGGAGGCGTGGGTTCGAATCCCGCCTCAGACATAGCCCATAGAAAGTACCAAGCAAGAACAAAGCAAACACAGTCAAGAGAGCATTACCAGGTGCCAGGATGGCGGAGCGGTCTAAGGCGTTGCCTTCAGGTCGCAGTCTCCCCAGGAGGCGTGGGTTCTAATCCCACCTCAGACAGAGCCCATTGAAAGTACCAAGCAAGAACAAAGCAAACACATTCAAGAGAGCATTACCAGGTGCCAGGATTGCGGAGCGGTCTAAGGTGTTGCGTTCAGGTCACAGTCTCCCCAGGAGGCGTGGGTTCGAATCCCACCTCAGACAGAGCCCATTGAAAGTACCAAGCAAGAACAAAGCAAACACATTCAAGAGAGCATTACCAGGTGCCAGGATGGCGGAGCGGTCTAAGGCGTCTCCTTCACGTCGCAGTCTCCCCAGGAGGCGTGGGTTCTAATCCCACCTCAGACAGAGCCCATTGAAAGTACCAAGCAAGAACAAAGCAAACACATTCAAGAGAGCATTACCAGGTGCCAGGATTGCGGAGCGGTCTAAGGTGTTGCGTTCAGGTCACAGTCTCCCCAGGAGGCGTGGGTTCGAATCCCACCTCAGACAGAGCCCATTGAAAGTACCAAGCAAGAACAAAGCAAACACAGTAAAGAGAGCATTACCAGGTGCCAGGATGGCGGAGCGGTCTAAGGCGTTGCGTTCAGGTCGCAGTCTCCCCAGGAGGCGTGGGTTCGAATCCCACCTCAGACAGTGCCCATTGAAAGTACCAAGCAAGAACAAAGCAAACACAGTCAAGAGAGCATTACCAGTTGTCAGGATGGCGGAGCGGTCTTAGGCGTTGCGTTCAGGTCGCAGTCTCCCCAGGAGGCGTGGGTTCGAATCCCACCTCAGACAGAGCCCATTGAAAGTACCAAGCAAGAACAAAGCAAACACATTCAAGAGAGCATTACCAGGTGCCAGGATGGCGGAGCGGTCTAAGGCGTTGCGTTCAGGTCGCAGTCTCCCCAGGAGGCGTGGGTTCGAATCCCGCAGCAGACAGAGCCCATTGAAAGTACCAAGCAAGAACAAAGCAAACACATTCAAGAGAGCATTACCAGGTGCCAGGATGGCGGAGCGGTCTAAGGCGTTGCGTTCAGGTCGCAGTCTCCCCAGGAGGCGTGGGTTCGAATCCCACCTCAGACAGTGCCCATTGAAAGTACCAAGCAAGAACAAAGCAAACACAGTCAAGAGAGCATTACCAGTTGTCAGGATGGCGGAGCGGTCTTAGGCGTTGCGTTCAGGTCGCAGTCTCCCCAGGAGGCGTGGGTTCGAATCCCACCTCAGACAGAGCCCATTGAAAGTACCAAGCAAGAACAAAGCAAACACATTCAAGAGAGCATTACCAGGTGCCAGGATGGCGGAGCGGTCTAAGGCGTTGCGTTCAGGTCGCAGTCTCCCCAGGAGGCGTGGGTTCGAATCCCGCAGCAGACAGAGCCCATTGAAAGTACCAAGCAAGAACAAAGCAAACACATTCAAGAGAGCATTACCAGGTGCCAGGATGGCGGAGCGGTCTAAGGCGTTGCGTTCAGGTCGCAGTCTCCCCAGGAGGCGTCGGTTCGAATCCCACCTCAGAGAGAGCCCATTGAAACTACCAAGCAAGAACAAAGCAAACACATTCAAGAGAGCATTACCAGGTGCCAGGATGGCGGAGCGGTCTAAGGCGTTGCGTTCAGGTCGCAGTCTCCCCAGGAGGCGTGGGTTCTAATCCCACCTCAGACAGAGCCCATTGAAAGTACCAAGCAAGAACAAAGCAAACACATTCAAGAGAGCATTACCAGGTGCCAGGATTGCGGAGCGGTCTAAGGTGTTGCGTTCAGGTCACAGTCTCCCCAGGAGGCGTGGGTTCGAATCCCACCTCAGACAGAGCCCATTGAAAGTACCAAGCAAGAACAAAGCAAACACATTCAAGAGAGCATTACCAGGTGCCAGGATGGCGGAGCGGTCTAAGGCGTCTCCTTCACGTCGCAGTCTCCCCAGGAGGCGTGGGTTCTAATCCCACCTCAGACAGAGCCCATTGAAAGTACCAAGCAAGAACAAAGCAAACACATTCAAGAGAGCATTACCAGGTGCCAGGATTGCGGAGCGGTCTAAGGTGTTGCGTTCAGGTCACAGTCTCCCCAGGAGGCGTGGGTTCGAATCCCACCTCAGACAGAGCCCATTGAAAGTACCAAGCAAGAACAAAGCAAACACAGTAAAGAGAGCATTACCAGGTGCCAGGATGGCGGAGCGGTCTAAGGCGTTGCGTTCAGGTCGCAGTCTCCCCAGGAGGCGTGGGTTCGAATCCCACCTCAGACAGTGCCCATTGAAAGTACCAAGCAAGAACAAAGCAAACACAGTCAAGAGAGCATTACCAGTTGTCAGGATGGCGGAGCGGTCTTAGGCGTTGCGTTCAGGTCGCAGTCTCCCCAGGAGGCGTGGGTTCGAATCCCACCTCAGACAGAGCCCATTGAAAGTACCAAGCAAGAACAAAGCAAACACATTCAAGAGAGCATTACCAGGTGCCAGGATGGCGGAGCGGTCTAAGGCGTTGCGTTCAGGTCGCAGTCTCCCCAGGAGGCGTGGGTTCGAATCCCGCAGCAGACAGAGCCCATTGAAAGTACCAAGCAAGAACAAAGCAAACACATTCAAGAGAGCATTACCAGGTGCCAGGATGGCGGAGCGGTCTAAGGCGTTGCGTTCAGGTCGCAGTCTCCCCAGGAGGCGTCGGTTCGAATCCCACCTCAGAGAGAGCCCATTGAAACTACCAAGCAAGAACAAAGCAAACACATTCAAGAGAGCATTACCAGGTGCCAGGATGGCGGAGCGGTCTAAGGCGTTGCGTTCAGGTCGCAGTCTCCCCAGGAGGCGTGGGTTCGAATCCCACCTCAGACAAAGCCGATTGAAAGACCAAGACCTACAAAAAAGTCTCTTGGAGCAATGAGCTAGGTTTTACAGGAAGTCGGCCATTTTGAATTTACTTAAAAGGGGGCGGGTCACCACAATGGACTTTGTGTAGAAATTATTATTGGGGCCCAAGCAGCGACCGCGGCGAGGTCCCTATTGTTTATGTAGAAATTATTATTAGGGCCCGAGCAGCGACCGCTACGAGGTCCCTATTGTTATTATGGAAATTATTATTATTATTATTATTAGGGCCCGAGCAGTGACCGCTGCGAGGTCCCTATTGTTATTAGGGCCCGAGCTGCGACGGCTGCGAGGTCCCTATTGTTTTTGTAGAAAATATTATTACTTTTATTATCATTATTATTATTATTATTATTAGGGCCTGAGCAGCGAAGTCCCTATTGTTTTTGTAGAAATTATTATTATTATTATTTTTCCGATTGTTCGATTGCATTTTTGACCCCCGAAACATGCACAAAAATTCACCAAACTTGGCAGTCTCATCGGGCATGGCGAAAAATTTGATATTTTAACGTCTAATATGAACAGGAAGTGAGTTATGAATTTTTGAAAGTCCGACTTTTGCCCTTTTTTGCATGTTTACAGGGGTCATTCTTTTGCACCCTGATCCTAAAGGCTTCATCTGATTGCCTTAAAATTCTGTCTGTAGCATCTTAAGACCTGGGACAAACACTGGGGCTAAAATTTTTTGTTTCCGAAATACTATATGACGGGGGCGGGGCTTCGAAGTTTTCACTTAAGATTTCCTTCGCCGCAATTGACAAAATGCTTAATAACTCTCTTGCACATGCTGCTAAAAATCCAAAACTTCACATGTACATAAAGAGTCGGTACCTGAAAACATCTATATGTTTATATTCAGTTATACACCTTGCGCCAATCAATATAATTTTTTACATTTTGACGTACTGCACGGTGCCCTTTTAACGAATCCCATTGAAAATTGGCTAGAAAAGACTCAAGACATTGATCTTACTCTATCCCTATTTTTGTGACTTTCCTTCGAAGGGCGTGGCTATTACGGTGCCGCAGAGTCTGATTATTCTCCGTGGCAACAAAAGTTCCTGCAAAATGATTCAGATGATCCATCTTCTCGAAATTTTTCACATTTGAGGATATTCAGGCCCTGAAGACGGCTGCCAACTTATTTTTGATCGCAATGGTAGCGCCACCAACTGGTTAAAACAAATACAAATTATTTTCGTTGATGTTTTTCTCCGGGCAGGTTAACAAAATCTACCTTATATTTGCTCGGATAAGTGTTTAAGCCTTGAGGATGTCACAATACGAAAGTCTTTCGCCTTCTTCAGAGTGTCACATGATGGTGTCTTGTGGCCCGTCTTTATCAGCTGATGTTCCATGAGGGCGTGACTTACCTGTCACAAGAATGAAGGCAAGTCACGCCCCCCGCTGTCCGTTCACTCCGCCAAGATGCTGCTCCAGGTGGTAGAGAGGATGAAGGCTCCCTTGTCTCTGTTCATGGTTTTTATGCCTCGCTTGCAGATCTCAATGGCCTCTCTGATCCAGCGCTGTTGTTTGTTCTCTTCGGTGCGGATGACCCTGCCCTTCTCCCGGTCCATGATGTGGTTTTCCCTTTTGCAGTGGTCAGTGATTGCTGATTTGTAATGTTCATGTTGTGCTTGTTCTTTTACTGCTCTGATTTTTCATTTTTTTGACAGGTAAGTCACACCCTCATGGAACATCAGCTGTTAAAGACGGGTCTGTGACGGTTCGGGCCGGGGAGGAGGGCGTGGCAGTTCTGTTTGTTACAGGTTCACGATCCACCCAGCCAGGCTCTCCTCCGGAGAAAGTGGGCGTCGGCTCCGGCGCACCTGCAGCTCGTTGCCGGCAATCAGCGCCGGCTTAAGAACCAGCCACGCCAGGAGTCCGACGCCGGATTATCTTGTCACCTCACGTGGTACTGGCTCATGTCTCGTCTTGTTTCCCGTTCGCCTGACTCGCCTTGCTCTCGTGCTTGCTTGACCCCTGCTCTGCCGTCTCCCCCCTCTAGCCGACCTGAACCCGTCTGGTCCCGCTCCGCACGCCAGCGCCTCCGAGATCCCGCCCGGCAAACATCCCGCCAGCGCTCTCCGCTCCGCCGTGCTTCGCGCTACCACGCCAGCCCGACTTCGCCTCCCGACGCGTCTCGCTCGACCGCACCCTCGTCCGCGCCACCCGGCACTTGCCCGTCGGCTTCCTTCGACGTTGTCCTGGACGACGCCTGCCTTGTGGTGAACTCTCTCCAGCTCGCATCCCCACTCCAGCCCTCAATAAACCCTGTTTCCCACTCACCTGTCGCTTCCGGGTCCTCCTTCCTTCCCTCACGGTTCGTAGAACCGCGACAGAATAATCCGGCCAAGTTAATGGACCCCGCGACCACGGACCCCCTGGGCGAAACGCTTGCCCACCAGGGCAGCGTGCTCGAGCGCCATGATCGAATGCTGCAGGAAGTTCCGGGCTCTCTCCAGGTCATCCAACACCAGCTCTCGCACCTCTCTAACCAGGTGGGTTCACTCGCTCCCCCCTCCAACCTCCCCAGGGACGCGACCCTGGCCCCCCCGGCCGCCGCATTGCATTATGCGGGCGGTCGAGAGCCCCACGTTCCTACTCCCGAACCCTACTCCGGGGACTTGGGCTCGTGTAGCCAATTCTTACTCAGCACTTCCCTGGTTTTCGACCTCCAGCCCCACAGTTACGCTACCGAGCGGGCCAGGATCGCCTATACCATCAACTTGCTTCGCGGCCGCGCCGCCAAGTGGGCAACCGCATTGTGGGAGGCGGCGTCTCCTGCGATGTCGACTTACGCGGATTTCAGCCAGGAGTTACGCCGTGTCTTCGACCACCCGGTGCAGGGGCGCGAGGCGTCCCGCCGGCTTCTCTCCCTCCGACAGGGTTCCCGCTCCGCGGCCGATTTCTCGGTGGAATTCCGCATCCTGGCCCACGAGAGCCGTTGGAACGAGCCGGCTCTCCGCGAGGCGTTTCTCAACGGGTTGACCGACGCCCTCAAGGACGAGCTGGCGATCCGAGACGAAACCACGACGCTCGAAGAACTAATCGCCCTGGCCATCAAGGTGGACCATCGGTTGCGGGACCGGCAGGCTGATCGTTTCCGACGCCCCGCCAGAGTCGCCGCCCGGGCAGCCATTCCCCGACCCGAGGTTCGCTCGCCATCGCCGGTTCAGCTATCCACCGGCGCGGAGGAACCGATGCAGGTAGGAAGAACTACTCTGGACCCTCTGGAGCGCCAGCGCCGTCGGTCCCATCAGCTCTGCCTGTATTGCGGCCTCCCCGGCCACTTCTTGATCCACTGTCCCAGTAACCCAAAAGAGCAGGCTCGTCGCTGAGGGAGAGCCCAACGCCGAGCCTGCTGGTCTCCGCTTCTGGCTCTTCTTCCCGGATGTCCATCTCCGCCCGGCTGCTGGGTCCACACACCCCCCGCTCGGTCACCGCGCTGGTCGACTCGGGGGCCGACGGCAGCTTCTTGGACCTGACCCTTGCCCGCCAGCTCGGCATCACCATGGAACCCATTCTGTCTCCCCGAAGAGTGGTCGCGCTGGACGGACATCTCATCGCCCGGGTCTCCCAACAGACCGCTCCCCTGACCCTCATCGTCTCTGGAAATCACCGGGAGTCCATCAGATTTTTTCTGATTCACTCTCCCCAGGTCCCCCTGGTCTTAGGGTTCCCCTGGCTCCAGACCCACAATCCCACCATCGATTGGAGGAGGTGCGTGCTGACAGGATGGAGTGAGTTCTGCCACTCCCACTGCCTGCGTTCAGCGGATCCGCCCCCTTCCTCTACGCTTCCCCCCCCCCCTCCCCCTGACGTCTCCTCCGTTCCCCCGGACTACCACGACCTGGCGCAGGTTTTCAACAAGGACCTTGCCCGTACCCTCCCGCCCCATCGTCCGTACGACTGCGCCATCGACCTCCTCCCGGGGGCCCCCCTGCCCAACACCCGGCTATACAACATCTCCAGGCCAGAGAAGGAGGCCATGGAGACGTACATCCGGGAGTCACTTGCGACCGGTCTCATCCGTCCCTCGTCTTCTCCTCTGGGCGCGGGCTTCTTTTTCGTAAAAAAGAAGGACGCCTCGCTCCGCCCCTGCATTGACTTCAAACCATTAAACCAAATAACGGTCAAAAACAAGTCTTCGCTCCCCCTCATCGACCCGTCGTTCGAACCCCTATGTGAGGCCCAGATTTTCTCAAAGTTGGACTTACGAAATGCTTACCACCTGGTCCGCATCAGGGAGGGGGACGAGTGGAAGACGGCATTCAACACACCATTGGGGCACTTTGAGTATCTGGTGATGCCTTTCGGACTTACCAACGCCCCCGCCGTCTTCCAGACCCTCATGACGGACGTTTTCCGCGACATGCTCAACCGGTTCGTATTCATATACCTCGACGACATCCTCATATTCTCCCGCTCTCTCGCAGATCACCGCCGGCATGTCCGACTGGTCCTCCAGCGCCTCCTGGAGAACCGCCTCTACGTGAAGCCCGAGAAATGCGAGTTCCACGTCCCTTCGGTGCCCTTCCTTGGCTACATCATCGCCAGGGGGCAGCTTCGCCCCGACCCGGCCAAGATCCAGGCCGTGGCGGAGTGGCCCCAGCCCACCACCCGGAAGGAGCTGCAACGTTTTCTCGGATTCGCAAATTTCTACCGCCGTTTCATCCGGGACTACAGTAAGGTCGCCAGTCCACTCACCGCGCTTACGTCCACAGCCACCACATTCCAGTGGACCCCGGCGGCCGCCCAGGCCTTCACCCACCTGAAGAAGGCCTTCACCAGCGCCCCCGTACTCCGGCACCCAGACCCCGCCCTCCAGTTCATCGTGGAGGTGGACGCCTCCGACACCGGGGCGGGGGCCGTCCTCTCCCAGCGGGATCCCGGCACCCAGGTAGTCCATCCGTGTGCCTTCTTTTCCAGGCGCCTATCCCCCGCCGAGCGAAACTACGACGTGGGCAATCGAGAACTCCTCGCGGTGGTATGGGCTCTCCAGGAGTGGCGGCACTGGCTCGAGGGCACCTCGACCCCTTTTTTGGTCTGGACCGACCACAAAAACCTGGCATACCTGCAGTCCGCCAAGAGACTCAACCCCCGCCAGGCACGCTGGAACTTGTTCTTGAGCCGTTTCAATTTTACCCTCTCCTTCCGCCCCGGCTCGAACAATGGGAAGGCGGACGCCCTCTCACGTCAGTTCTCGCCCCCTGCCAGCCCTGACGCTCCGGAGCCCATTCTTCCCGCGGCCTGTCTACTGGGGGCGGCCACCTGGGACATCGAGCAGGTCGTCCGCAACGCTCAGGAGCAGCAACCAGACCCGCGCCCAGTCCCTTCCGACCGCTTGTTCGTTCCCGACACCGTGCGGTCACAGGTACTGCAATGGGGGCACTCATCCACACTCACCTGCCACCCGGGGGTGGCACGCACTCTCCGCTTCCTCCAGCAGCGTTTCTGGTGGCCCCGGATGGCTAAGGATACCCGGGAATTCGTGCGAGCCTGCTCCGTCTGCGCCCGCGGAAAGGCCTCCCACGCGGTCCCCGCCGGCCTCCTCCAGCCCCTGCCGATTCCAAGCCGTCCATGGTCGCACATCGCCCTGGACTTTGTTACCGGTCTCCCTCCGTCCAACGGACACACAGTCATCCTCACCCTGGTCGACAGGTTTTCCAAAAGCGTCCACTACGTCCCCCTGCCCAAGCTGCCCACCGCGCTTGAGACCGCCAAACTCGTCACCCAACACGTTTTCCGACCCCACGGCATCCCGGAGGACATCGTGTCCGACCGGGGCCCCCAGTTCGCTTCACAAGTTTGGCAGGAATTCTGCAAGGCAGTCGGGGCCACCGCCAGTCTCTCCTCGGGCTACCACCCCCAATCCAACGGCCAGACGGAGCGGGCCAACCAGGACCTGGAAGCCGCCCTCCGATGCGTGGTGGCCCGCAACCCGGACTCCTGGAGCGACGCACTACCCTGGGTCGAGTACGCCCATAACTCCCTCTCCACCACGGCCACAGGTATGTCTCCCTTCATGGTCTGTTTCGGTTACCAACCACCTCTCTTCAAGGACCAGGAGCATACCGTGGCCATTCCTTCCGTGGAGGAGCATCTCCGCCGGATCCGGGGGGTGTGGGCCGAAGCGAGGGCCGCCCTCATTCGAACAGCCCAGAGGACCAAGCGACTGGCTGATCGCCGCCGGTCCCCAGCCCCGGACTACGTGCCTGGCCAAATGGTGTGGCTCTCCTCACGCGATCTTCCCCTACAAGTCGAGTCTCGTAAGCTGGCTCCTCGCTTTATCGGTCCCTTTCCCGTCGAAAGAATCATCAACCCATGCTCTGTTCGACTCAAACTTCCCGACTCCCTGAAGATTCACCCCACATTCCATGTCTCCCTCCTCAAACCGGTATCCTCCAGCCCTCTGAGCCCTCCGGCGGCACCCCCCCCACCCCCCATGATAATAGACGACCACCCGGCTTACACGGTGGCAAAAGTCCTGGACGTTCGGCGCCGGGGCCGGGGCTACCAGTACCTGGTGGACTGGGAGGGTTACGGTCCGGAGGAGCGCTCCTGGATCTCCCGAAAACTGTTTTTGACCGACGCCCCCATCAGGGAGTTTTACGCACTTCACCCGGACAAGCCGGGTAGGACGCCAGGAGGCGTCCGTTAGGGGGGGGGTACTGTGACGGTTCGGGCCGGGGAGGAGGGCGTGGCAGTTCTGTTTGTTACAGGTTCACGATCCACCCAGCCAGGCTCTCCTCCGGAGAAAGTGGGCGTCGGCTCCGGCGCACCTGCAGCTCGTTGCCGGCAATCAGCGCCGGCTTAAGAACCAGCCACGCCAGGAGTCCGACGCCGGATTATCTTGTCACCTCACGTGGTACTGGCTCATGTCTCGTCTTGTTTCCCGTTCGCCTGACTCGCCTTGCTCTCGTGCTTGCTTGACCCCTGCTCTGCCGTCTCCCCCCTCTAGCCGACCTGAACCCGTCTGGTCCCGCTCCGCACGCCAGCGCCTCCGAGATCCCGCCCGGCAAACATCCCGCCAGCGCTCTCCGCTCCGCCGTGCTTCGCGCTACCACGCCAGCCCGACTTCGCCTCCCGACGCGTCTCGCTCGACCGCACCCTCGTCCGCGCCACCCGGCACTTGCCCGTCGGCTTCCTTCGACGTTGTCCTGGACGACGCCTGCCTTGTGGTGAACTCTCTCCAGCTCGCATCCCCACTCCAGCCCTCAATAAACCCTGTTTCCCACTCACCTGTCGCTTCCGGGTCCTCCTTCCTTCCCTCACGGTTCGTAGAACCGCGACAGGGTCTCAAGACACCATCATGCGACACTCTGAAGAAGGCGAAAGACTCGCCGAAACATGTCAGGTAAAAAATTAACCTAAAACATAATTGTCTGCTTTTAATGAATCAGTCAAATATCAATAATAAGAAGACAAAATGAACCTAATACAAATAAATGAATGCTTAATAACTCCCCTGCACATGCTCCTAAAAATCCAAACCTTCACCTGTAAATAAAATGTCCCGACCTGAAGACATCTTAATGTTATTATTTTGTTATACACACAGCGCCGCCAAGTGGAATCAAAAATGTGTTTTTATTTTAATTTTCACGTACTGCACGGTGCCCTTTTGACGAATCCGACTGAAAATTAGTCAGAAAAGACTCAAGACAATGATCTTACTCTCTGCCGAATTTTGTGACGTTTTGGCAAAAGGCGTGGCTTTTACGGTGCTGAAAAGTCCGATTGTACTTTGTGGCAACAAAAGCTCCGGCAACATGACTCAGATGATCCTATCTTCTCGAAGTTGTACACATTTGAGGATACTTCAGCCCTGAAGACATCTACCAACTTATTTTTCATCGTAGTAGTAGCGCCACCAACTGGTAAAAGCTAATACAAGTTATTTTCTTGGATGTTTTTCTCCGTGCAACTCAACAAGGTCGCCCTCATATATGCTCGGATGACTGTTTCGGCCATGAGGATGTCACAATACGAAATTCGTGATTTTTCGTGAAAAGTTGTGGGAGTGGCATTGCACTGTTCGGCAATAAAACAACGCTGATTATGAGGTTCTAAATATGAACGACAACTCGTGAAACTTGACACACACATCAGGCAGAGCAAATTTATCAATATTTTATCCGTTAGTTGTGCAGCTTTTTTGAAATGGCTCGCCATGGCCCTCGAGAAATGTTCAAAAAAGCAGCCCTGGTTGAGTGTTTCACCTCGCTTTTTGTAAATTTTATGGAGTACAGTGAACCCTCGGTTATCGCGGTTAATGGGGACCGAGACCACCCGCGAAAACTGAAAATCCGCGAAGTAGCGGCACACCTTCAAAAATGCTTAAAAAAAAATACAATATATATAATAAATATATAAATATATATATATATATATATATATATATATATATATATATATATATATATATACGGGGAGAGAGAGAGAGAGTGAAATTCATGTTATAACAAAAAAACCAAATTATTATTAAAACGTATTATTTTTTTATTCCCCAGCCATTCTTTTTGTATTTATTTAATTACTCCGACTTTTACCTGCTGGTACGCCGTCCGGTGTGCCCTGTGAAATGAAAGGTGGCATTCTTTATTTATTTATTCATTTATTCATTCATAACTGACAGCCTCGCGCTCCGCTCGTGCCAGGGTAGAAGAGGTGCTCCAATTTGGCTTAACTGTGACACACGCCCGCCCTCCTCCCCCGGAGCTTCCATTCGGTTAAACTTAGGGGCCGCTTGGCACCGCCCGTGCCCGGGGAAGGTGCTCCTCTTCGGCTTACTGTGACGCGAGCATGCCCTCCTCCTCCGGAGCTTCCATTCGGTTAAACTTAGGGGCCGCTTGGAACCGCCCGTGCCCGGGGAAGGTGCTCCTCTACGGCTTAACTGCCACGCACGCCGGCCGGAGCTCTGGTACGGTCCGAACCGCGCGAAACGTCGCCACCGATCGTGTCCGGGGGAACGTGCTCTTCTTCGTCCACTCTCCTCTTCGCCCACGCTCTTCTTCGGCGCACGCCGGCCGTCTAACCGCTCCAGCGCCCCGTCGTGCCGCTCGGCGAAACTACAATGCCCCCGAATATTTTTTAGACCCGCGAAGCACTGAACCCGCGAAAGGTGAACCGCGAAGTAGCGAGGGTTCACTGTATGTATAAGACCAAGACCTACAAAAAAGTCTCTTGGAGCAATGAGCTAGGTTTTACAGGAAGTCGGCCATTTTGAATTTACTTAAAAGGGGGCGGGTCACCACAATGGACTTTGTGTAGAAATTATTATTGGGGCCCGAGCAGCGACCGCGGCGAGGTCCCTATTGTTTTTGTAGAAATTATTATTATTATTATTTTTCCGATTGTTCGATCGCATTTTTGACCCCCGAAACATGCACAAAAACTCACCAAACTTGGCAGTCTCATCGGGCATGGCGAAAAATTTGATATTTTAACGTCTAATATGAACAGGAAGTGAGTTATGAATTTTTGAAAGTCCGACTTTTGCCCTTTTTTGCATGTTTACAGGGGTCATTCTTTTGCACCCTGATCCTAAAGGCTTCATCTGATTGCCTTAAAATTCTGTCTGTAGCATCTGAAGACCTGGGACAAACACTGGGGCTAAAATTTTTTGTTTCCGAAATACTATATGACGGGGGCGGGGCTTCAAAGTTTTCACTTAAGATTTCCTTCGCCGCAATGGACAAAATGCTTAATAACTCTCCTGCACATGCTGCTAAAAATCCAAAACTTCACATGTACATAAAGAGTCTGTACCTGAAGACATCTATATGTTTATATTCAGTTATACACCTTGCGCCAATCAATATCATTTTTTACATTTTGACGTACTGCATGGTGCCCTTTTAACGAATCCGATTGAAAATTGGCTAGAAAAGACTCAAGACATTGATCTTACTCTATCCCTATTTTTATGACTTTCCTTCAAAGGGCGTGGCTAATACGGTGCCGCAGAGTCTGATTATTCTCCGTGGCAACAAAAGTTCCTGCAAAATGATTCAGATGATCCATCTTCTGGAAATCTTTCACATTTGAGTATATTCAGGCCCTGAAGACGGCTGCCAACTTATTTTTGATCGCAGTGGTAGCGCCACCAACTGGTTAAAACAAATACAAATTATTTTCGTTGATGTTTTTCTCCGGGCAGGTGAACAAAATCTACCTTATATTTGCTCGGATGAGTGTTTAGGCCTTGAGCATGTCACAATACAAAAGTCTTTCGCCTTCTTCAGAGTGTCACATGATGCTGTCTTGTGACCCGTCTTTATCAGCTGATGTTCCATGAGGGCGTGACTTACCTGTCACAAGAATGAAGGCAAGTCACGCCCCCCGCTGTCCGTTCACTCCGCCAAGATGCTGGTCCAGGTGGTAGAGAGGATGAAGGCTCCCTTGTCTCTGTTCATGGTTTTTATGCCTCGCTTGCAGATCTCAATGGCCTCTCTGATCCAGCGCTGTTGTTTGTTCTCTTCGGTGCGGATGACCCTGCCCTTCTCCCGGTCCATGATGTGGTTTTCCCTTTTGCAGTGGTCAGTGATTGCTGATTTGTAATGTTCATGTTGTGCTTGTTCTTTGACTGCTCTGATTTTTCATTTTTTTGACAGGTAAGTCACACCCTCATGGAACATCAGCTGATAAAGACGGGTCTCAAGACACCATCATGCGACACTCTGAAGAAGGCGAAAGACTCGCCGAAACATGTCAGGTAAAAAATTAACCTAAAACATAATTGTCTGCTTTTAATGAATCAGTCAAATATCAATAATAAGAAGACAAAATGAACCTAATACAAATAAATGAATGCTTAATAACTCCCCTGCACATACTCCTAAAAATCCAAACCTTCACCTGTAAATAAAACGTCCCGACCTGAAGACATCTTAATGTTATTATTTTGTTATACACACAGTGCCGCCAAGTGGAATCAAAAATTTGTTTTTATTTTAATTTTCACGTACTGCACGGTGCCCTTTTGACGAATCCGACTGAAAATTAGTCAGAAAAGACTCAAGACAATGATCTTACTCTCTGCCGAATTTTGTGACGTTTTGGCAAAAGGCGTGGCTATTAAGGTGCTGAAAAGTCCGATTGTACTCTGTGGCAACAAAAGCTCCGGCAACATGACTCAGATGATCCTATCTTCTCGAAGTTGTACACATTTGAGGATACTTCAGCCCTGAAGACATCTACCAACTTATTTTACATCGTAGTAGTAGCGCCACCAACTGGTAAAAGCTAATACAAGTTATTTTCTTGGATGTTTTTCTCCGTGCAACTCAACAAGGTCGCCCTCATATATGCTCGGATGACTGTTTCGGCCATGAGGATGTCACAATACGAAATTCGTGATTTTTCGTGAAAAGTTGTGGGAGTGGCATTGCACTGTTCGGCAATAAAACAAAGCTGATTATGAGGTTCTAAATATGAACGACAACTCGTAAAACTTTACACACACATCAGGCCGAGCAAATTTATCAATATTTTATACGTTAGTTGTGCAGCTTTTTTGAAATGGCTCGCCATGGCCCTCGAGAAATGTTAAAAAAAAGCAGCTCTGGTTGAATGTTTCACCTCGCTTTTTGTAAATTTTATGGAGTACAGTGAACCCTCGGTTATCGCGGTTAATGGGGACCAAGACCATCCGCGAAAACTGAAAATCCGCGAAGTAGCGGCGCACCTTCAAAAATGCTTAAAAAAAATATACAATATATATAATAAATATATAAATATATATATATATATATATATATATATACGGGGAGAGAGAGAGTGAAATTCATGTTATAACAAAAAAAACAAATTATTATTAAAACGTATTATTTTTTTATTCCCCAGCCATTCTTTTTGTATTTATTTAATTACTCCGACTTTTACCTGCTGGTACGCCGTCCGGTGTGCCCTGTGAAATGAAAGGTGGCATTCTTTATTTATTTATTCATTTATTCATTCATAACTGACAGCCTCGCGCTCCGCTCGTGCCCGGGCAGAAGAGGTGCTCCAATTTGGCTTAACTGTGACACACGCCCGTCCTCCTCCCCCGGAGCTTCCATTCGGTTAAACTTAGGGGCCGCTTGGCACCGCCCGTGCCCGGGGAAGGTGCTCCTCTTCGGCTTACTGTGATGCGAGCATGCCCTCCTCCTCCGGAGCTTCCATTCGGTTAAACTTAGGGGCCGCTTGGAACCGCCCGTGCCCGGGGAAGGTGCTCCTCTTCGGCTTACTGTGACGCGAGCATGCCCTCCTCCTCCGGAGCTTCCATTCCATTAAATTTAGGGGCCGCTTGGCACCGCCCGTGCCCGGGGAAGGTGCTCCTCTACGGCTTAACTGCCATGCACGCTGGCCGGAGCTCTGGTACGGTCCGAACCGCGCGAAACGTCGCCACCGATCGTGTCCGGGGGAACGTGCTCTTCTTCGTCCACTCTCCTCTTCGCCCACGCTCTTCACCACAATGGACTTTGTGTAGAAATTATTATTGGGGCCCGAGCAGCGACCGCGGCGAGGTCCCTATTGTTTTTGTAGAAAATATTATTACTTTTATTATTATTATTATTATTATTATTAGGGCCTGAGCAGCGACCGCTGCGAAGTCCCTATTGTTTTTGTAGAAATTATTATTATTATTATTTTTCCGATTGTTCGATCGCATTTTTGACCCCCGAAACATGCACAAAAACTCACCAAACTTGGCAGTCTCATCGGGCATGGCGAAAAATTTGATATTTTAACGTCTAATATGAACAGGAAGTGAGTTATGAATTTTTGAAAGTCCGACTTTTGCCCTTTTTTGCATGTTTACAGGGGTCATTCTTTTGCACCCTGATCCTAAAGGCTTCATCTGATTGCCTTAAAATTCTGTCTGTAGCATCTGAAGACCTGGCACAAACACTGGGGCTAAAATTTTTTGTTTCCGAAATACTATATGACGGGGGCGGGGCATCAAAGTTTTCACTTAAGATTTCCTTCGCCGCAATGGACAAAATGCTTAATAACTCTCCTGCACATGCTGCTAAAAATCCAAAACTTCACATGTACATAAAGAGTCTGTACCTGAAGACATCTATATGTTTATATTCAGTTATACACCTTGCGCCAATCAATATCATTTTTTACATTTTGACGTACTGCACGGTGCCCTTTTAACGAATCTGATTGAAAATTGGCTAGAAAAGACTCAAGACATTGATCTTACTCTATCCCTATTTTTGTGACTTTCCTTCGAAGGGCGTGGCTATTACGGTGCCGCAGAGTCTGATTATTCGCCGTGGCAACAAAAGTTCCTGCAAAATGATTCAGATGATCCATCTTCTCGAAATTTTTCACATTTGAGGATATTCAGGCCCTGAAGACGGCTGCCAACTTATTTTTGATCGCAGTGGTAGCGCCACCAACTGGTTAAAACAAATACAAATTATTTACGTTGATTTTTTTCTCCGGGCAGGTTAACAAAATCTACCTTACATTTGCTCGGATGAGTGTTTAGGCCTTGAGGATGTCACAATACGAAAGTCTTTCGCCTTCTTCAGAGTGTCACATGATGGTGTCTTGTGGCCCGTCTTTATCAGCTGATGTTCCATGAGGGCGTGACTTACCTGTCACAAGAATGAAGGCAAGTCACGCCCCCCGCTGTCCGTTCACTCCGCCAAAATGCTGCTCCAGGTGGTAGAGAGGATGAAGGCTCCCTTGTCTCTGTTCATGGTTTTTATGCCTCGCTTGCAGATCTCAATGGCCTCTCTGATCCAGCGCTGTTGTTTGTTCTCTTCTGTGCGGATGACCCTGCCCTTCTCCCGGTCCATGATGTGGTTTTCCCTTTTGCAGTGGTCAGTGATTGCTGATTTGTAATGTTCATGTTGTGCTTGTTCTTTTACTGCTCTGATTTTTCATTTTTTTGACAGGTAAGTCACACCCTCATGGAACATCAGCTGATAAAGACGGGTCTCAAGACACCATCATGCGACACTCTGAAGAAGGCGAAAGACTCGCCGAAACATGTCAGGTAAAAAATTAACCTAAAACATAATTGTCTGCTTTTAATGAATCAGTCAAATATCAATAATAAGAAGACAAAATGAACCTAATACAAATAAATGAATGCTTAATAACTCCCCTGCACATGCTCCTAAAAATCCAAACCTTCACCTGTAAATAAAACGTCCCGACCTGAAGACATCTTAATGTTATTATTTTGTTATACACACAGTGCCGCCAAGTGGAATCAAAAATTTGTTTTTATTTTAATTTTCACGTACTGCACGGTGCCCTTTTGACGAATCCGACTGAAAATTAGTCAGAAAAGACTCAAGACAATGATCTTACTCTCTGCCGAATTTTGTGACGTTTTGGCAAAAGGCGTGGCTATTAAGGTGCTGAAAAGTCCGATTGTACTCTGTGGCAACAAAAGCTCCGGCAACATGACTCAGATGATCCTATCTTCTCGAAGTTGTACACATTTGAGGATACTTCAGCCCTGAAGACATCTACCAACTTATTTTACATCGTAGTAGTAGCGCCACCAACTGGTAAAAGCTAATACAAGTTATTTTCTTGGATGTTTTTCTCCGTGCAACTCAACAAGGTCGCCCTCATATATGCTCGGATGACTGTTTCGGCCATGAGGATGTCACAATACGAAATTCGTGATTTTTCGTGAAAAGTTGTGGGAGTGGCATTGCACTGTTCGGCAATAAAACAAAGCTGATTATGAGGTTCTAAATATGAACGACAACTCGTAAAACTTTACACACACATCAGGCCGAGCAAATTTATCAATATTTTATACGTTAGTTGTGCAGCTTTTTTGAAATGGCTCGCCATGGCCCTCGAGAAATGTTAAAAAAAAGCAGCTCTGGTTGAGTGTTTCACCTCGCTTTTTGTAAATTTTATGGAGTACAGTGAACCCTCAGTTATCGCGGTTAATGGGGACCGAGACCATCCGCGAAAACTGAAAATCCGCGAAGTAGCGGCGCACCTTCAAAAATGCTTAAAAAAAATATACAATATATATAATAAATATATAAATATATATATATATATATATATATATATATATATATATATACGGGGAGAGAGAGAGTGAAATTCATGTTATAACAAAAAAAACAAATTATTATTAAAACGTATTATTTTTTTATTCCCCAGCCATTCTTTTTGTATTTATTTAATTACTCCGACTTTTACCTGCTGGTACGCCGTCCGGTGTGCCCTGTGAAATGAAAGGTGGCATTCTTTATTTATTTATTCATTTATTCATTCATAACTGACAGCCTCGCGCTCCGCTCGTGCCCGGGCAGAAGAGGTGCTCCAATTTGGCTTAACTGTGACACACGCCCGTCCTCCTCCCCCGGAGCTTCCATTCGGTTAAACTTAGGGGCCGCTTGGCACCGCCCGTGCCCGGGGAAGGTGCTCCTCTTCGGCTTACTGTGACGCGAGCATGCCCTCCTCCTCCGGAGCTTCCATTCGGTTAAACTCAGGGGCCGCTTGGAACCGCCCGTGCCCGGGGAAGGTGCTCCTCTTCGGCTTACTGTGACGCGAGCATGCCCTCCTCCTCCGGAGCTTCCATTCGGTTAAACTTAGGGGCCGCTTGGCACCGCCCGTGCCCGGGGAAGGTGCTCCTCTACGGCTTAACTGCCACGCACGCTGGCCGGAGCTCTGGTACGGTCCGAACCGCGCGAAACGTCGCCACCGATCGTGTCCGGGGGAACGTGCTCTTCTTCGTCCACTCTCCTCTTCGCCCACGCTCTTCTTCGGCGCACGCCGGCCGTCTAACCGCTCCAGCGCCCCGTCGTGCCGCTCGGCGAAACTACAATGCCCCCGAATATTTTTTAGACCCGCGAAGCACTGAACCCGCGAAAGGTGAACCGCGAAGTAGCGAGGGTTCACTGTATGTATAAGACCAAGACCTACAAAAAAGTCTCTTGGAGCAATGAGCTAGGTTTTACAGGAAGTCGGCCATTTTGAATTTACTTAAAAGGGGGCGGGTCACCACAATGGACTTTGTGTAGAAATTATTATTGGGGCCCGAGCAGCGACCGCGGCGAGGTCCCTATTGTTTTTGTAGAAAATATTATTACTTTTATTATTATTATTATTATTATTATTAGGGCCTGAGCAGCGACCGCTGCGAAGTCCCTATTGTTTTTGTAGAAATTATTATTATTATTATTTTTCCGATTGTTCGATCGCATTTTTGACCCCCGAAACATGCACAAAAACTCACCAAACTTGGCAGTCTCATCGGGCATGGCGAAAAATTTGATATTTTAACGTCTAATATGAACAGGAAGTGAGTTATGAATTTTTGAAAGTCCGACTTTTGCCCTTTTTTGCATGTTTACAGGGGTCATTCTTTTGCACCCTGATCCTAAAGGCTTCATCTGATTGCCTTAAAATTCTGTCTGTAGCATCTGAAGACCTGGGACAAACACTGGGGCTAAAATTTTTTGTTTCCGAAATACTATATGACGGGGGCGGGGCATCAAAGTTTTCACTTAAGATTTCCTTCGCCGCAATGGACAAAATGCTTAATAACTCTCCTGCACATGCTGCTAAAAATCCAAAACTTCACATGTACATAAAGAGTCTGTACCTGAAGACATCTATATGTTTATATTCAGTTATACACCTTGCGCCAATCAATATCATTTTTTACATTTTGACGTACTGCACGGTGCCCTTTTAACGAATCTGATTGAAAATTGGCTAGAAAAGACTCAAGACATTGATCTTACCCTATCCCTATTTTTGTGACTTTCCTTCGAAGGGCGTGGCTATTACGGTGCCGCAGAGTCTGATTATTCTCCGTGGCAACAAAAGTTCCTGCAAAATGATTCAGATGATCCATCTTCTCGAAATTTTTCACATTTGAGGATATTCAGGCCCTGAAGACGGCTGCCAACTTATTTTTGATCGCAGTGGTAGCGCCACCAACTGGTTAAAACAAATACAAATTATTTTCGTTGATGTTTTTCTCCGGGCATGTTAACAAAATCTACCTTATATTTGCTCGGATGAGTGTTTAGGCCTTGAGCATGTCACAATACGAAAGTCTTTCGCCTTCTTCAGAGTGTCACATGATGGTGTCTTGTGACCCGTCTTTATCAGCTGATGTTCCATGAGGGCGTGACTTACCTGTCACAAGAATGAAGGCAAGTCACGCCCCCCGCTGTCCGTTCACTCCGCCAAGATGCTGGTCCAGGTGGTAGAGAGGATGAAGGCTCCCTTGTCTCTGTTCATGGTTTTTATGCCTCGCTTGCAGATCTCAATGGCCTCTCTGATCCAGCGCTGTTGTTTGTTCTCTTCTGTGCGGATGACCCTGCCCTTCTCCCGGTCCATGATGTGGTTTTCCCTTTTGCAGTGGTCAGTGATTGCTGATTTGTAATGTTCATGTTGTGCTTGTTCTTTTACTGCTCTGATTTTTTTCATTTTTTTGACAGGTAAGCCACACCCTCATGGAACATCAGCTCAAGACACCATCATGCGACACTCTGAAGAAGGCGAAAGACTCGCCGAAACATGTCAGGTAAAAAATTATCCTAAAACATAATTGTCTGCTTTTAATGAATCAGTCAAATATCAATAATAAGAAGACAAAATGAACCTAATACAAATAAATGAATGCTTAATAACTCCCCTGCACATGCTCCTAAAAATCCAAACCTTCACCTGTAAATAAAACGTCCCGACCTGAAGACATCTTAATGTTATTATTTTGTTATACACACAGTGCCGCCAAGTGGAATCAAAAAATTTTTTTTATTTTAATTTTCACGTACTGCACGGTGCCCTTTTGACGAATCCGACTGAAAATTAGTCAGAAAAGACTCTAGACAATGATCTTACTCTCTGCCGAATTTTGTGACGTTTTGGCAAAAGGCGTGGCTATTACGGTGCTGAAAAGTCCGATTGTACTCTGTGGCAACAAAAGCTCCAGCAACATGACTCAGATGATCCTATCTTCTCGAAGTTGCACACATTTGAGGATACTTAAGCCCTGAAGACATCTACCAACTTATTTTTCATCGTAGTAGTAGCGCCACCAACTGCTAATAGCTAATACAAGTTATTTTCTTGGATGTTTTTCTCCGTGCAACTCAACAAGGTCGCCCTCATATATGCTCGGATGACTGTTTCGGGCCATAAGGATGTCATAATACGAAATTTGTCCTTTTTCATGAAAAGTTGTGGGAGTGGCATTGCACTGTTCGGCAATAAAACAACGCTGATTATGAGGTTCTAAATATGAACAACAACTCGTGAAACTTTACACACACATCAGGCCGAGCAAATTTATCAATATTTTATACGTTAGTTGTGCAGCTTTTTTGAAATGGCTCACCATGGCCCTCGAGAAATGTTCAAAAAAGCAGCCCTGGTTGAGTGTTTCACCTCGCTTTTTGTAAATTTTATGGAGTACAGTGAACCCTCGGTTATCGCGGTTAATGGGGACCGAGACCATCCGCGAAAACTGAAAATCCGCGAAGTAGCGGCGCACCTTCAAAAATGCTTTAAAAAAATATACAATATATATAATAAATATATAAATATATATATATATATATATATATATATATATATATATATATATATATATATACGGGGGGAGAGAGAGAGAGAGAGAGTGAAATTCATGTTATAACAAAAAAAACAAATTATTATTAAAACTTATTATTTTTTTATTCCCCAACCATTCTTTTTGTATTTATTTAATTACTCCGACTTTTACCTGCTGGTACGCCGTCCGGTGTGCCCTGTGAAATGAAAGGTGGCATTCTTTATTTATTTATTCATTTATTCATTCATAACTGACAGCCTCGCGCTCCGCTCGTGCCCGGGCAGAAGAGGTGCTCCAATTCGGCTTAACTGTGACACACGCCCGCCCTCCTCCCCCGGAGCTTCCATTCGGTTAAACTTAGGGGCCGCTTGGCACCGCCCGTGCCCGGGGAAGGTGCTCCTCTTCGGCTTACTGTGACGCGAGCATGCCCTCCTCCTCCGGAGCTTCCATTCGGTTAAACTTAGGGGCCGCTTGGAACCGCCCGTGCCCGGGGAAGGTGCTCCTCTTCGGCTTACTGTGACGCGAGCATGCCCTCCTCCTCCGGAGCTTCCATTCGGTTAAACTCAGGGGCCGCTTGGAACCGCCCGTGCCCGGGGAAGGTGCTCCTCTACGGCTTAACTGCCACGCACGCCGGCCGGTGCTCTGGTACGGTCCGAACCGCGCAAAACGTCGCCACCGATCGTGTCCGGGGGAACGTGCTCTTCTTCGTCCACTCTCCTCTTCGCCCACGCTCTTCTTCGGCGCCCGCCGGCCGTCTAACCGCTCCAGCGCCCCGTCGTGCCGCTCGGCGAAACTACAATGCCCCCGAATATTTTTTAGACCCGCGAAGCACTGAACCCGCGAAAGGTGAACCTCGAAGTAGCGAGGGTTCACTGTATGTATAAGACCAAGACCTACAAAAAAGTCTCTTGGAGCAATGAGCTAGGTTTTACAGGAAGTCGGCCATTTTGAATTTACTTAAAAGGGGGCGGGTCTCCACAATGGACTTTGTGTAGAAATTATTATTGGGGCCCGAGCAGCGACCGCGGCGAGGTCCCTATTGTTTTTGTAGAAATTATTATTACTTTTATTATTATTATTATTATTATTATTAGGGCCTGAGCAGCGAGCGCTGCGAAGTCCCTATTGTTTTTGTAGAAATTATTATTATTATTATTTTTCCAATTGTTCGATCGCATTTTTGACCCCCGAAACATGCACAAAAACTCACCAAACTTGGCAGTCTCATCGGGCATGGCGAAAAATTTGATATTTTTTAACGTCTAATATGAACAGGAAGTGAGTTATGAATTTTTGAAAGTCCGACTTTTGCCCTTTTTTGCATGTTTACAGGGGTCATTCTTTTGCACCCTGATCCTAAAGGCTTCATCTGATTGCCTTAAAGTTCTGTCTGGAGCATCTTAAGACCTGGGACAAACACTGGGGCTAAAATTTTTTGTTTCCGAAATACTATATGACGGGGGCGGGGCTTCAAAGTTTTCACTTAAGATTTCCTTCGCCGCAATGGACAAAATGCTTAATAACTCTCCTGCACGTGCTGCTAAAAATCCAAAACTTCACATGTACATAAAGAGTCGGTACCTGAAGACATCTATATGTTTATATTCAGTTATACACCTTGCGCCAATCAATATAAATTTTTACATTTTGACGTACTGCACGGTGCCCTTTTAACGAATCCGATTGAAAATTGGCTAGAAAAGACTCAAGACATTGATCTTACTCTATCCCTATTTTTATGACTTTCCTTCAAAGGGCGTGGCTATTACGGTGCCGCAGAGTCTGATTATTCTCCGTGGCAACAAAAGTTCCTGCAAAATGATTCAGATGATCCATCTTCTGGAAATCTTTCACATTTGAGGATATTCAGGCCCTGAAGACGGCTGCCAACTTATTTTTGATTGCAGTGGTAGCGCCACCAACTGGTTAAAACAAATACAAATTATTTTCGTTGATGTTTTTCTCCGATCAGGTTAACAAAATCTACCTTATATTTGCTCGGATGAGTGTTTAGGCCTTGAGCATGTCACAATACGAAAGTCTTTCGCGTTCTTCAGAGTGTCACATGATGGTGTCTTGTGACCCGTCTTTATCAGCTGATGTTCCATGAGGGCGTGACTTACCTGTCACAATAATGAAGGCAAGTCACGCCCCCCGCTGTCCGTTCACTCCGCCAAGATGCTGGTCCAGGTGGTAGAGAGGATGAAGGCTCCCTTGTCTCTGTTCATGGTTTTTATGCCTCGCTTGCAGATCTCAATGGCCTCTCTGATCCAGCGCTGTTGTTTGTTCTCTTCTGTGCGGATGACCCTGCCCTTCTCCCGGTCCATGATGTGGTTTTCCCTTTTGCAGTGGTCAGTGATTGCTGATTTGTAATGTTCATGTTGTGCTTGTTCTTTTACTGCTCTGATTTTTTCATTTTTTTGACAGGTAAGTCACATCCTCATGGAACATCAGCTCAAGACACCATCATGCGACACTCTGAAGAAGGCGAAAGACTCGCCGAAACATGTCAGGTAAAAAATTAACCTAAAACATAATTGTCTGCTTTTAATGAATCAGTCAAATATCAATAATAAGAAGACAAAATGAACCTAATACAAATAAATGAATGCTTAATAACTCCCCTGCACATGCTCCTGAAAATCCAAACCTTCACCTGTAAATAAAACGTCCCGACCTGAAGACATCTTAATGTTATTATTTTGTTATACACACAGCGCCGCCAAGTGGAATCAAAAATGTGTTTTTATTTTAATTTTCACATCCTGCACGGTGCCCTTTTGACAAATCCGACTGAAAATTAGTCAGAAAAGACTCAAGACAATGATCTTTCTCTCTGCCGAATTTTGTGACGTTTTGGCAAAAGGCGTGGCTATTACGGTGCTGAAAAGTCAGATTGTACTCTGTGGCAACAAAAGCTCCGTCCGGCAACATGACTCAGATGATCCTATCTTCTCGAAGTTGTACACATTTGAGGATACTTCAGCCCTGAAGACATCTACCAACTTATTTTTCATCGTAGTAGTAGCGCCACCAACTGGTAAAAGCTAATACAAGTTATTTTCTTGGATGTTTTTCTCCGTGCAACTCAACAAGGCCGCCCTCATATATGCTCGGATGACTGTTTCGGCCATGAGGATGTCACAATACGAAATTCGTCCTTTTTCGTGTAAAGTTGTGGGAGTGGCATTGCACTGTTCGGCAATAAAACAACGCTGATTATGAGGTTCTAAATATGAACGACAACTCGTGAAACTTTACACACACATCAGGCCGAGCAAATTTATCAATATTTTATACGTTAGTTGTGCAGCTTTTTTGAAATGGCTCGCCATGGCCCTCGAGAAATGTTAAAAAAAGCAGCCCTGGTTGAGTGTTTCACCTCGCTTTTTGTAAATTTTATGGAGTACAGTGAACCCTCGGTAATCGCGGTTAATGGGGACAGAGACCACCCGCGAAAACTGAAAATCCGCGAAGTAGCGGCGCACCTTCAAAAATGCTTAAAAAAATATACAATATATATAATAAATATATAAATATATATATATATATATATATATATATATATATATATATATATATATATATACGGGGAGAGAGAGAGTGAAATTCATGTTATAACAAAAAAACCTAATTATTATTAAAACGTATTATTTTTTTATTCCCCAGCCATTCTTTTTGTATTTATTTAATTACTCCGACTTTTATCTGCTGGTACGCCGTCCGGTGTGCCCTGTGAAATGAAAGGTGGCATTCTTTATTCATTTATTTATTTATTCTTTTATACATTCATAACTGACAGCTTCGCGCTCCGCTCGTGCCCGGGCGGAAGAGGTGCTCCAATTCGGCTTAACTGTGACACACACCCGCCCTCCTCCCCCGGAGCTTCCATTCGGTTAAACTTAGGGGCCGCTTGGCACCGCCCGTGCCCGGGGAAGGTGCTCCTCTTCGGCTTACTGTGACGCGAGCATGCCCTCCTCCTCCGGAGCTTCCATTCGGTTAAACTTAGGGGCCGCTTGGAATCGCCCGTGCCCGGGGAAGGTGCTCCTCTTCGGCTTACTGTGACGCGAGCATGCCCTCCTCCTCCGGAGCTTCCATTCGGTTAAACTTAGGGGCCGCTTGGCACCGCCCGTGCCCGGGGAAGGTTCTCCTCTACGGCTTAACTGCCACGCACGCCGGCCGGAGCTCTGGTACTGTCCGACCCGCTCGAAACGTCGCCACCGATCGTGTCCGGGGGAACGTGCTCTTCTTCGTCCACTCTCCTCTTCGCCCACGCTCTTCTTCGGCGCACACCGGCCGTCTAACCGCTCCAGCGCCCCGTCGTGCCGCTCGGCGAAACTACAATGCCCCCGAATATTTTTTAGACCCGCGAAGCACTGAACCCGCGAAAGGTGAACCGCCAAGTAGCGAGGGTTCACTGTATGTATAAGACCAAGACCTACAAAAAAGTCTCTTGGAGCAATGAGCTAGGTTTTACAGGAAGTCGGCCATTTTGAATTTACTTAAAAGGGGGCGGGTCACCACAATGGACTTTGTGTAGAAATTATAATTGGGGCCCGAGCAGCGACCGCGGCGAGGTCCCTATTGTTTTTGTAGAAATTATTATTAGGGCCCGAGCAGCGACCGCTACGAGGTCCCCATTGTTTTTGTGGAAATTATTATTATTATTATTATTAGGGCCCGAGCAGTGACCGCTGCGAGGTCCCTATTGTTTTTCTAGAAATTGTTATTAGGGCCCGAGCTGCGACGGCTGCGAGGTCCCTATTGTTTTTGTAGAAAATATTATTACTTTTATTATTATTATTATTATTATTATTAGGGCCTGAGCAGCGACCGCTGCGAAGTCCCTGTTGTTTTTGTAGAAATTATTATTATTATTATTTTTCCGATTGTTCGATTGCATTTTTGACCCCCGAAACATGCACAAAAACTCACCAAACTTGGCAGTCTCATCGGGCATGGCGAGAAATTTGATATTTTAAACGTCTAATATGAACAGGAAGTGAGTTATGAATTTTTGAAAGTCCGACTTTTGCCCTTTTTTGCATGTTTACAGGGGTCATTCTTTTGCACCCTGATCCTAAAGGCTTCATCTGATTGCCTTAAAATTCTGTCTGTAGCATCTTAAGACCTGGGACAAACACTGGGGCTAAAATTGGGGCTAAAATCTTTTGTTTCCGAAATACTATATGACGGGGGCGGGGCTTCAAAGTTTTCACTTAAGATTTCCTTCGCCGCAATGGACAAAATGCTTAATAACTCTCCTGCACATGCTGCTAAAAATCCAAAACTTCACATGTACATAAAGAGTCGGTACCTGAAGACATCTATATGTTTATACTCTGTTATACACCTTGCGCCAATCAATATAATTTTTTACATTTTGACGTACTGCACGGTGCCCTTTTAACGAATCCGATTGAAAATTGGCTAGAAAAGACTCAAGACATTGATCTTACTCTATCCCTATTTTTGTGACTTTCCTTCGAAGGGCGTGGCTATTACGGTGCCGCAGAGTCTGATTATTCTCCGTGGCAACAAAAGTTCCTGCAAAATGATTCAGATGATCCATCTTCTCGAAATTTTTCACATTTGAGGATATTCAGGCCCTGAAGACGGCTGCCAACTTATTTTTGATCGCAGTGGTAGCGCCACCAACTGGTTAAAACAAATACAAATTATTTTCGTTGATTTTTTTCTCCGGGCAGGTTAACAAAATCTACCTTATATTTGCTCGGATGAGTGTTTAGGCCTTGAGGATGTCACAATACGAAAGTCTTTCGCCTTCTTCAGAGTGTCACATGATGGTGTCTTGTGACCCGTCTTTATCAGCTGATGTTCCATGAGGGCGTGACTTACCTGTCACAAGAATGAAGGCAAGTCACGCCCCCCGCTGTCCGTTCACTCCGCCAAGATGCTGCTCCAGGTGGTAGAGAGGATGAAGGCTCCCTTGTCTCTGTTCATGGTTTTTATGCCTCGCTTGCAGATCTCAATGGCCTCTCTGATCCAGCGCTGTTGTTTGTTCTCTTCGGTGCGGATGACCCTGCCCTTCTCCCGGTCCATGATGTGGTTTTCCCTTTTGCAGTGGTCAGTGATTGCTGATTTGTAATGTTCATGTTGTGCTTGTTCTTTTACTGCTCTGATTTTTCATTTTTTTGACAGGTAAGTCACACCCACATGGAACATCAGCTGATAAAGACGGGTCTCAAGACACCATCATGCGACACTCTGAAGAAGGCGAAAGACTCGCCGAAACATGTCAGGTAAAAAATTAACCTAAAACATAATTGTCTGCTTTTAATGAATCAGTCAAATATCAATAATAAGAAGACAAAATTAACCTAATACAAATAAATGAATGCTTAATAACGCCCCTGCACATGCTCCTAAAAATCCAAACCTTCACCTGTAAATAAAACGTCCCGACCTGAAGACATCTTAATGTTATTATTTTGTTATACACACAGCGCCGCCAAGTGGAATCAAAAATGTGTTTTTATTTTAATTTTCACGTACTGCACGGTGCCCTTTTGACGAATCCGACTGAAAATTAGTCAGAAAAGACTCAAGACAATGATCTTACTCTCTGCCGAGTTTTGTGACATTTTGGCAAAAGGCGTGGCTATTACGGTGCTGAAAAGTCCGATTGTACTTTGTGGCAACAAAAGCTCCGGCAACATGACTCAGATGATCCTATCTTCTCGAAGTTGTACACATTTGAGGATACTTCAGCCCTGAAGACATCTACCAACTTATTTTTCATCGTAGTAGTAGCGCCACCAACTGGTAAAAGCTAATACAAGTTATTTTCTTGGATGTTTTTCTCCGTGCAACTCAACAAGGTCGCCCTCATATATGCTCGGATGACTGTTTCGGCCATGAGGATGTCACAATACGAAATTCATCCTTTTTCGTGAAAAGTTGTGGGAGTGGCATTGCACTGTTTGGCAATAAAACAACGCTGATTATGAGGTTCTAAATATGAACGACAACTCGTGAAACTTGACACACACATCAGGCAGAGCAAATTTATCAATATTTTATACGTTAGTTGTGCAGCTTTTTTGAAATGGCTCGCCATGGCCCTCGAGAAATGTTAAAAAAAGCAGCCCTGGTTGAGTGTTTCACCTCGCTTTTTGTAAATTTTATGGAGTACAGTGAACCCTCGGTTATCGCGGTTAATGGGGACAGAGACCACCCGCGGAAACTGAAAATCCGCGAAGTAGCGGCGCACCTTCAAAAATGCTTAAAAGAAAATACAATATATATAATAAATATATATGTATATATATATATATATATATATATATATATATATATGTATATATATATATATATATATATATATATATATATATATATATATATATATACGGGGAGAGAGAGAGAGAGAGAGAGAGAGAGAGAGAGAGTGAAATTCATGTTATAACAAAAAAACCAAATTATTATTAAAACGTATTATTTTTTTATTCCCCAGCCATTCTTTTTGTATTTATTTAATTACTCCGACTTTTACCTGCTGGTACGCCGTCCGGTGTTCCCTGTGAAATGAAAGGTGGCATTCTTTAATTATTTATTTATTTATTCATTTATTCATTCATAACTGACAGCTTCGCGCTCCGTTCGTGTCCGGGCGGAAGAGGTGTTCCAATTCGGCTTAACTGTGACACACGCCCGCCCTCCTCCCCCGGAGCTTCCATTCGGTTAAACTTAGGGGCCGCTTGGCACCGCCCGTGCCCGGGGAAGGTGCTCCTCTTCGGCTTACTGTGACGCGAGCATGCCCGCCTCCTCCGGAGCTTCCATTCGGTTAAACTTAGGGGCCGCTTGGAACCGCCCGTGCCCGGCAAAGGTGCTCCTCTTCGGCTTACTGTGACGCGAGCATGCCCTCCTCCTCCGGAGCTTCCATTTGGTTAAACTTAGGGGCCGCTTGGAACCGCCCGTGCCTGGGGAAGGTGCTCCTCTTCGGCTTACTGTGACGCGAGCATGCCCTCCTCCTCCGGAGCTTCCATTCGGTTAAACTTAGGGGCCGCTTGGCACCGCCCGTGCCCGGGGACGGTGCTCCTCTACGGCTTAACTGCCACGCACGCCGGCCGGAGCCCTGGTACGGTCCGAACCGCGCGAAACGTCGCCACCGATCGTGTCCGGGGGAACGTGCTCTTCTTCGTCCACTCTCCTCTTCGCCCACGCTCTTCTTCGGCGCACGCCGGCCGTCTAACCGCTCCAGCGCCCGTCGTGCCGCTCGGCGAAACTACAATGCCCCCGAATATTTTTTATACCCGCGAAGCACTGAACCCGCGAAAGGTGAACCGCGAAGTAGCGAGGGTTCACTGTATGTATAAGACCAAGACCTACAAAAAAGTCTCTTGGAGCAATGAGCTAGGTTTTACAGGAAGTCGGCCATTTTGAATTTACTTAAAAGGGGCGGGTCACCACAATGGACTTTGTGTAGAAATTATTATTGGGGCCCGAGCAGCGACCGCGGCGAGGTCCCTATTGTTTATGTAGAAATTATTATTAGGGCCCGAGCAGCGACCGCTATGAGGTCCCCATTATTTTTGTGGAAATTATTATTATTATTATTATTAGGGCCCGAGCAGTGACCGCTGCGAGGTCCCTATTGTTTTTCTAGAAATTGTTATTAGGGCCCGAGCTGCGACGGCTGCGAGGTCCCTATTGTTTTTGTAGAAAATATTATTACTTTTATTATTATTATTATTATTATTATTAGGGCCTGAGCAGCGACCGCTGCGAAGTCCCTGTTGTTTTTGTAGAAATTATTATTATTATTATTTTTCCGATTGTACGATCGCATTTTTGACCCCGAAACATGCACAAAAACTCACCAAACTTGGCAGTCTCATCGGGCATGGCGAGAAATTTGATATTTTAACGTCTAATATGAACAGGAAGTGAGTTATGAATTTTTGAAAGTCCGACTTTTGCCCTTTTTTGCATGTTTACAGGGGTCATTCTTTTGCACCCTGATCCTAAAGGCTTCATCTGATTGCCTTAAAATTCTGTCTGTAGCATCTTAAGACCTGGGACAAACACTGGGGCTAAAATCTTTTGTTTCCGAAATACTATATGACGGGGGCGGGGCTTCAAAGTTTTCACTTAAGATTTCCTTCGCCGCAATGGACAAAATGCTTAATAACTCTCCTGCACATGCTGCTAAAAATCCAAAACTTCACATGTACATAAAGAGTCGGTACCTGAAGACATCTATATGTTTATATTCTGTTATACACCTTGCGCCAATCAATATCATTTTTTACATTTTGACGTACTGCACGGTGCCCTTTTAACGAATCCGATTGAAAATTGGCTAGAAAAGACTCAAGACATTGATCTTACTCTATCCCTATTTTTGTGACTTTCCTTCGAAGGGCGTGGCTATTGCGGTGCCGCAGAGTCTGATTATTCTCCGTGGCAACAAAAGTTCCTGCAAAATGATTCAGATGATCCATCTTCTCGAAATTTTTCACATTTGAGGATATTCAGGCCCTGAAGACGGCTGCCAACTTATTTTTGATCGCAGTGGTAGCGCCACCAACTGGTTAAAACAAATACAAATTATTTTCGTTGATGTTTTTCTCCGGGCAGGTTCACAAAATCTACCTTATATTTGCTCGGATGAGTGTTTAGGCCTTGAGGATGTCACAATACGAAAGTCTTTCGCCTTCTTCAGAGTGTCACATGATGGTGTCTTGTGACCCGTCTTTATCAGCTGATGTTCCATGAGGGCGTGACTTACCTGTCACAAGAATGAAGGCAAGTCACACCCCCCGCTGTCCGTTCACTCCGCCAAGATGCTGCTCTAGGTGGTAGAGAGGATGAAGGCTCCCTTGTCTCTGTTCATGGTTTTTATGCCTCGCTTGCAGATCTCAATGGCCTCTCTGATCCAGCGCTGTTGTTTGTTCTCTTCGGTGCGGATGACCCTGCCCTTCTCCCGGTCCATGATGTGGTTTTCCCTTTTGCAGTGGTCAGTGATTGCTGATTTGTAATGTTCATGTTGTGCTTGTTCTTTTACTGCTCTGATTTTTCATTTTTTTGACAGGTAAGTCACACCCTCATGGAACATCAGCTGATAAAGACGGGTCTCAAGACACCATCATGCGACACTCTGAAGAAGGCGAAAGACTCGCCGAAACATGTCAGGTAAAAAATTAACCTAAAACATAATTGTCTGCTTTTAATGAATCAGTCAAATATCAATAATAAGAAGACAAAATGAACCTAATACAAATAAATGAATGCTTAATAACTCCCCTGCACATGCTCCTGAAAATCCAAACCTTCACCTGTAAATAAAACGTCCCGACCTGAAGACATCTTAATGTTATTATTTTGTTATACACACAGCGCCGCCAAGTGGAATCAAAAATGTGTTTTTATTTTAATTTTCACATACTGCACGGTGCCCTTTTGACAAATCCGACTGAAAATTAGTCAGAAAAGACTCAAGACAATGATCTTACTCTCTGCCGAATTTTGTGACGTTTTGGCAAAAGGCGTGGCTATTACGGTGCTGAAAAGTCAGATTGTACTCTGTGGCAACAAAAGCTCCGGCAACATGACTCAGATGATCCTATCTTCTCGAAGTTGTACACATTTGAGGATACTTCAGCCCTGAAGACATCTACCAACTTATTTTTCATCGTAGTAGTAGCGCCACCAACTGGTAAAAGCTAATACAAGTTATTTTCTTGGATGTTTTTCTCCGTGCAACTCAACAAGGCCGCCCTCATATATGCTCGGATGACTGTTTCGGCCATGAGGATGTCACAATACGAAATTCGTCCTTTTTCGTGTAAAGTTGTGGGAGTGGCATTGCACTGTTCGGCAATAAAACAACGCTGATTATGAGGTTCTAAATATGAACGACAACTCGTGAAACTTTACACACACATCAGGCAGAGCAAATTTATCAATATTTTATACGTTAGTTGTGCAGCTTTTTTTAAATGGCTCGCCATGGCCCTCGAGAAATGTTCAAAAAAGCAGCCCTGGTTGAGTGTTTCACCTCGCTTTTTGTAAATTTTATGGAGTACAGTGAACCCTCGGTTATGGCGGTTAATGGGGACAGAGACCACCCGCGAAAACTGAAAATCCGCGAAGTAGCGGCGCACCTTCAAAAATGCTTAAAAAAAAAATACAATATATATATATATAAATATATATATATACATATATATATATATATACATATATATATATATATATATATATATATATATATATATATATATATATATATATATATATATATATATATATATACGGGGAGAGAAAGAGTGAAATTCATGTTATAACAAAAAAAACAAATTATTATTAAAACGTATTATTTTTTTATTCCCCAGCCATTCTTTTTGTATTTATTTAATTACTCCGACTTTTACCTGCTGGTACGCCGTCCGGTGTGCCCTGTGAAATGAAAGGTGGCATTCTTTATTTATTTATTTATTTATTCATTTATTCATTCATAACTGACAGCTTCGCGCTCCGCTCGTTCCCGGGCGGAAGAGGTGCTCCAATTCGGCTTAACTGTGACACACGCCCACCCTCCTTCCATTCGGTTAAACTTAGGGGCCGCTTGGCACCGCCCGTGCCCGGGGAAGGTGCTCCTCTTCGGCTTACTGTGTCGCGAGCATGCCCTCCTCCTCCGGAGATTCCATTCGGTTAAACTTAGGGGCCGCTTGGAACCGCCCGTGCCCGGGGAAGGTGCTCCTCTTCGGCTTACTGTGACGCGAGCATGCCCTCCTCCTCCGGAGCTTCCATTCGGTTAAACTTAGGGGCCGCTTGGCACCGCCCGTGCCCGGGGAAGGTGCTCCTCTACGGCTTAACTGCCACGCACGCTGGCCGGAGCTCTGGTACGGTCCGAACCGCGCGAAACGTCGTCACCGATCGTGTCCGGGGGAACGTGCTCTTCTTCGTCCACTCTCCTCTTCGCCCACGCTCTTCTTCGGCGCACGCCGGCCGTCTAACCGCTCCAGCGCCCCGTCGTGCCGCTCGGCGAAACTACAATGCCCCCGAATATTTTTTATACCCGCGAAGCACTGAACCCGCGAAAGGTGAACCGCGAAGTAGCGAGGGTTCACTGTATGTATAAGACCAAGACCTACAAAAAAGTCTCTTGGAGCAATAAGCTAGGTTTTACAGGAAGTCGGCCATTTTGAATTTACTTAAAAGGGGGCGGGTCACCACAATGGACTTTGTGTAGAAATTATTATTGGGGCCCGAGCAGCGACCGCGGCGAGGTCCCTATTGTTTATGTAGAAATTATTATTAGGGCCCGAGCAGCGACCGCTACGAGGTCCCCATTGTTTTTGTGGAAATTATTATTATTATTATTATTAGGGCCCGAGCAGTGACCGCTGCGAGGTCCCTATTGTTTTTCTAGAAATTGTTATTAGGGCCCAAGCTGCGACGGCTGCGAGGTCCCTATTGTTTTTGTAGAAAATATTATTACTTTTATTATTATTATTATTATTATTATTATTAGGGCCTGAGCAGCGACCGCTGCGAAGTCCCTATTGTTTTTGTAGAAATTATTATTATTATTATTTTTCCGATTGTTCGATTGCATTTTTGACCCCCGAAACATGCACAAAAATTCACCAAACTTGGCAGTCTCATCGGGCATGGCGAAAAATTTGATATTTTAACGTCTAATATGAACAGGAAGTGAGTTATGAATTTTTGAAAGTCCGACTTTTGCCCTTTTTTGCATGTTTACAGGGGTCATTCTTTTGCACCCTGATCCTAAAGGCTTCATCTGATTGCCTTAAAATTCTGTCTGTAGCATCTTAAGACCTGGGACAAACACTGGGGCTAAAACTTTTTGTTTCCGAAATACAATATGACGGGGGCGGGGCTTCGAAGTTTTCACTTAAGATTTCCTTCGCCGCAATGGACAAAATGCTTAATAACTCTCTTGTACATGCTGCTAAAAATCCAAAACTTCACATGTACATAAAGAGTCGGTACCTGAAGACATCTATATGTTTATATTCAGTTATACACCTTGCGCCAATCAATATCATTTTTTACATTTTGACGTACTGCACGGTGCCCTTTTAACGAATCCGATTGAAAATTGGCTAGAAAAGACTCAAGACATTGATCTTACTCTATCCCTATTTTTGTGACTTTCCTTCGAAGGGCGTGGCTATTACGGTGCCGCAGAGTCTGATTATTCTCCGTGGCAACAAAAGTTCCTGCAAAATGATTCAGATGATCCATCTTCTCGAAATTTTTCACATTTGAGGATATTCAGGCCCTGAAGACGGCTGCCAACTTATTTTTGATCGCAGTGGTAGCGCCACCAACTGGTTAAAACAAATACAAATTATTTTCGTTGATGTTTTTCTCCGGGCAGGTTAACAAAATCTACCTTATATTTGCTCGGATGAGTGTTTAGGCCTTGAGGATGTCACAATACGAAAGTCTTTCGCCTTCTTCAGAGTGTCACATGATGGTGTCTTGTGGCCCGTCTTTATCAGCTGATGTTCCATGAGGGCGTGACTTACCTGTCACAAGAATGAAGGCAAGTCACGCCCCCCGCTGTCCGTTAACTCCGCCAAGATGCTGGTCCAGGTGGTAGAGAGGATGAAGGCTCCCTTGTCTCTGTTCATGGTTTTTATGCCTTGCTTGCAGATCTCAATGGCCTCTCTGATCCAGCGCTGTTGTTTGTTCTCTTCTGTGCGGATGACCCTGCCCTTCTCCCGGTCCATGATGTGGTTTTCCCTTTTGCAGTGGTCAGTGATTGCTGATTTGTAATGTTCATGTTGTGCTTGTCCTTTTACTGCTCTGATTTTTCATTTTTTTGACAGGTAAGTCACACCCTCATGGAACATCAGCTGATAAAGACGGGTCTCAAGACACCATCATGCGACACTCTGAAGAAGGCGAAAGACTCGCCGAAACATGTCAGGTAAAAAATTTACCGAAAACATAATTGTCTGCTTTTAATGAATCTGTCAAATATCAATAATAAGAAGACAAAATGAACCTAATACAAATAAATGAATGCTTAATAACTCCCCTGCACATGCTCCTAAAAATCCAAACCTTCACCTGTAAATAAAATGTCCCGACCTGAAGACATCTTAATGTTATTATTTTGTTATACACACAGCGCCGCCAAGTGGAATAAAAAATTTGTTTTTATTTTAATTTTCACGTACTGCACCGTGCCCTTTTGACGAATCCGACTGAAAATTAGTCAGAAAAGACTCAAGACAATGATCTTACTCTCTGCCGAGTTTTGTGACGTTTTGGCAAAAGGCGTGGCTATTACGGTGCTGAAAAGTCCGATTGTACTTTGTGGCAACAAAAGCTCCGGCAACATGACTCAGATGATCCTATCTTCTCGAAGTTGTACACATTTGAGGATACTTCAGCCCTGAAGACATCTACCAACTTATTTTTCATCGTAGTAGTAGCGCCACCAACTGGTAAAAGCTAATACAAGTTATTTTCTTGGATGTTTTTCTCCGTGCAACTCAACAAGGTCGCCCTCATATATGCTCGGAGGACTGTTTCGGCCATGAGGATGTCACAATACGAAATTCATCCTTTTTCGTGAAAAGTTGTGGGAGTGGCATTGCACTGTTCGGCAATAAAACAACGCTGATTATGAGGTTCTAAATATGAACGACAACTCGTGAAACTTGACACACACATCAGGCAGAGCAAATTTATCAATATTTTATACGTTAGTTGTGCAGCTTTTTTGAAATGGCTCGCCATGGCCCTCGAGAAAAGTTAAAAAAAGAATAGAATAGAAATAGAAATCCCTTTATTGTCATTGTACTCAAGTGTGCAACGAGATTAGAGGGCTCCCCTCTCCAGTGCAATACAACAATAATACAGACAATATATAAATTAGATAAATAAATAAGACAGTGCAATGGAATTCAGTACTAAATAGGGCATATAGAAACACATCACAATGCTGTTTTGCAAGGTTAGGGTGGTCTCGTGTGTGTGTGAGAGTTCAGTATGGAGATGGCTCTCGGAAAGAAACTGTTTCTCAGTCTATTGGTCCTTGATTTGATGCATCTGTAGCGCCTGCCAGAGGGTAACAGGTCGAACAGGTGTGAGTTTGGGTGGGTATTGTCTTTGACGATGTTGAGAGCCCTTCTGAGGCACCGGGCGGTGTAGATGTCCGACAGCGAGGGGAGAGGGCAGCCAATAATCCTTTGCGCTGTTTTGACTGTCCTCTGGAGCCTCACTCTGTCCGCCTCAGTGCAGCCGCTGTACCAGGTGGAGACACAGTACGTCAGCAGGCTCTCGATGGACGAGTGGTAGAAGGCCAGCAGCAGCTTCCTGTCCAGGTTGAATTTCCTGAGGACTCTCAGGAAGTGCAGACGTTGGCGGACCTTCTTTACCACTGCTGTGGTGTTGTGACTCCAAGAAAGGTCATCGGAGATCTGTACTCCCAGGAACTTGAACGTGTGGACCCTCTCCACACACACGCCTTCGATGCAGAGGGGGGGCGGCAGCGTCTTGTTCCTCCTGAAGTCGACGACAATCTCCTTTGTTTTAGCAGAGTTAAGGTGCAGTCTGTTCTCCTTGCACCAAGTTGTCAGTCTCCCTACCTCCTCTCTGTAGGCTGTCTCGTCACCTTCCGAGATCAGACCGACCACTGTCGTGTCGTCAGCAAACTTGACGATGGTGTTGTTGCCGTGGGCCGGGCTGCAGTCGTAGGTGTAGAGGGCGTACAGGAGAGGGCTCAGCACGCATCCTTGGGGGGAACCGGTGCTCAGCATGAGGGTGGAGGACGTGTAGGGGCCGAGCAACACAGTCTGGGGTCTGTTGGTCAGAAAGTCCTTAATCCAGATGCGTGTGAGGGCAGGGAGGCCGAGAGTGTCCAGTTTGGCGACGAGGATGTCTGGGATGATCGTGTTGAATCCCGAGCTGTAGTCCACAAAGAGCATCCTTGCATAGCTCCGCTGTTGTTCCAGGTGGCCCAGCACAACATGCAGAGCAGCCCTGGTTGAGTGTTTCACCTCGCTTTTTGTAAATTTTATGGAGTACAGTGAACCCTCGGTTATTGCGGTTAATGGGGACCGAGACCACCCGCGAAAACTGAAAATCCGCGAAGTAGCGGCGCACCTTCAAAAATGCTTAAAAAAAAAATACAATATATATATATATATATATATATATATATATATATATATATATATATATACGGGGAGAGAGAGAGTGAAATTCATGTTATAACAAAAAAAACAAATTATTATTAAAACGTATTATTTTTTTATTCCCCAGCCATTCTTTTTGTATTTATTTAATTACTCAGACTTTTACCTGCTGGTACGCCGTCTGGTGTGCCCTGTGAAATGAAAGGTGCCATTCTTTATTTATTTATTTATTTATTCATTTATTCATTCATAACTGACAGCTTCGCGCTCCGCTCGTGCCCGGGCGGAAGTGGTGCTCCAATTCGGCTTAACTGTGACACACGCCCACCCTCCTCCCCCGGAGCTTCCATTCGGTTAAACTTAGGGGCCGCTTGGCACCGCCCGTGCCCGGGGAAGGTGCTCCTCTTCGGCTTACTGTGTCGCGAGCATGCCCTCCTCCTCCGGAGCTTCCATTCGGTTAAACTTAGGGGCCGCTTGGAACCGCCCGTGCCCGGGGAAGGTGCTCCTCTTCGGCTTACTGTGACGCGAGCATGCCCTCCTCCTCCGGAGCTTCCATTCGGTTAAACTTAGGGGCCGCTTGGCACCGCCCGTGCCCGGGGAAGGTGCTCCTCTACGGCTTAACTGCCACGCACGCTGGCCGGAGCTCTGGTACGGTCCGAACCGCGCGAAACGTCGCCACCGATCGTGTCCGGGGGAACGTGCTCTTCTTCGTCCACTCTCCTCTTCGCCCACGCTCTTCTTCGGCGCACGCCGGCCGTCTAACCGCTCCAGCGCCCCGTCGTGCCGCTCGGCGAAACTACAATGCCCCCGAATATTTTTTATACCCGCGAAGCACTGAACCCGCGAAAGGTGAACCGCGAAGTAGCGAGGGTTCACTGTATGTATAAGACCAAGACCTACAAAAAAGTCTCTTGGAGCAATGAGCTAGGTTTTACAGGAAGTCGGCCATTTTGAATTTATTAAAAGGGGGCGGGTCACCACAATGGACTTTGTGTAGAAATTATTATTGGGGCCCGAGCAGCGACCGCGGCGAGGTCCCTATTGTTTATGTAGAAATTATTATTAGGGCCCGAGCAGCGACCGCTACGAGGTCCCCATTGTTTTTGTGGAAATTATTATTATTATTATTATTAGGGCCCGAGCAGTGACCGCTGCGAGGTCCCTATTGTTTTTCTAGAAATTGTTATTAGGGCCCGAGCTGCGACGGCTGCGAGGTCCCTATTGTTTTTGTAGAAAATATTATTACTTTCAAATTTCCCCATTGTGGGACTAAAAAAGGACATCTTATCTTATCTTCTCTTATTATTATTATTATTATTAGGGCCTGAGCAGCGACCGCTGCGAAGTCCCTATTGTTTTTGTAGAAATTATTATTATTATTATTTTTCCGATTGTTCGATTGCATTTTTGACCCCCGAAACATGCACAAAAATTCACCAAACTTGGCAGTCTCATCGGGCATGGCGAAAAATTTGATATTTTAATGTCTAATATGAATAGGAAGTGAGTTATGAATTTTTGAAAGTCCGACTTTTGCCCTTTTTTGCATGTTTACAGGGGTCATTCTTTTGCACCCTGATCCTAAAGGCTTCATCTGATTGCCTTAAAATTCTGTCTGTAGCATCTTAAGACCTGGGACAAACACTGGGGCTAAAATTTTTTGTTTCCGAAATACTATATGACGGGGGCGGGGCTTCGAAGTTTTCACTTAAGATTTCCTTCGCCGCAATGGACAAAATGCTTAATAACTCTCTTGCACATGCTGCTAAAAATCCAAAACTTCACATGTACATAAAGAGTCGGTACCTGAAAACATCTATATGTTTATATTCAGTTATACACCTTGCGCCAATCAATATCATTTTTTACATTTTGACGTACTGCACGGTGCCCTTTTAACGAATCCGATTGAAAATTGGCTAGAAAAGACTCAAGACATTGATCTTACTCTATCCCTATTTTTGTGACTTTCCTTCGAAGGGCGTGGCTATTACGGTGCCGCAGAGTCTGATTATTCTCCGTGGCAACAAAAGTTCCTGCAAAATGATTCAGATGATCCATCTTCTCGAAATTTTTCACATTTGAGGATATTCAGGCCCTGAAGACGGCTGCCAACTTATTTTTGATCGCAGTGGTAGCGCCACCAACTGGTTAAAACAAATACAAATTATTTTCGTTGATGTTTTTCTCCGGGCAGGTTAACAAAATCTACCTTATATTTGCTCGGATGAGTGTTTAAGCCTTGAGGATGTCACAATACGAAAGTCTTTCGCCTTCTTCAGAGTGTCACATGATGGTGTCTTGTGGCCCGTCTTTATCAGCTGATGTTCCATGAGGGCGTGACTTACCATTCACAAGAATGAAGGCAAGTCACGCCCCCCGCTGTCCGTTCACTCCGCCAAGATGCTGCTCCAGGTGGTAGAGAGGATGAAGGCTCCCTTGTCTCTGTTCATGGTTTTTATGCCTCGCTTGCAGATCTCAATGGCCTCTCTGATCCTGCGCTGTTGTTTGTTCTCTTCGGTGCGGATGACCCTGCCCTTCTCCCGGTCCATGATGTGGTTTTCCCTTTTGCAGTGGTCAGTGATTGCTGATTTGTAATGTTCATGTTGTGCTTGTTCTTTTACTGCTCTGATTTTTCATTTTTTTGACAGGTAAGTCACACCCTCATGGAACATCAGCTGATAAAGACGGGTCTCAAGACACCATCATGCGACACTCTGAAGAAGGCGAAAGACTCGCCGAAACATGTCAGGTAAAAAATTTACCGAAAACATAATTGTCTGCTTTTAATGAATCAGTCAAATATCAATAATAAGAAGACAAAATGAACCTAATACAAATAAATGAATGCTTAATAACTCCCCTGCACATGCTCCTAAAAATCCAAACCTTCACCTGTAAATAAAACGTCCCGACCTGAAGACATCTTAATGTTATTATTTTGTTATACACACAGCGCCGCCAAGTGGAATCAAAAATTTGTTTTTATTTAAATTTTCACATTATGCACGGTGCCCTTTTGACGAATCCGACTGAAAATTAGTCAGAAAAGACTCAAGACAATGATCTTACTCTCTGCCGAATTTTGTGACGTTTTGGCAAAAGGCGTGGCTATTACGGTGCTGAAAAGTCAGATTGTACTCTGTGGCAATAAAAGCTCCGGCAACATGACTCAGATGATCCTATCTTCTCGAAGTTGTACACATTTGAGGATACTTCAGCCCTGAAGACATCTACCAACTTATTTTTCATCGTAGTAGTAGCGCCACCAACTGGTAAAAGCTAATACAAGTTATTTTCTTGGATGTTTTTCTCCGTGCAACTCAACAAGGTCGCCCTCATATATGCTCGGATGACTGTTTCGGCCATGAGGATGTCACAATACGAAATTCGTCCTTTTTCTTGTCAAGTTGTGGGAGTGGCATTGCACTGTTCGGCAATAAAACAACGCTGATTATGAGGTTCTAAATATGAACGACAACTCGTGAAACTTTACACACACATCAGGCCGAGCAAATTTATCAATATTTTATACGTTAGTTGTGCAGCTTTTTTGAAATGGCTCGCCATGGCCCTCGAGAAATGTTAAAAAAAGCAGCCCTGGTTGAGTGTTTCACCTCGCTTTTTGTAAATTTTATGGAGTACAGTGAATCCTCGGTTATCGCGGTTAATGGGGACAGAGACCACCCGCGAAAACTGAAAATCCGCGAAGTAGCGGCGCACCTTCAAAAATGCTTAAAAAAATATACAATATATATAATAAATATATATATATATATATATATATATATATACGGGGAGAGAGAGAGTGAAATTCATGTTATAACAAAAAAAACAAATTATTATTAAAACGTATTATTTTTTTATTCCCCAGCCATTCTTTTTGTATTTATTTAATTACTCCGACTTTTACCTGCTGGTACGCCGTCCGGTGTGCCCTGTGAAATGAAAGGTGGCATTCTTTATTTATTTATTTATTTATTTATTCTTTTATACATTCATAACTGACAGCTTCGCGCTCCGCTCGTGCCCGGGCGGAAGAGGTGCTCCAATTCGGCTTAACTGTGACACACACCCGCCCTCCTCCCCCGGAGCTTCCATTCGGTTAAACTTAGGGGCCGCTTGGCACCGCCCGTGCCCGGGGAAGGTGCTCCTCTTCGGCTTACTGTGACGCGAGCATGCCCTCCTCCTCTGGAGCTTCCATTCGGTTAAACTTAGGGGCCGCTTGGAACCGCCCGTGCCCGGGGAAGGTGCTCCTCTTCGGCTTACTGTGACGCGAGCATGCCCTCCTCCTCCGGAGCTTCCATTCGGTTAAACTTAGGGGCCGCTTGGCACCGCCCGTGCCCGGGGAAGGTGCTCCTCTCCGGCTTAACTGCCACGCACGCCGGCCGGAGCTCTGGTACTGTCCGAACCGCGCGAAACGTCGCCACCGATCGTGTCCGGGGGAACGTGCTCTTCTTCGTCCACTCTCCTCTTCGCCCACGCTCTTCTTCGGCGCACGCCGGCCGTCTAACCGCTCCAGCACCCCGTCGTGCCGCTCGGCGAAACTACAATGCCCCCGAATATTTTTTAGACCCGCGAAACACTGAACCCGCGAAAGGTGAACCGCCAAGTAGCGAGGGTTCACTGTATGTATAAGACCAAGACCTACAAAAAAGTCTCTTGGAGCAATGAGCTAGGTTTTACAGGAAGTCGGCCATTTTGAATTTACTTAAAAGGGGGCGGGTCACCACAATGGACTTTGTGTAGAAATTATTATTGGGGCCCGAGCAGCGACCGCGGCGAGGTCCCTATTGTTTTTGTAGAAATTATTATTAGGGCCCGAGCAGCGACCGCTACGAGGTCCCCATTGTTTTTGTAGAAATTATTATTATTTTTATTATTATTATTATTAGGGCCCGAGCAGTGACCGCTGCGAGGTCCCTATTGTTTTTCTAGAAATTGTTATTAGGGCCCAAGCTGCGACGGCTGCGAGGTCCCTATTGTTTTTGTAGAAAATATTATTACTTTTATTATTATTATTATTATTATTAGGGCCTGAGCAGCGACCGCTGCGAAGTCCCTATTGTTTTTGTAGAAATTATTATTATTATTATTTTTCCGATTGTTCGATTGCATTTTTGACCCCCGAAACATGCACAAAAATTCACCAAACTTGGCAGTCTCATCGGGCATGGCGAAAAATTTTATATTTTAACGTCTAATATGAACAGGAAGTGAGTTATGAATTTTTGAAAGTCCGACTTTTGCCCTTTTTTGCATGTTTACAGGGGTCATTCTTTTGCACCCTGATCCAAAAGGCTTCATCTGATTGCCTTAAAATTCTGTCTGTAGCATCTTAAGACCTGGGACAAACACTGGGGCTAAAACTTTTTGTTTCCGAAATACTATATGACGGGGGCGGGGCTTCGAAGTTTTCACTTAAGATTTCCTTCGCCGCAATGGACAAAATGCTTAATAACTCTCTTGCACATGCTGCTAAAAATCCAAAACTTCACATGTACATAAAGAGTCGGTACCTGAAGACATCTATATGTTTATATTCAGTTATACACCTTGCGCCAATCAATATCATTTTTTACATTTTGACGTACTGCACGGTGCCCTTTTAACGAATCCGATTGAAAATTGGCTAGAAAAGACTCAAGACATTGATCTTACTCTATCCCTATTTTTGTGACTTTCCTTCGAAGGGCGTGGCTATTACGGTGCCGCAGAGTCTGATTATTCTCCGTGGCAACAAAAGTTCCTGCAAAATGATTCAGATGATCCATCTTCTCGAAATTTTTCACATTTGAGGATATTCAGGCCCTGAAGACGGCTGCCAACTTATTTTTGATCGCAGTGGTAGCGCCACCAACTGGTTAAAACAAATACAAATTATTTTCGTTGATGTTTTTCTCCGGGCAGGTTAACAAAATCTACCTTATATTTGCTCGGATGAGTGTTTAGGCCTTGAGGATGTCACAATACGAAAGTCTTTCGCCTTCTTCAGAGTGTCACATGATGGTGTCTTGTGGCCCGTCTTTATCAGCTGATGTTCCATGAGGGCGTGACTTACCTGTCACAAGAATGAAGGCAAGTCACGCCCCCCGCTGTCCGTTAACTCCGCCAAGATGCTGGTCCAGGTGGTAGAGAGGATGAAGGCTCCCTTGTCTCTGTTCATGGTTTTTATGCCTTGCTTGCAGATCTCAATGGCCTCTCTGATCCAGCGCTGTTGTTTGTTCTCTTCTGTGCGGATGACCCTGCCCTTCTCCCGGTCCATGATGTGGTTTTCCCTTTTGCAGTGGTCAGTGATTGCTGATTTGTAATGTTCATGTTGTGCTTGTCCTTTTACTGCTCTGATTTTTCATTTTTTTGACAGGTAAGTCACACCCTCATGGAACATCAGCTGATAAAGACGGGTCTCAAGACACCATCATGCGACACTCTGAAGAAGGCGAAAGACTCGCCGAAACATGTCAGGTAAAAAATTTACCGAAAACATAATTGTCTGCTTTTAATGAATCTGTCAAATATCAATAATAAGAAGACAAAATGAACCTAATACAAATAAATGAATGCTTAATAACTCCCCTGCACATGCTCCTAAAAATCCAAACCTTCACCTGTAAATAAAATGTCCCGACCTGAAGACATCTTAATGTTATTATTTTGTTATACACACAGCGCCGCCAAGTGGAATAAAAAATTTGTTTTTATTTTAATTTTCACGTACTGCACCGTGCCCTTTTGACGAATCCGACTGAAAATTAGTCAGAAAAGACTCAAGACAATGATCTTACTCTCTGCCGAGTTTTGTGACGTTTTGGCAAAAGGCGTGGCTATTACGGTGCTGAAAAGTCCGATTGTACTTTGTGGCAACAAAAGCTCCGGCAACATGACTCAGATGATCCTATCTTCTCGAAGTTGTACACATTTGAGGATACTTCAGCCCTGAAGACATCTACCAACTTATTTTTCATCGTAGTAGTAGCGCCACCAACTGGTAAAAGCTAATACAAGTTATTTTCTTGGATGTTTTTCTCCGTGCAACTCAACAAGGTCGCCCTCATATATGCTCGGAGGACTGTTTCGGCCATGAGGATGTCACAATACGAAATTCATCCTTTTTCGTGAAAAGTTGTGGGAGTGGCATTGCACTGTTCGGCAATAAAACAACGCTGATTATGAGGTTCTAAATATGAACGACAACTCGTGAAACTTGACACACACATCAGGCAGAGCAAATTTATCAATATTTTATACGTTAGTTGTGCAGCTTTTTTGAAATGGCTCGCCATGGCCCTCGAGAAAAGTTAAAAAAAGAATAGAATAGAAATAGAAATCCCTTTATTGTCATTGTACTCAAGTGTGCAACGAGATTAGAGGGCTCCCCTCTCCAGTGCAATACAACAATAATACAGACAATATATAAATTAGATAAATAAATAAGACAGTGCAATGGAATTCAGTACTAAATAGGGCATATAGAAACACATCACAATGCTGTTTTGCAAGGTTAGGGTGGTCTCGTGTGTGTGTGAGAGTTCAGTATGGAGATGGCTCTCGGAAAGAAACTGTTTCTCAGTCTATTGGTCCTTGATTTGATGCATCTGTAGCGCCTGCCAGAGGGTAACAGGTCGAACAGGTGTGAGTTTGGGTGGGTATTGTCTTTGACGATGTTGAGAGCCCTTCTGAGGCACCGGGCGGTGTAGATGTCCGACAGCGAGGGGAGAGGGCAGCCAATAATCCTTTGCGCTGTTTTGACTGTCCTCTGGAGCCTCACTCTGTCCGCCTCAGTGCAGCCGCTGTACCAGGTGGAGACACAGTACGTCAGCAGGCTCTCGATGGACGAGTGGTAGAAGGCCAGCAGCAGCTTCCTGTCCAGGTTGAATTTCCTGAGGACTCTCAGGAAGTGCAGACGTTGGCGGACCTTCTTTACCACTGCTGTGGTGTTGTGACTCCAAGAAAGGTCATCGGAGATCTGTACTCCCAGGAACTTGAACGTGTGGACCCTCTCCACACACACGCCTTCGATGCAGAGGGGGGGCGGCAGCGTCTTGTTCCTCCTGAAGTCGACGACAATCTCCTTTGTTTTAGCAGAGTTAAGGTGCAGTCTGTTCTCCTTGCACCAAGTTGTCAGTCTCCCTACCTCCTCTCTGTAGGCTGTCTCGTCACCTTCCGAGATCAGACCGACCACTGTCGTGTCGTCAGCAAACTTGACGATGGTGTTGTTGCCGTGGGCCGGGCTGCAGTCGTAGGTGTAGAGGGCGTACAGGAGAGGGCTCAGCACGCATCCTTGGGGGGAACCGGTGCTCAGCATGAGGGTGGAGGACGTGTAGGGGCCGAGCAACACAGTCTGGGGTCTGTTGGTCAGAAAGTCCTTAATCCAGATGCGTGTGAGGGCAGGGAGGCCGAGAGTGTCCAGTTTGGCGACGAGGATGTCTGGGATGATCGTGTTGAATCCCGAGCTGTAGTCCACAAAGAGCATCCTTGCATAGCTCCGCTGTTGTTCCAGGTGGCCCAGCACAACATGCAGAGCAGCCCTGGTTGAGTGTTTCACCTCGCTTTTTGTAAATTTTATGGAGTACAGTGAACCCTCGGTTATTGCGGTTAATGGGGACCGAGACCACTCGCGAAAACTGAAAATCCGCGAAGTAGCGGCGCATCTTCAAAAATGCTTAAAAAAAAAATACAATATATATATATATATATATATATATATATATATATATATATATATACGGGGAGAGAGAGAGTGAAATTCATGTTATAACAAAAAAAACAAATTATTATTAAAACGTATTATTTTTTTATTCCCCAGCCATTCTTTTTGTATTTATTTAATTACTCAGACTTTTACCTGCTGGTACGCCGTCTGGTGTGCCCTGTGAAATGAAAGGTGCCATTCTTTATTTATTTATTTATTTATTCATTTATTCATTCATAACTGACAGCTTCGCGCTCCGCTCGTGCCCGGGCGGAAGTGGTGCTCCAATTCGGCTTAACTGTGACACACGCCCACCCTCCTCCCCCGGAGCTTCCATTCGGTTAAACTTAGGGGCCGCTTGGCACCGCCCGTGCCCGGGGAAGGTGCTCCTCTTCGGCTTACTGTGTCGCGAGCATGCCCTCCTCCTCCGGAGCTTCCATTCGGTTAAACTTAGGGGCCGCTTGGAACCGCCCGTGCCCGGGGAAGGTGCTCCTCTTCGGCTTACTGTGACGCGAGCATGCCCTCCTCCTCCGGAGCTTCCATTCGGTTAAACTTAGGGGCCGCTTGGCACCGCCCGTGCCCGGGGAAGGTGCTCCTCTACGGCTTAACTGCCACGCACGCTGGCCGGAGCTCTGGTACGGTCCGAACCGCGCGAAACGTCGCCACCGATCGTGTCCGGGGGAACGTGCTCTTCTTCGTCCACTCTCCTCTTCGCCCACGCTCTTCTTCGGCGCACGCCGGCCGTCTAACCGCTCCAGCGCCCCGTCGTGCCGCTCGGCGAAACTACAATGCCCCCGAATATTTTTTATACCCGCGAAGCACTGAACCCGCGAAAGGTGAACCGCGAAGTAGCGAGGGTTCACTGTATGTATAAGACCAAGACCTACAAAAAAGTCTCTTGGAGCAATGAGCTAGGTTTTACAGGAAGTCGGCCATTTTGAATTTATTAAAAGGGGGCGGGTCACCACAATGGACTTTGTGTAGAAATTATTATTGGGGCCCGAGCAGCGACCGCGGCGAGGTCCCTATTGTTTATGTAGAAATTATTATTAGGGCCCGAGCAGCGACCGCTACGAGGTCCCCATTGTTTTTGTGGAAATTATTATTATTATTATTATTAGGGCCCGAGCAGTGACCGCTGCGAGGTCCCTATTGTTTTTCTAGAAATTGTTATTAGGGCCCGAGCTGCGACGGCTGCGAGGTCCCTATTGTTTTTGTAGAAAATATTATTACTTTCAAATTTCCCCATTGTGGGACTAAAAAAGGACATCTTATCTTATCTTCTCTTATTATTATTATTATTATTAGGGCCTGAGCAGCGACCGCTGCGAAGTCCCTATTGTTTTTGTAGAAATTATTATTATTATTATTTTTCCGATTGTTCGATTGCATTTTTGACCCCCGAAACATGCACAAAAATTCACCAAACTTGGCAGTCTCATCGGGCATGGCGAAAAATTTGATATTTTAATGTCTAATATGAATAGGAAGTGAGTTATGAATTTTTGAAAGTCCGACTTTTGCCCTTTTTTGCATGTTTACAGGGGTCATTCTTTTGCACCCTGATCCTAAAGGCTTCATCTGATTGCCTTAAAATTCTGTCTGTAGCATCTTAAGACCTGGGACAAACACTGGGGCTAAAATTTTTTGTTTCCGAAATACTATATGACGGGGGCGGGGCTTCGAAGTTTTCACTTAAGATTTCCTTCGCCGCAATGGACAAAATGCTTAATAACTCTCTTGCACATGCTGCTAAAAATCCAAAACTTCACATGTACATAAAGAGTCGGTACCTGAAAACATCTATATGTTTATATTCAGTTATACACCTTGCGCCAATCAATATCATTTTTTACATTTTGACGTACTGCACGGTGCCCTTTTAACGAATCCGATTGAAAATTGGCTAGAAAAGACTCAAGACATTGATCTTACTCTATCCCTATTTTTGTGACTTTCCTTCGAAGGGCGTGGCTATTACGGTGCCGCAGAGTCTGATTATTCTCCGTGGCAACAAAAGTTCCTGCAAAATGATTCAGATGATCCATCTTCTCGAAATTTTTCACATTTGAGGATATTCAGGCCCTGAAGACGGCTGCCAACTTATTTTTGATCGCAGTGGTAGCGCCACCAACTGGTTAAAACAAATACAAATTATTTTCGTTGATGTTTTTCTCCGGGCAGGTTAACAAAATCTACCTTATATTTGCTCGGATGAGTGTTTAAGCCTTGAGGATGTCACAATACGAAAGTCTTTCGCCTTCTTCAGAGTGTCACATGATGGTGTCTTGTGGCCCGTCTTTATCAGCTGATGTTCCATGAGGGCGTGACTTACCATTCACAAGAATGAAGGCAAGTCACGCCGCCCGCTGTCCGTTCACTCCGCCAAGATGCTGCTCCAGGTGGTAGAGAGGATGAAGGCTCCCTTGTCTCTGTTCATGGTTTTTATGCCTCGCTTGCAGATCTCAATGGCCTCTCTGATCCTGCGCTGTTGTTTGTTCTCTTCGGTGCGGATGACCCTGCCCTTCTCCCGGTCCATGATGTGGTTTTCCCTTTTGCAGTGGTCAGTGATTGCTGATTTGTAATGTTCATGTTGTGCTTGTTCTTTTACTGCTCTGATTTTTCATTTTTTTGACAGGTAAGTCACACCCTCATGGAACATCAGCTGATAAAGACGGGTCTCAAGACACCATCATGCGACACTCTGAAGAAGGCGAAAGACTCGCCGAAACATGTCAGGTAAAAAATTTACCGAAAACATAATTGTCTGCTTTTAATGAATCAGTCAAATATCAATAATAAGAAGACAAAATGAACCTAATACAAATAAATGAATGCTTAATAACTCCCCTGCACATGCTCCTAAAAATCCAAACCTTCACCTGTAAATAAAACGTCCCGACCTGAAGACATCTTAATGTTATTATTTTGTTATACACACAGCGCCGCCAAGTGGAATCAAAAATTTGTTTTTATTTAAATTTTCACATTATGCACGGTGCCCTTTTGACGAATCCGACTGAAAATTAGTCAGAAAAGACTCAAGACAATGATCTTACTCTCTGCCGAATTTTGTGACGTTTTGGCAAAAGGCGTGGCTATTACGGTGCTGAAAAGTCAGATTGTACTCTGTGGCAATAAAAGCTCCGGCAACATGACTCAGATGATCCTATCTTCTCGAAGTTGTACACATTTGAGGATACTTCAGCCCTGAAGACATCTACCAACTTATTTTTCATCGTAGTAGTAGCGCCACCAACTGGTAAAAGCTAATACAAGTTATTTTCTTGGATGTTTTTCTCCGTGCAACTCAACAAGGTCGCCCTCATATATGCTCGGATGACTGTTTCGGCCATGAGGATGTCACAATACGAAATTCGTCCTTTTTCTTGTCAAGTTGTGGGAGTGGCATTGCACTGTTCGGCAATAAAACAACGCTGATTATGAGGTTCTAAATATGAACGACAACTCGTGAAACTTTACACACACATCAGGCCGAGCAAATTTATCAATATTTTATACGTTAGTTGTGCAGCTTTTTTGAAATGGCTCGCCATGGCCCTCGAGAAATGTTAAAAAAAGCAGCCCTGGTTGAGTGTTTCACCTCGCTTTTTGTAAATTTTATGGAGTACAGTGAATCCTCGGTTATCGCGGTTAATGGGGACAGAGACCACCCGCGAAAACTGAAAATCCGCGAAGTAGCGGCGCACCTTCAAAAATGCTTAAAAAAATATACAATATATATAATAAATATATATATATATATATATATATATATATACGGGGAGAGAGAGAGTGAAATTCATGTTATAACAAAAAAAACAAATTATTATTAAAACGTATTATTTTTTTATTCCCCAGCCATTCTTTTTGTATTTATTTAATTACTCCGACTTTTACCTGCTGGTACGCCGTCCGGTGTGCCCTGTGAAATGAAAGGTGGCATTCTTTATTTATTTATTTATTTATTTATTCTTTTATACATTCATAACTGACAGCTTCGCGCTCCGCTCGTGCCCGGGCGGAAGAGGTGCTCCAATTCGGCTTAACTGTGACACACACCCGCCCTCCTCCCCCGGAGCTTCCATTCGGTTAAACTTAGGGGCCGCTTGGCACCGCCCGTGCCCGGGGAAGGTGCTCCTCTTCGGCTTACTGTGACGCGAGCATGCCCTCCTCCTCTGGAGCTTCCATTCGGTTAAACTTAGGGGCCGCTTGGAACCGCCCGTGCCCGGGGAAGGTGCTCCTCTTCGGCTTACTGTGACGCGAGCATGCCCTCCTCCTCCGGAGCTTCCATTCGGTTAAACTTAGGGGCCGCTTGGCACCGCCCGTGCCCGGGGAAGGTGCTCCTCTCCGGCTTAACTGCCACGCACGCCGGCCGGAGCTCTGGTACTGTCCGAACCGCGCGAAACGTCGCCACCGATCGTGTCCGGGGGAACGTGCTCTTCTTCGTCCACTCTCCTCTTCGCCCACGCTCTTCTTCGGCGCACGCCGGCCGTCTAACCGCTCCAGCACCCCGTCGTGCCGCTCGGCGAAACTACAATGCCCCCGAATATTTTTTAGACCCGCGAAACACTGAACCCGCGAAAGGTGAACCGCCAAGTAGCGAGGGTTCACTGTATGTATAAGACCAAGACCTACAAAAAAGTCTCTTGGAGCAATGAGCTAGGTTTTACAGGAAGTCGGCCATTTTGAATTTACTTAAAAGGGGGCGGGTCACCACAATGGACTTTGTGTAGAAATTATTATTGGGGCCCGAGCAGCGACCGCGGCGAGGTCCCTATTGTTTTTGTAGAAATTATTATTAGGGCCCGAGCAGCGACCGCTACGAGGTCCCCATTGTTTTTGTAGAAATTATTATTATTTTTATTATTATTATTATTAGGGCCCGAGCAGTGACCGCTGCGAGGTCCCTATTGTTTTTCTAGAAATTGTTATTAGGGCCCAAGCTGCGACGGCTGCGAGGTCCCTATTGTTTTTGTAGAAAATATTATTACTTTTATTATTATTATTATTATTATTAGGGCCTGAGCAGCGACCGCTGCGAAGTCCCTATTGTTTTTGTAGAAATTATTATTATTATTATTTTTCCGATTGTTCGATTGCATTTTTGACCCCCGAAACATGCACAAAAATTCACCAAACTTGGCAGTCTCATCGGGCATGGCGAAAAATTTTATATTTTAACGTCTAATATGAACAGGAAGTGAGTTATGAATTTTTGAAAGTCCGACTTTTGCCCTTTTTTGCATGTTTACAGGGGTCATTCTTTTGCACCCTGATCCAAAAGGCTTCATCTGATTGCCTTAAAATCCTGTCTGTAGCATCTTAAGACCTGGGACAAACACTGGGGCTAAAACTTTTTGTTTCCGAAATACTATATGACGGGGGCGGGGCTTCGAAGTTTTCACTTAAGATTTCCTTCGCCGCAATGGACAAAATGCTTAATAACTCTCTTGCACATGCTGCTAAAAATCCAAAACTTCACATGTACATAAAGAGTCGGTACCTGAAGACATCTATATGTTTATATTCAGTTATACACCTTGCGCCAATCAATATCATTTTTTACATTTTGACGTACTGCACGGTGCCCTTTTAACGAATCCGATTGAAAATTGGCTAGAAAAGACTCAAGACATTGATCTTACTCTATCCCTATTTTTGTGACTTTCCTTCGAAGGGCGTGGCTATTACGGTGCCGCAGAGTCTGATTATTCTCCGTGGCAACAAAAGTTCCTGCAAAATGATTCAGATGATCCATCTTCTCGAAATTTTTCACATTTGAGGATATTCAGGCCCTGAAGACGGCTGCCAACTTATTTTTGATCGCAGTGGTAGCGCCACCAACTGGTTAAAACAAATACAAATTATTTTCGTTGATGTTTTTCTCCGGGCAGGTTAACAAAATCTACCTTATATTTGCTCGGATGAGTGTTTCAGCCTTGAGGATGTCACAATACGAAAGTCTTTCGCCTTCTTCAGAGTGTCACATGATGGTGTCTTGTGGCCCGTCTTTATCAGCTGATGTTCCATGAGGGCGTGACTTACCTGTCACAAGAATGAAGGCAAGTCACGCCCCCCGCTGTCCGTTAACTCCGCCAAGATGCTGGTCCAGGTGGTAGAGAGGATGAAGGCTCCCTTGTCTCTGTTCATGGTTTTTATGCCTCGCTTGCAGATCTCAATGGCCTCTCTGATCCAGCGCTGTTGTTTGTTCTCTTCTGTGCGGATGACCCTGCCCTTCTCCCGGTCCATGATGTGGTTTTCCCTTTTGCAGTGGTCAGTGATTGCTGATTTGTAATGTTCATGTTGTGCTTGTTCTTTTCCTGCTCTGATTTTTCATTTTTTTGACAGGTAAGTCACACCCTCATGGAACATCAGCTGATAAAGACGGGTCTCAAGACACCATCATGCGACACTCTGAAGAAGGCGAAAGACTCGCCGAAACATGTCAGGTAAAAAATTAACCTAAAACATAATTGTCTGCTTTTAATGAATCAGTCAAATATCAATAATAAGAAGACAAAATGAACCTAATACAAATAAATGAATGCTTAATAACTCCCCTGCACATGCTCCTAAAAATCCAAACCTTCACCTGTTAATAAAACGTCCCGACCTGAAGACATCTTAATGTTATTATTTTGTTATACACACAGCGCCGCCAAGTGGAATCAAAAATGTGTTTTTATTTTAATTTTCACATCCTGCACGGTGCCCTTTTGACAAATCCGACTGAAAATTAGTCAGAAAAGACTCAAGACAATGATCTTACTCTCTGCCGAATTTTGTGACGTTTTGGCAAAAGGCGTGGCTATTACGGTGCTGAAAAGTCAGATTGTACTCTGTGGCAACAAAAGCTCCGGCAACATGACTCAGATGATCCTATCTTCTCGAAGTCGTACACATTTGAGGATACTTCAGCCCTGAAGACATCTACCAACTTATTTTTCATCGTAGTAGTACCGCCACCAACTGGTAAAAGCTAATACAAGTTATTTTCTTGGATGTTTTTCTCCGTGCAACTCAACAAGGTCGCCCTCATATATGCTCGGATGACTGTTTCGGCCATGAGGATGTCACAATACGAAATTCGTCCTTTTTCGTGTAAAGTTGTGGGAGTGGAATTGCACTGTTCGGCAATAAAACAACGCTGATTATGAGGTTCTAAATATGAACGACAACTCGTGAAACTTTACACACACATCAGGCCGAGCAAATTTATCAATATTTTATACGTTAGTTGTGCAGCTTTTTTGAAATGGCTCGCCATGGCCCTCGAGAAATGTTAAAAAAAGCAGCCCTGGTTGAGTGTTTCACCTCGCTTTTTGTAAATTTTATGGAGTACAGTGAACCCTCGGTTATCGCGGTTAATGGGGACAGAGACCACCCGCGAAAACTGAAAATCCGCGAAGTAGCGGCGCACCTTCAAAAATGCTTAAAAAAATATACAATATATATAATAAATATAGAAATATATATATATATATATATATATATATATATATATACATATATACGGGGAGAGAGAGAGTGAAATTCATGTTATAACAAAAAAAACAAATTATTATTAAAACGTATTATTTTTTTATTCCCCAGCCATTCTTTTTGTATTTATTTAATTACTCCGACTTTTACCTGCTGGTACGCCGTCCGGTGTGCCCTGTGAAATGAAAGGTGGCATTCTTTATTTATTTATTCTTTTATACATTCATAACTGACAGCTTCGCGCTCCGCTCGTGCCCGGGCGGAAGAGGTGCTCCAATTCGGCTTAACTGTGACACACACCCGCCCTCCTCCCCCGGAGCTTCCATTCGGTTAAACTTAGGGGCCGCTTGGCACCGCCCGTGCCCGGGGAAGGTGCTCCTCTTCGGCTTACTGTGACGCGAGCATGCCCTCCTCCTCCGGAGCTTCCATTCGGTTAAACTTAGGGGCCGCTTGGAACCGCCCGTGCCCGGGGAAGGTGCTCCTCTTCGGCTTACTGTGACGCGAGCATGCCCTCCTCCTCCGGAGCTTCCATTCGGTTAAACTTAGGGGCCGCTTGGCACCGCCCGTGCCCGGGGAAGGTTCTCCTCTACGGCTTAACTGCCACGCACGCCGGCCGGAGCTCTGGTACTGTCCGAACCGCGCGAAACGTCGCCACCGATCGTGTCCGGGGGAACGTGCTCTTCTTCGTCCACTCTCCTCTTCGCCCACGCTCTTCTTCGGCGCACACCGGCCGTCTAACCGCTCCAGCGCCCCGTCGTGCCGCTCGGCGAAACTACAATGCCCCCGAATATTTTTTAGACCCGCGAAGCACTGAACCCGCGAAAGGTGAACCGCCAAGTAGCGAGGGTTCACTGTATGTATAAGACCAAGACCTACAAAAAAGTCTCTTGGAGCAATGAGCTAGGTTTTACAGGAAGTCGGCCATTTTGAATTTACTTAAAAGGGGGCGGGTCACCACAATGGACTTTGTGTAGAAATTATTATTGGGGCCCGAGCAGCGACCGCGGCGAGGTCCCTATTGTTTTTGTAGAAATTATTATTAGGGCCCGAGCAGCGACCGCTACGAGGTCCCCATTGTTTTTGTGGAAATTATTATTATTATTATTATTAGGGCCCGAGCAGTGACCGCTGCGAGGTCCCTATTGTTTTTCTAGAAATTGTTATTAGGGCCCGAGCTGCGACGGCTGCGAGGTCCCTATTGTTTTTGTAGAAAATATTATTACTTTTATTATTATTATTATTATTAGGGCCTGAGCAGCGACCGCTGCGAAGTCCCTATTGTTTTTGTAGAAATTATTATTATCATTATTTTTCCGATTGTTCGATCGCATTTTTGACCCCCGAAACATGCACAAAAATTCACCAAACTTGGCAGTCTCATCGGGCATGGCGAAAAATTTGATATTTTAACGTCTAATATGAACAGGAAGTGAGTTATGAATTTTTGAAAGTCCGACTTTTGCCCTTTTTTGCATGTTTACAGGGGTCATTCTTTTGCACCCTGATCCTAAAGGCTTCATCTGATTGCCTTAAAATTCTGTCTGTAGCATCTTAAGACCTGGGACAAACACTGGGGCTAAAATTTTTTGTTTCCGAAATACTATATGAACGGGGGCGGGGCTTCGAAGTTTTCACTTAAGATTTCCTTCGCCGCAATGGACAAAATGCTTAATAACTCTCCTGCACATGCTGCTAAAAATCCAAAACTTCACATGTACATAAAGAGTCGGTACCTGAAGACATCTATATGTTTATATTCAGTTATACACCTTGCGCCAATCAATATCATTTTTTACATTTTGACGTACTGCACGGTGCCCTTTTAACGAATCCGATTGAAAATTGGCTAGAAAAGACTCAAGACATTGATCTTACTCTATCCCTATTTTTGTGACTTTCCTTCGAAGGGCGTGGCTATTACGGTGCCGCAGAGTCTGATTAATCTCCGTGGCAACAAAAGTTCCTGCAAAATGATTCAGATGATCCATCTTCTCGAAATTTTTCACATTTGAGGATATTCAGGCCCTGAAGACGGCTGCCAACTTATTTTTGATCGGATGAGTGTTTAGGCCTTGAGGATGTCACAATACGAAAGTCTTTCGCCTTCTTCAGAGTGTCACATGATGGTGTCTTGTGGCCCGTCTTTATCAGCTGATGTTCCATGAGGGCGTGACTTACCTGTCACAAGAATGAAGGCAAGTCACGCCCCCCGCTGTCCGTTAACTCCGCCAAGATGCTGCTCCAGGTGGTAGAGAGGATGAAGGCTCCCTTGTCTCTGTTCATGGTTTTTATGCCTCGCTTGCAGATCTCAATGGCCTCTCTGATCCAGCGCTGTTGTTTGTTCTCTTCGGTGCCGATGACCCTGCCCTTCTCCCGGTCCATGATGTGGTTTTCCCTTTTGCAGTGGTCAGTGATTGCTGATTTGTAATGTTCATGTTGTGCTTGTACTTTTACTGCTCTGATTTTTCATTTTTTTGACAGGTAAGTCACACCCTCATGGAACATCAGCTGATAAAGACGGGTCTCAAGACACCATCATGCGACACTCTGAAGAAGGCGAAAGACTCGCCGAAACATGTCAGGTAAAAAATTTTACCGAAAACATAATTGTCTGCTTTTAATGAATCAGTCAAATATCAATAATAAGAAGACAAAATGAACCTAATACAAATAAATGAATGCTTAATAACTCCCCTGCACATGCTCCTAAAAATCCAAACATTCACCTGTAAATAAAATGTCCCGACCTGAAGACATCTTAATGTTATTATTTTGTTATACACACAGCGCCGCCAAGTGGAATCAAAAATGTGTTTTTATTTTAATTTTCACGTACTGCACGGTGCCCTTTTGACGAATCCGACTGAAAATTAGTCAGAAAAGACTCAAGACAATGATCTTACTCTCTGCCGAATTTTGTGACGTTTTGGCAAAAGGCGTGGCTATTACGGTGCTGAAAAATCCGATTGTACTTTGTGGCAACAAAAGCTCCGGCAACATGACTCAGATGATCCTATCTTCTCGAAGTTGTACACATTTGAGGATACTTCAGCCCTGAAGACATCTACCAACTTATTTTTCATCGTAGTAGTAGCGCCACCAACTGGTAAAAGCTAATACAAGTTATTTTCTTGGATGTTTTTCTCCGTGCAACTCAACAAGGTCGCCCTCATATATGCTCGGATGACTGTTTCGGCCATGAGGATGTCACAATACGAAATTCATCCTTTTTCGTGAAAAGTTGTGGGAGTGGCATTGCACTGTTCGGCAATAAAACAACGCTGATTATGAGGTTCTAAATATGAACGACAACTCGTGAAACTTTACACACACATCAGGCAGAGCAAATTTATCAATATTTTATACGTTAGTTGTGCAGCTTTTTTGAAATGGCTCGCCATGGCCCTCGAGAAATGTTAAAAAAAGCAGCCCTGGTTGAGTGTTTCACCTTGCTTTTTGTAAATTTTATGGAGTACAGTGAACCCTCGGTTATCGCGGTTAATGGGGACAGAGACCACCCGCGAAAACTGAAAATCCGCGAAGTAGCGGCGCACCTTCAAAAATGCTTAAAAAAAAATACAATATATATAATAAATATATATATATATATATATATATATATATATATATATATATATATATATATATATATAGACAGAGAGAGAGAGTGAAATTCATGTTATAACAAAAAAACCAAATTATTATTAAAACGTATTATTTTTTTATTCCCCAGCCATTCTTTTTGTATTTATTTAATTACTCCGACTTTTACCTGCTGGTACGCCGTCCGGTGTGCCCTGTGAAATGAAAGGTGGCATTCTTTATTTATTTATTTATTTATTCATTTATTCATTCATAACTGACAGCTTCGCGCTCCGTTCGTGCCCGGGCGGAAGAGGTGTTCCAATTCGGCTTTACTGTGACACACGCCCGCCCTCCTGCCCCGGAGCTTCCATTCGGTTAAACTTAGGGGCCGCTTGGCACCGCCCGTGCCCGGGGAAGGTGCTCCTCTTCGGCTTACTGTGACGCGAGCATGCCCGCCTCCTCCGGAGCTTCCATTCGGTTAAACTTAGGGGCCGCTTGGAACCGCCCGTGCCCGGGGAAGGTGCTCCTCTTTGGCTTACTGTGACGCGAGCATGCCCTCCTCCTCCGGAGCTTCCATTCGGTTAAACTTAGGGGCCGCTTGGCACCGCCCGTGCCCGGGGAAGGTGCTCCTCTACGGCTTAACTGCCACGCACGCCGGCCGGAGCTCTGGTACGGTCCGAACCGCGCGAAACGTCGCCACCGATCGTGTCCGGGGGAACGTGCTCTTCTTCGTCCACTCTCCTCTTCGCCCACGCTCTTCTTCGGCGCACGCCGGCCGTCTAACCGCTCCAGCGCCCGTCGTGCCGCTCGGCGAAACTACAATGCCCCCGAATATTTTTTATACCCGCGAAGCACTGAACCCGCGAAAGGTGAACCGCGAAGTAGCGAGGGTTCACCGTATGTATAAGACCAAGACCTACAAAAAAGTCTCTTGGAGCAATAAGCTAGGTTTTACAGGAAGTCGGCCATTTTGAATTTACTTAAAAGGGGCGGGTCACCACAATGGACTTTGTGTAGAAATTATTATTGGGGCCCGAGCAGCGACCGCGGCGAGGTCCCTATTGTTTATGTAGAAATTATTATTAGGGCCCGAGCAGCGACCGCTACGAGGTCCCCATTGTTTTTGTGGAAATTATTATTATTTTTATTATTATTATTATTAGGGCCCGAGCAGTGACCGCTGCGAGGTCCCTATTGTTTTTCTAGAAATTGTTATTAGGGCCCAAGCTGCGACGGCTGCGAGGTCCCTACTGTTTTTGTAGAAAATATTATTACTTTTATTATTATTATTATTATTATTATTATTAGGGCCTGAGCAGCGACCGCTGCGAAGTCCCTATTGTTTTTGTAGAAATTATTATTATTATTATTTTTCCGATTGTTCGATTGCATTTTTGTCCCCTGAAACATGCACAAAAATTCACCAAACTTGGCAGTCTCATCGGGCATGGCGAAAAATTTTATATTTTAACGTCTAATATGAACAGGAAGTGAGTTATGAATTTTTGAAAGTCCGACTTTTGCCCTTTTTTGCATGTTTACAGGGGTCATTCTTTTGCACCCTGATCCTAAAGGCTTCATCTGATTGCCTTAAAATTCTGTCTGTAGCATCTTAAGACCTGGGACAAACACTGGGACTAAAATTTTTTGTTTCCGAAATACTATATGACGGGGGCGGGGCTTCGAAGTTTTCACTTAAGATTTCCTTCGCCGCAATGGACAAAATGCTTAATAACTCTCTTGCACATGCTGCTAAAAATCCAAAACTTCACATGTACATAAAGAGTCGGTACCTGAAGACATCTATATGTTTATATTCAGTTATACACCTTGCGCCAATCAATATCATTTTTTACATTTTGACGTACTGCACGGTGCCCTTTTAACGAATCCGATTGAAAATTGGCTAGAAAAGACTCAAGACATTGATCTTACTCTATCCCTATTTTTGTGACTTTCCTTCGAAGGGCGTGGCTATTACGGTGCCGCAGAGTCTGATTATTCTCCGTGGCAACAAAAGTTCCTGCAAAATGATTCAGATGATCCATCTTCTCGAAATTTTTCACATTTGAGGATATTCAGGCCCTGAAGACGGCTGCCAACTTATTTTTGATCGCAGTGGTAGCGCCACCAACTGGTTAAAACAAATACAAATTATTTTCGTTGATGTTTTTCTCCGGGCAGGTTAACAAAATCTACCTTATATTTGCTCGGATGAGTGTTTAGGCCTTGAGGATGTCACAATACGAAAATCTTTCGCCTTCTTCAGAGTGTCACATGATGGTGTCTTGTGGCCCGTCTTTATCAGCTGATGTTCCATGAGGGCGTGACTTACCTGTCACAAGAATGAAGGCAAGTCACGCCCCCCGCTGTCCGTGAACTCCGCCAAGATGCTGGTCCAGGTGGTAGAGAGGATGAAGGCTCCCTTGTCTCTGTTCATGGTTTTTATGCCTTGCTTGCAGATCTCAATGGCCTCTCTGATCCAGCGCTGTTGTTTGTTCTCTTCGGTGCCGATGACCCTGCCCTTCTCCCGGTCCATGATGTGGTTTTCCCTTTTGCAGTGGTCAGTGATTGCTGATTTGTAATGTTCATGTTGTGCTTGTTCTTTTACTGCTCTGATTTTTCATTTTTTTGACAGGTAAGTCACACCCTCATGGAACATCAGCTGATAAAGACGGGTCTCAAGACACCATCATGCGACACTCTGAAGAAGGCGAAAGACTCGCCGAAACATGTCAGGTAAAAAATTTTACCGAAAACATAATTGTCTGCTTTTAATGAATCTGTCAAATATCAATAATAAGAAGACAAAATGAACCTAATACAAATAAATGAATGCTTAATAACTCCCCTGCACATGCTCCTAAAAATCCAAACATTCACCTGTAAATAAAATGTCCCGACCTGAAGACATCTTAATGTTATTATTTTGTTATACACACAGCGCCGCCAAGTGGAATCAAAAATTTGTTTTTATTTTAATTTTCACGTACTGCACGGTGCCCTTTTGACGAATCCGACTGAAAATTAGTCAGAAAAGACTCAAGACAATGATCTTACTCTCTGCCGAGTTTTGTGACGTTTTGGCAAAAGGCGTGGCAATTACGGTGCTGAAAAGTCCGATTGTACTTTGTGGCAACAAAAGCTCCGGCAACATGACTCAGATGATCCTATCTTCTCGAAGTTGTACACATTTGAGGATACTTCAGCCCTGAAGACATCTACCAACTTATTTTTCATCGTAGTAGTAGCGCCACCAACTGGTAAAAGCTAATACAAGTTATTTTCTTGGATGTTTTTCTCCGTGCAACTCAACAAGGTCGCCCTCATATATGCTCGGAGGACTGTTTCGGCCATGAGGATGTCACAATACGAAATTCATCCTTTTTCGTGAAAAGTTGTGGGAGTGGCATTGCACTTTTTGGCAATAAAACAACGCTGATTATGAGGTTCTAAATATGAACGACAACTCGTGAAACTTGAGACACACATCAGGCAGAGCAAATTTATCAATATTTTATACGTTAGTCGTGCAGCTTTTTTGAAATGGCTCGCCATGGCCCTCGAGAAATGTTCAAAAAAGCAGCCCTGGTTGAGTGTTTCACCTCGCTTTTTGTAAATTTTATGGAGTACAGTGAACCCTCAGTTATCGCGGTTAATGGGGACCGAGACCACCCGCGGAAACTGAAAATCCGCGAAGTAGCGGCGCACCTTCAAAAATGCTTAAAAGAAAATACAATATATATAATAAATATATATATATATATATATATATATATATGTATATATATGTATGTATATATATATATATATATATGTATATATATATATATATATATATATATATATATATATGTATATATATATATATGTATATATATATATATATATGTATATATATATATATATATATATGTATATATATATATATATATATATATATGTATATATATATACGGGGAGAGAGAGAGAGAGAGAGAGTGAAATTCATGTTATAACAAAAAAAACAAATTATTATTAAAACGTATTATTTTTTTATTCCCCAGCCATTCTTTTTGTATTTATTTAATTACTCCGACTTTTACCTGCTGGTACGCCGTCCGGTGTTCCCTGTGAAATGAAAGGTGGCATTCTTTATTTATTTATTTATTTATTCATTTATTCATTCATAACTGACAGCTTCGCGCTCCGTTCGTGCCCGGGCGGAAGAGGTGTTCCAATTCGGCTTAACTGTGACACACGCCCGCCCTCCTCCCCCGGAGCTTCCATTCGGTTAAACTTAGGGGCCGCTTAGCACCGCCCGTGCCCGGGGAAGGTGCTCCTCTTCGGCTTACTGTGACGCGAGCATGCCCGCCTCCTCCGGAGCTTCCATTCGGTTAAACTTAGGGGCCGCTTGGAACCGCCCGTGCCCGGCGAAGGTGCTCCTCTTCGGCTTACTGTGACGCGAGCATGCCCTCCTCCTCCGGAGCTTCCATTTGGTTAAACTTAGGGGCCGCTTGGAACCGCCCGTGCCCGGGGAAGGTGCTCCTCTTCGGCTTACTGTGACGCGAGCATGCCCTCCTCCTCCAGAGCTTCCATTCGGTTAAACTTAGGGGCCGCTTGGCACCGCCCGTGCCCGGGGACGGTGCTCCTCTACGGCTTAACTGCCACGCACGCCGGCCGGAGCCCTGGTACGGTCCGAACCGCGCGAAACGTCGCCACCGATCGTGTCCGGGGGAACGTGCTCTTCTTCGTCCACTCTCCTCTTCGCCCACGCTCTTCTTCGGCGCACGCCGGCCGTCTAACCGCTCCAGCGCCCGTCGTGCCGCTCGGCGAAACTACAATGCCCCCGAATATTTTTTATACCCGCGAAGCACTGAACCCGCGAAAGGTGAACCGCGAAGTAGCGAGGGTTCACTGTATGTATAAGACCAAGACCTACAAAAAAGTCTCTTGGAGCAATAAGCTAGGTTTTACAGGAAGTCGGCCATTTTGAATTTACTTAAAAGGGGGCGGGTCACCACAATGGACTTTGTGTAGAAATTATTATTGGGGCCCGAGCAGCGACCGCGGCGAGGTCCCTATTGTTTATGTAGAAATTATTATTAGGGCCCGAGCAGCGACCGCTACGAGGTCCCCATTGTTTTTGTGGAAATTATTATTATTATTATTATTAGGGCCCGAGCAGTGACCGCTGCGAGGTCCCTATCGTTTTTCTAGAAATTGTTATTAGGGCCCGAGCTGCGACGGCTGCGAGGTCCCTATTGTTTTTGTAGAAAATATTATTACTTTTATTATTATTATTATTATTATTATTATTATTAGGGCCTGAGCAGCGACCGCTGCGAAGTCCCTGTTGTTTTTGTAGAAATTATTATTATTATTATTTTTCCGATTGTACGATCGCATTTTTGACCCCCGAAACATGCACAAAAACTCACCAAACTTGGCAGTCTCATCGGGCATAGCGAGAAATTTGATATTTTAAACGTCTAATATGAACAGGAAGTGAGTTATGAATTTTTGAAAGTCCGACTTTTGCCCTTTTTTGCATGTTTACAGGGGTCATTCTTTTGCACCCTGATCCTAAAGGCTTCATCTGATTGCCTTAAAATTCTGTCTGTAGCATCTTAAGACCTGGGACAAACACTGGGGCTAAAATCTTTTGTTTCCGAAATACTATATGACGGGGGCGGGGCTTCAAAGTTTTCACTTAAGATTTCCTTCGCCGCAGTGGACAAAATGCTTAATAACTCTCCTGCACATGCTGCTAAAAATCCAAAACTTCACATATACATAAAGAGTCGGTACCTGAAGACATCTATATGTTTATATTCTGTTATACACCTTGCGCCAATCAATATAATTTTTTACATTTTGACGTACTGCACGGTGCCCTTTTAACGAATCCGATTGAAAATTGGCTAGAAAAGACTCAAGTCATTGATCTTACTCTATCCCTATTTTTGTGACTTTCCTTCGAAGGGCGTGGCTATTGCGGTGCCGCAGAGTCTGATTATTCTCCGTGGCAACAAAAGTTCCTGCAAAATGATTCAGATGATCCATCTTCTCGAAATTTTTCACATTTGAGGATATTCAGGCCCTGAAGACGGCTGCCAACTTATTTTTGATCGCAGTGGTAGCGCCACCAACTGGTTAAAACAAATACAAATTATTTTCGTTGATGTTTTTCTCCGGGCAGGTTCACAAAATCTACCTTATATTTGCTCGGATGAGTGTTTAGGCCTTGAGGATGTCACAATACGAAAGTCTTTCGCCTTCTTCAGAGTGTCACATGATGGTGTCTTGTGACCCGTCTTTATCAGCTGATGTTCCATGAGGGCGTGACTTACCTGTCACAAGAATGAAGGCAAGTCACACCCCCCGCTGTCCGTTCACTCCGCCAAGATGCTGCTCTAGGTGGTAGAGAGGATGAAGGCTCCCTTGTCTCTGTTCATGGTTTTTATGCCTCGCTTGCAGATCTCAATGGCCTCTCTGATCCAGCGCTGTTGTTTGTTCTCTTCGGTGCGGATGACCCTGCCCTTCTCCCGGTCCATGATGTGGTTTTCCCTTTTGCAGTGGTCAGTGATTGCTGATTTGTAATGTTCATGTTGTGCTTGTTCTTTTCCTGCTCTGATTTTTCATTTTTTTGACAGGTAAGTCACACCCTCATGGAACATCAGCTGATAAAGACGGGTCTCAAGACACCATCATGCGACACTCTGAAGAAGGCGAAAGACTCGCCGAAACATGTCAGGTAAAAAATTAACCTAAAACATAATTGTCTGCTTTTAATGAATCAGTCAAATATCAATAATAAGAAGACAAAATGAACCTAATACAAATAAATGAATGCTTAATAACTCCCCTGCACATGCTCCTAAAAATCCAAACCTTCACCTGTTAATAAAACGTCCCGACCTGAAGACATCTTAATGTTATTATTTTGTTATACACACAGCGCCGCCAAGTGGAATCAAAAATGTGTTTTTATTTTAATTTTCACATCCTGCACGGTGCCCTTTTGACAAATCCGACTGAAAATTAGTCAGAAAAGACTCAAGACAATGATCTTACTCTCTGCCGAATTTTGTGACGTTTTGGCAAAAGGCGTGGCTATTACGGTGCTGAAAAGTCAGATTGTACTCTGTGGCAACAAAAGCTCCGGCAACATGACTCAGATGATCCTATCTTCTCGAAGTCGTACACATTTGAGGATACTTCAGCCCTGAAGACATCTACCAACTTATTTTTCATCGTAGTAGTACCGCCACCAACTGGTAAAAGCTAATACAAGTTATTTTCTTGGATGTTTTTCTCCGTGCAACTCAACAAGGTCGCCCTCATATATGCTCGGATGACTGTTTCGGCCATGAGGATGTCACAATACGAAATTCGTCCTTTTTCGTGTAAAGTTGTGGGAGTGGAATTGCACTGTTCGGCAATAAAACAACGCTGATTATGAGGTTCTAAATATGAACGACAACTCGTGAAACTTTACACACACATCAGGCCGAGCAAATTTATCAATATTTTATACGTTAGTTGTGCAGCTTTTTTGAAATGGCTCGCCATGGCCCTCGAGAAATGTTAAAAAAAGCAGCCCTGGTTGAGTGTTTCACCTCGCTTTTTGTAAATTTTATGGAGTACAGTGAACCCTCGGTTATCGCGGTTAATGGGGACAGAGACCACCCGCGAAAACTGAAAATCCGCGAAGTAGCGGCGCACCTTCAAAAATGCTTAAAAAAATATACAATATATATAATAAATATAGAAATATATATATATATATATATATATATATATATATATACATATATACGGGGAGAGAGAGAGTGAAATTCATGTTATAACAAAAAAACCAAATTATTATTAAAACGTATTATTTTTTTATTCCCCAGCCATTCTTTTTGTATTTATTTAATTACTCCGACTTTTACCTGCTGGTACGCCGTCCGGTGTGCCCTGTGAAATGAAAGGTGGCATTCTTTATTTATTTATTCTTTTATACATTCATAACTGACAGCTTCGCGCTCCGCTCGTGCCCGGGCGGAAGAGGTGCTCCAATTCGGCTTAACTGTGACACACACCCGCCCTCCTCCCCCGGAGCTTCCATTCGGTTAAACTTAGGGGCCGCTTGGCACCGCCCGTGCCCGGGGAAGGTGCTCCTCTTCGGCTTACTGTGACGCGAGCATGCCCTCCTCCTCCGGAGCTTCCATTCGGTTAAACTTAGGGGCCGCTTGGAACCGCCCGTGCCCGGGGAAGGTGCTCCTCTTCGGCTTACTGTGACGCGAGCATGCCCTCCTCCTCCGGAGCTTCCATTCGGTTAAACTTAGGGGCCGCTTGGCACCGCCCGTGCCCGGGGAAGGTTCTCCTCTACGGCTTAACTGCCACGCACGCCGGCCGGAGCTCTGGTACTGTCTGAACCGCGCGAAACGTCGCCACCGATCGTGTCCGGGGGAACGTGCTCTTCTTCGTCCACTCTCCTCTTCGCCCACGCTCTTCTTCGGCGCACACCGGCCGTCTAACCGCTCCAGCGCCCCGTCGTGCCGCTCGGCGAAACTACAATGCCCCCGAATATTTTTTAGACCCGCGAAGCACTGAACCCGCGAAAGGTGAACCGCCAAGTAGCGAGGGTTCACTGTATGTATAAGACCAAGACCTACAAAAAAGTCTCTTGGAGCAATGAGCTAGGTTTTACAGGAAGTCGGCCATTTTGAATTTACTTAAAAGGGGGCGGGTCACCACAATGGACTTTGTGTAGAAATTATTATTGGGGCCCGAGCAGCGACCGCGGCGAGGTCCCTATTGTTTTTGTAGAAATTATTATTAGGGCCCGAGCAGCGACCGCTACGAGGTCCCCATTGTTTTTGTGGAAATTATTATTATTATTATTATTAGGGCCCGAGCAGTGACCGCTGCGAGGTCCCTATTGTTTTTCTAGAAATTGTTATTAGGGCCCGAGCTGCGACGGCTGCGAGGTCCCTATTGTTTTTGTAGAAAATATTATTACTTTTATTATTATTATTATTATTAGGGCCTGAGCAGCGACCGCTGCGAAGTCCCTATTGTTTTTGTAGAAATTATTATTATCATTATTTTTCCGATTGTTCGATCGCATTTTTGACCCCCGAAACATGCACAAAAATTCACCAAACTTGGCAGTCTCATCGGGCATGGCGAAAAATTTGATATTTTAACGTCTAATATGAACAGGAAGTGAGTTATGAATTTTTGAAAGTCCGACTTTTGCCCTTTTTTGCATGTTTACAGGGGTCATTCTTTTGCACCCTGATCCTAAAGGCTTCATCTGATTGCCTTAAAATTCTGTCTGTAGCATCTTAAGACCTGGGACAAACACTGGGGCTAAAATTTTTTGTTTCCGAAATACTATATGAACGGGGGCGGGGCTTCGAAGTTTTCACTTAAGATTTCCTTCGCCGCAATGGACAAAATGCTTAATAACTCTCCTGCACATGCTGCTAAAAATCCAAAACTTCACATGTACATAAAGAGTCGGTACCTGAAGACATCTATATGTTTATATTCAGTTATACACCTTGCGCCAATCAATATCATTTTTTACATTTTGACGTACTGCACGGTGCCCTTTTAACGAATCCGATTGAAAATTGGCTAGAAAAGACTCAAGACATTGATCTTACTCTATCCCTATTTTTGTGACTTTCCTTCGAAGGGCGTGGCTATTACGGTGCCGCAGAGTCTGATTAATCTCCGTGGCAACAAAAGTTCCTGCAAAATGATTCAGATGATCCATCTTCTCGAAATTTTTCACATTTGAGGATATTCAGGCCCTGAAGACGGCTGCCAACTTATTTTTGATCGGATGAGTGTTTAGGCCTTGAGGATGTCACAATACGAAAGTCTTTCGCCTTCTTCAGAGTGTCACATGATGGTGTCTTGTGGCCCGTCTTTATCAGCTGATGTTCCATGAGGGCGTGACTTACCTGTCACAAGAATGAAGGCAAGTCACGCCCCCCGCTGTCCGTTAACTCCGCCAAGATGCTGCTCCAGGTGGTAGAGAGGATGAAGGCTCCCTTGTCTCTGTTCATGGTTTTTATGCCTCGCTTGCAGATCTCAATGGCCTCTCTGATCCAGCGCTGTTGTTTGTTCTCTTCGGTGCCGATGACCCTGCCCTTCTCCCGGTCCATGATGTGGTTTTCCCTTTTGCAGTGGTCAGTGATTGCTGATTTGTAATGTTCATGTTGTGCTTGTACTTTTACTGCTCTGATTTTTCATTTTTTTGACAGGTAAGTCACACCCTCATGGAACATCAGCTGATAAAGACGGGTCTCAAGACACCATCATGCGACACTCTGAAGAAGGCGAAAGACTCGCCGAAACATGTCAGGTAAAAAATTTTACCGAAAACATAATTGTCTGCTTTTAATGAATCAGTCAAATATCAATAATAAGAAGACAAAATGAACCTAATACAAATAAATGAATGCTTAATAACTCCCCTGCACATGCTCCTAAAAATCCAAACATTCACCTGTAAATAAAATGTCCCGACCTGAAGACATCTTAATGTTATTATTTTGTTATACACACAGCGCCGCCAAGTGGAATCAAAAATGTGTTTTTATTTTAATTTTCACGTACTGCACGGTGCCCTTTTGACGAATCCGACTGAAAATTAGTCAGAAAAGACTCAAGACAATGATCTTACTCTCTGCCGAATTTTGTGACGTTTTGGCAAAAGGCGTGGCTATTACGGTGCTGAAAAATCCGATTGTACTTTGTGGCAACAAAAGCTCCGGCAACATGACTCAGATGATCCTATCTTCTCGAAGTTGTACACATTTGAGGATACTTCAGCCCTGAAGACATCTACCAACTTATTTTTCATCGTAGTAGTAGCGCCACCAACTGGTAAAAGCTAATACAAGTTATTTTCTTGGATGTTTTTCTCCGTGCAACTCAACAAGGTCGCCCTCATATATGCTCGGATGACTGTTTCGGCCATGAGGATGTCACAATACGAAATTCATCCTTTTTCGTGAAAAGTTGTGGGAGTGGCATTGCACTGTTCGGCAATAAAACAACGCTGATTATGAGGTTCTAAATATGAACGACAACTCGTGAAACTTTACACACACATCAGGCAGAGCAAATTTATCAATATTTTATACGTTAGTTGTGCAGCTTTTTTGAAATGGCTCGCCATGGCCCTCGAGAAATGTTAAAAAAAGCAGCCCTGGTTGAGTGTTTCACCTTGCTTTTTGTAAATTTTATGGAGTACATTGAACCCTCGGTTATCGCGGTTAATGGGGACAGAGACCACCCGCGAAAACTGAAAATCCGCGAAGTAGCGGCGCACCTTCAAAAATGCTTAAAAAAAAATACAATATATATAATAAATATATATATATATATATATATATATATATATATATATATATATATATATATATATATATATATATATATATATATAGACAGAGAGAGAGAGTGAAATTCATGTTATAACAAAAAAACCAAATTATTATTAAAACGTATTATTTTTTTATTCCCCAGCCATTCTTTTTGTATTTATTTAATTACTCCGACTTTTACCTGCTGGTACGCCGTCCGGTGTGCCCTGTGAAATGAAAGGTGGCATTCTTTATTTATTTATTTATTTATTCATTTATTCATTCATAACTGACAGCTTCGCGCTCCGTTCGTGCCCGGGCGGAAGAGGTGTTCCAATTCGGCTTTACTGTGACACACGCCCGCCCTCCTGCCCCGGAGCTTCCATTCGGTTAAACTTAGGGGCCGCTTGGCACCGCCCGTGCCCGGGGAAGGTGCTCCTCTTCGGCTTACTGTGACGCGAGCATGCCCGCCTCCTCCGGAGCTTCCATTCGGTTAAACTTAGGGGCCGCTTGGAACCGCCCGTGCCCGGGGGAAGGTGCTCCTCTTTGGCTTACTGTGACGCGAGCATGCCCTCCTCCTCCGGAGCTTCCATTCGGTTAAACTTAGGGGCCGCTTGGCACCGCCCGTGCCCGGGGAAGGTGCTCCTCTACGGCTTAACTGCCACGCACGCCGGCCGGAGCTCTGGTACGGCCCGAACCGCGCGAAACGTCGCCACCGATCGTGTCCGGGGGAACGTGCTCTTCTTCGTCCACTCTCCTCTTCGCCCACGCTCTTCTTCGGCGCACGCCGGCCGTCTAACCGCTCCAGCGCCCGTCGTGCCGCTCGGCGAAACTACAATGCCCCCGAATATTTTTTATACCCGCGAAGCACTGAACCCGCGAAAGGTGAACCGCGAAGTAGCGAGGGTTCACCGTATGTATAAGACCAAGACCTACAAAAAAGTCTCTTGGAGCAATAAGCTAGGTTTTACAGGAAGTCGGCCATTTTGAATTTACTTAAAAGGGGCGGGTCACCACAATGGACTTTGTGTAGAAATTATTATTGGGGCCCGAGCAGCGACCGCGGCGAGGTCCCTATTGTTTATGTAGAAATTATTATTAGGGCCCGAGCAGCGACCGCTACGAGGTCCCCATTGTTTTTGTGGAAATTATTATTATTTTTATTATTATTATTATTAGGGCCCGAGCAGTGACCGCTGCGAGGTCCCTATTGTTTTTCTAGAAATTGTTATTAGGGCCCAAGCTGCGACGGCTGCGAGGTCCCTACTGTTTTTGTAGAAAATATTATTACTTTTATTATTATTATTATTATTATTATTATTAGGGCCTGAGCAGCGACCGCTGCGAAGTCCCTATTGTTTTTGTAGAAATTATTATTATTATTATTTTTCCGATTGTTCGATTGCATTTTTGTCCCCCGAAACATGCACAAAAATTCACCAAACTTGGCAGTCTCATCGGGCATGGCGAAAAATTTTATATTTTAACGTCTAATATGAACAGGAAGTGAGTTATGAATTTTTGAAAGTCCGACTTTTGCCCTTTTTTGCATGTTTACAGGGGTCATTCTTTTGCACCCTGATCCTAAAGGCTTCATCTGATTGCCTTAAAATTCTGTCTGTAGCATCTTAAGACCTGGGACAAACACTGGGACTAAAATTTTTTGTTTCCGAAATACTATATGACGGGGGCGGGGCTTCGAAGTTTTCACTTAAGATTTCCTTCGCCGCAATGGACAAAATGCTTAATAACTCTCTTGCACATGCTGCTAAAAATCCAAAACTTCACATGTACATAAAGAGTCGGTACCTGAAGACATCTATATGTTTATATTCAGTTATACACCTTGCGCCAATCAATATCATTTTTTACATTTTGACGTACTGCACGGTGCCCTTTTAACGAATCCGATTGAAAATTGGCTAGAAAAGACTCAAGACATTGATCTTACTCTATCCCTATTTTTGTGACTTTCCTTCGAAGGGCGTGGCTATTACGGTGCCGCAGAGTCTGATTATTCTCCGTGGCAACAAAAGTTCCTGCAAAATGATTCAGATGATCCATCTTCTCGAAATTTTTCACATTTGAGGATATTCAGGCCCTGAAGACGGCTGCCAACTTATTTTTGATCGCAGTGGTAGCGCCACCAACTGGTTAAAACAAATACAAATTATTTTCGTTGATGTTTTTCTCCGGGCAGGTTAACAAAATCTACCTTATATTTGCTCGGATGAGTGTTTAGGCCTTGAGGATGTCACAATACGAAAGTCTTTCGCCTTCTTCAGAGTGTCACATGATGGTGTCTTGTGGCCCGTCTTTATCAGCTGATGTTCCATGAGGGCATGACTTACCTGTCACAAGAATGAAGGCAAGTCACGCCCCCCGCTGTCCGTGAACTCCGCCAAGATGCTGGTCCAGGTGGTAGAGAGGATGAAGGCTCCCTTGTCTCTGTTCATGGTTTTTATGCCTTGCTTGCAGATCTCAATGGCCTCTCTGATCCAGCGCTGTTGTTTGTTCTCTTCGGTGCCGATGACCCTGCCCTTCTCCCGGTCCATGATGTGGTTTTCCCTTTTGCAGTGGTCAGTGATTGCTGATTTGTAATGTTCATGTTGTGCTTGTTCTTTTACTGCTCTGATTTTTCATTTTTTTGACAGGTAAGTCACACCCTCATGGAACATCAGCTGATAAAGACGGGTCTCAAGACACCATCATGCGACACTCTGAAGAAGGCGAAAGACTCGCCGAAACATGTCAGGTAAAAAATTTTACCGAAAACATAATTGTCTGCTTTTAATGAATCTGTCAAATATCAATAATAAGAAGACAAAATGAACCTAATACAAATAAATGAATGCTTAATAACTCCCCTGCACATGCTCCTAAAAATCCAAACATTCACCTGTAAATAAAATGTCCCGACCTGAAGACATCTTAATGTTATTATTTTGTTATACACACAGCGCCGCCAAGTGGAATCAAAAATTTGTTTTTATTTTAATTTTCACGTACTGTACGGTGCCCTTTTGACGAATCCGACTGAAAATTAGTCAGAAAAGACTCAAGACAATGATCTTACTCTCTGCCGAGTTTTGTGACGTTTTGGCAAAAGGCGTGGCAATTACGGTGCTGAAAAGTCCGATTGTACTTTGTGGCAACAAAAGCTCCGGCAACATGACTCAGATGATCCTATCTTCTCGAAGTTGTACACATTTGAGGATACTTCAGCCCTGAAGACATCTACCAACTTATTTTTCATCGTAGTAGTAGCGCCACCAACTGGTAAAAGCTAATACAAGTTATTTTCTTGGATGTTTTTCTCCGTGCAACTCAACAAGGTCGCCCTCATATATGCTCGGAGGACTGTTTCGGCCATGAGGATGTCACAATACGAAATTCATCCTTTTTCGTGAAAAGTTGTGGGAGTGGCATTGCACTTTTTGGCAATAAAACAACGCTGATTATGAGGTTCTAAATATGAACGACAACTCGTGAAACTTGAGACACACATCAGGCAGAGCAAATTTATCAATATTTTATACGTTAGTTGTGCAGCTTTTTTTAAATGGCTCGCCATGGCCCTCGAGAAATGTTCAAAAAAGCAGCCCTGGTTGAGTGTTTCACCTCGCTTTTTGTAAATTTTATGGAGTACAGTGAACCCTCAGTTATCGCGGTTAATGGGGACCGAGACCACCCGCGGAAACTGAAAATCCGCGAAGTAGCGGCGCACCTTCAAAAATGCTTAAAAGAAAATACAATATATATAATAAATATATATATATATATATATATATATATATATGTATATATATATATGTATATATATATATATATATATATATGTATATATATATATATATATATATATATATATGTATATATATATATATATATATATGTATATATATATATATATATATATGTATATATATATACGGGGAGAGAGAGAGAGAGAGAGAGTGAAATTCATGTTATAACAAAAAAAACAAATTATTATTAAAACGTATTATTTTTTTATTCCCCAGCCATTCTTTTTGTATTTATTTAATTACTCCGACTTTTACCTGCTGGTACGCCGTCCGGTGTTCCCTGTGAAATGAAAGGTGGCATTCTTTATTTATTTATTTATTTATTCATTTATTCATTCATAACTGACAGCTTCGCGCTCCGTTCGTGCCCGGGCGGAAGAGGTGTTCCAATTCGGCTTAACTGTGACACACGCCCGCCCTCCTCCCCCGGAGCTTCCATTCGGTTAAACTTAGGGGCCGCTTAGCACCGCCCGTGCCCGGGGAAGGTGCTCCTCTTCGGCTTACTGTGACGCGAGCATGCCCGCCTCCTCCGGAGCTTCCATTCGGTTAAACTTAGGGGCCGCTTGGAACCGCCCGTGCCCGGCGAAGGTGCTCCTCTTCGGCTTACTGTGACGCGAGCATGCCCTCCTCCTCCGGAGCTTCCATTTGGTTAAACTTAGGGGCCGCTTGGAACCGCCCGTGCCCGGGGAAGGTGCTCCTCTTCGGCTTACTGTGACGCGAGCATGCCCTCCTCCTCCAGAGCTTCCATTCGGTTAAACTTAGGGGCCGCTTGGCACCGCCCGTGCCCGGGGACGGTGCTCCTCTACGGCTTAACTGCCACGCACGCCGGCCGGAGCCCTGGTACGGTCCGAACCGCGCGAAACGTCGCCACCGATCGTGTCCGGGGCAACGTGCTCTTCTTCGTCCACTCTCCTCTTCGCCCACGCTCTTCTTCGGCGCACGCCGGCCGTCTAACCGCTCCAGCGCCCGTCGTGCCGCTCGGCGAAACTACAATGCCCCCGAATATTTTTTATACCCGCGAAGCACTGAACCCGCGAAAGGTGAACCGCGAAGTAGCGAGGGTTCACTGTATGTATAAGACCAAGACCTACAAAAAAGTCTCTTGGAGCAATAAGCTAGGTTTTACAGGAAGTCGGCCATTTTGAATTTACTTAAAAGGGGGCGGGTCACCACAATGGACTTTGTGTAGAAATTATTATTGGGGCCCGAGCAGCGACCGCGGCGAGGTCCCTATTGTTTATGTAGAAATTATTATTAGGGCCCGAGCAGCGACCGCTACGAGGTCCCCATTGTTTTTGTGGAAATTATTATTATTATTATTATTAGGGCCCGAGCAGTGACCGCTGCGAGGTCCCTATCGTTTTTCTAGAAATTGTTATTAGGGCCCGAGCTGCGACGGCTGCGAGGTCCCTATTGTTTTTGTAGAAAATATTATTACTTTTATTATTATTATTATTATTAGGGCCTGAGCAGCGACCGCTGCGAAGTCGCTATTGTTTTTGTTGAAATTATTATTATTATTATTTTTCCGATTGTTCGATCGCATTTTTGACCCCCGAAACATGCACAAAAACTCACCAAACTTGGCAGTCTCATCGGGCATGGTGAAAAATTTGATATTTTAACGTCTAATATGAACAGGAAGTGAGTTATGAATTTTTGAAAGTCCGACTTTTGCCCTTTTTTGCATGTTTACAGGGGTCATTCTTTTGCACCCTTATCCTAAAGGCTTCATCTGATTGCCTTAAAATTCTGTCTGTAGCATCTTAAGACCTGGGACAAACACTGGGGCTAAAATCTTTTGTTTCCGAAATACTATATGACGGGGGCGGGGCTTCAAAGTTTTCACTTAAGATTTCCTTCGCCGCAATGGACAAAATGCTTAATAACTCTCATGCACATGCTGCTAAAAATCCAAAACTTCACATGTACATAAAGAGTCGGTACCTGAAGACATCTATATGTTTATATTCTGTTATACACCTTGCGCCAATCAATATCATTTTTTACATTTTGACGTACTGCACGGTGCCCTTTTAACGAATCCGATTGAAAATTGGCTAGAAAAGACTCAAGACATTGATCTTACGCTATCCCTATTTTTGTGACTTTCCTTCGAAGGGCGTGGCTATTGCGGTGCCGCAGAGTCTGATTATTCTCCGTGGCAACAAAAGTTCCTGCAAAATGATTCAGATGATCCATCTTCTCGAAATTTTTCACATTTGAGGATATTCAGGCCCTGAAGACGGCTGCCAACTTATTTTTGATCGCAGTGGTAGCGCCACCAACTGGTTAAAACAAATACAAATTATTTTCGTTGATGTTTTTCTCCGGGCAGGTTCACAAAATCTACCTTATATTTGCTCGGATGAGTGTTTAGGCCTTGAGGATGTCACAATACGAAAGTCTTTCGCCTTCTTCAGAGTGTCACATGATGGTGTCTTGTGGCCCGTCTTTATCAGCTGATGTTCCATGAGGGCGTGACTTACCTGTCACAAGAATGAAGGCAAGTCACGCCCCCCGCTGTCCGTTAACTCCGCCAAGATGCTGGTCCAGGTGGTAGAGAGGATGAAGGCAACCTTGTCTCTGTTCATGGTTTTGATGCCTCGCTTGCAGATCTCAATGGCCTCTCTGATCCAGCGCTGTTGTTTGTTCTCTTCTGTGCGGATGACCCTGCCCTTCTCCCGGTCCATGATGTGGTTTTCCCTTTTGCAGTGGTCAGTGATTGCTGATTTGTAGTGTTCATGTTGTGCTTGTTCTTTTACTGCTCTGATTTTTCATTTTTTTGACAGGTAAGTCACACCCTCATGGAACATCAGCTGATAAAGACGGGTCTCAAGACACCATCATGCGACACTCTGAAGAAGGCGAAAGACTCGCCGAAACATGTCAGGTAAAAAATTTACCGAAAACATAATTGTCTGCTTTTAATGAATCTGTCAAATATCAATAATAAGAAGACAAAATGAACCTAATACAAATAAATGAATGCTTAATAACTCCCCTGCACATGCTCCTAAAAATCCAAACCTTCACCTGTAAATAAAATGTCCCGACCTGAAGACATCTTAATGTTATTATTTTGTTATACACACAGCGCCGCCAAGTGGAATCAAAAATTTGTTTTTATTTTAATTTTCACGTACTGCAACGTGCCCTTTTGACGAATCCGACTGAAAATTAGTCAGAAAAGACTCAAGACAATGATCTTACTCTCTGCCGAGTTTTGTGACGTTTTGGCAAAAGGCGTGGCTATTACGGTGCTGAAAAGTCCGATTGTACTTTGTGGCAACAAAAGCTCCGGCAACATGACTCAGATGATCCTATCTTCTCGAAGTTGTACACATTTGAGGATACTTCAGCCCTGAAGACATCTACCAACTTATTTTTCATCGTAGTAGTAGCGCCACCAACTGGTAAAAGCTAATACAAGTTATTTTCTTGGATGTTTTTCTCCGTGCAACTCAACAAGGTCGCCCTCATATATGCTCGGAGGACTGTTTCGGCCATGAGGATGTCACAATACGAAATTCATCCTTTTTCGTGAAAAGTTGTGGGAGTGGCATTGCACTGTTTGGCAATAAAACAACGCTGATTATGAGGTTCTAAATATGAACGACAACTCGTGAAACTTGACACACACATCAGGCAGAGCAAATTTATCAATATTTTATACGTTAGTTGTGCAGCTTTTTTGAAATGGCTCGCCATGGCCCTCGAGAAATGTTCAAAAAAGCAGCCCTGGTTGAGTGTTTCACCTCGCTTTTTGTAAATTTTATGGAGTACAGTGAACCCTCGGTTATCGCGGTTAATGGGGACCGAGACCACCCGCGGAAACTGAAAATCCGCGGAGTAGCGGAGCACCTTCAAAAATGCTTAAAAGAAAATACAATATATATAATAAATATATATATATATATATATATATATATATATATATATATATACGGGGGGAGAGAGAGAGAGAGAGAGAGAGTGAAATTCATGTTATAACAAAAAAACCAAATTATTATTAAAACGTATTATTTTTTTATTCCCCAGCCATTCTTTTTGTATTTATTTAATTACTCCGACTTTTACCTGCTGGTACGCCGTCCGGTGTGCCCTGTGAAATGAAAGGTGGCATTCTTTATTTATTTATTTATTTATTCTTCTATACATTCATAACTGACAGCTTCGCGCTCCGCTCGTGCCCGGGCGGAAGAGGTGCTCCAATTCGGCTTAACTGTGACACACACCCGCCCTCCTCCCCCGGAGCTTCCATTCGGTTAAACTTAGGGGCCGCTTGGCACCGCCCGTGCCCGGGGAAGGTGCTCCTCTTCGGCTTACTGTGACGCGAGCATGCCCTCCTCCTCCGGAGCTTCCATTCAGTTAAACTTAGGGGCCGCTTGGAACCGCCCGTGCCCGGGGAAGGTGCTCCTCTTCGGCTTACTGTGACGCGAGCATGCCCTCCTCCTCCGGAGCTTCCATTCGGTTAAACTTAGGGGCCGCTTGGCACCGCCCGTGCCCTGGGAAGGTTCTCCTCTACGGCTTAACTGCCACGCACGCCGGCCGGAGCTCTGGTACTGTCCGAACCGCGCGAAACGTCGCCACCGATCGTGTCCGGGGGAACGTGCTCTTCTTCGTCCACTCTCCTCTTCGCCCACGCTCTTCTTCGGCGCACACCGGCCGTCTAACCGCTGCAGCGCCCCGTCGTGCCGCTCGGCGAAACTATAATGCCCCCGAATATTTTTTAGACCCGCGAAGCACTGAACCCGCGAAAGGTGAACCGCCAAGTAGCGAGGGTTCACTGTATGTATAAGACCAAGACCTACAAAAAAGTCTCTTGGAGCAATGAGCTAGGTTTTACAGGAAGTCGGCCATTTTGAATTTACTTAAAAGGGGGCGGGTCACCACAATGGACTTTGTGTAGAAATTATTATTGGGGCCCGAGCAGCGACCGCGGCGATGTCCCTATTGTTTTTGTAGAAATTATTATTAGGGCCCGAGCAGCGACCGCTACGAGGTCCCCATTGTTTTTGTGGAAATTATTATTATTATTATTATTAGGGCCCGAGCAGTGACCGCTGCGAGGTCCCTATTGTTTTTCTAGAAATTGTTATTAGGGCCCGAGCTGCGACGGCTGCGAGGTCCCTATTGTTTTTGTAGAAAATATTATTACTTTTATTATTATTATTATTATTATTATTAGGGCCTGAGCAGCGACCACTGCGAAGTCCCTGTTGTTTTTGTAGAAATTATTATTATTATTATTTTTCCGATTGTTCGATTGCATTTTTGACCCCCGAAACATGCACAAAAACTCACCAAACTTGGCAGTCTCATCGGGCATGGCGAGAAATTTGATATTTTAAACGTCTAATATGAACAGGAAGTGAGTTATGAATTTTTGAAAGTCCGACTTTTGCCCTTTTTTGCATGTTTACAGGGGTCATTCTTTTGCACCCTGATCCTAAAGGCTTCATCTGATTGCCTTAAAATTCTGTCTGTAGCATCTTAAGACCTGGGACAAACACTGGGGCTAAAATTTTTTGTTTCCAAAATACTATATGACGGGGGCGGGGCTTCGAAGTTTTCACTTAAGATTTCCTTCGCCGCAATGGACAAAATGCTTAATAACGCTCTTGCACATGCTGCTAAAAATCCAAAACTTCACATGTACATAAAGAGTCGGTACCTGAAGACATCTATATGTTTATATTCTGTTATACACCTTGCGCCAATCAATATCATTTTTTACATTTTGACGTCCTGCACGGTGCCCTTTTAACGAATCCGATTGAAAATTGGCTAGAAAAGACTCAAGACATTGATCTTACTCTATCCCTATTTTTGTGACTTTCCTTCGAAGGGCGTGGCTATTACGGTGCCGCAGAGTCTGATTATTCTCCGTGGCAACAAAAGTTCCTGCAAAATGATTCAGATGATCCATCTTCTCGAAAATTTTCACATTTGAGGATATTCAGGCCCTGAAGACGGCTGCCAACTTATTTTTGATCGGATGAGTGTTTAGGCCTTGAGGATGTCACAATACGAAAGTCTTTCGCCTTCTTCAGAGTGTCACATGATGGTGTCTTGTGGCCCGTCTTTATCAGCTGATGTTCCATGAGGGCGTGACTTACCTGTCACAAGAATGAAGGCAAGTCACGCCCCCGCTGTCCGTTCACTCCGCCAAGATGCTGCTCCAGGTGGTAGAGAGGATGAAGGCTCCCTTGTCTCTGTTCATGGTTTTTATGCCTCGCTTGCAGATCTCAATGGCCTCTCTGATCCAGCGCTGTTGTTTGTTCTCTTCGGTGCGGATGACCCTGCCCTTCTCCCGGTCCATGATGTGGTTTTCCCTTTTGCAGTGGTCAGTGATTGCTGATTTGTAATGTTCATGTTGTGCTTGTTCTTTTACTGCTCTGATTTTTCATTTTTTTGACAGGTAAGTCACACCCTCATGGAACATCAGCTGATAAAGACGGGTCTCAAGACACCATCATGCGACACTCTGAAGAAGGCGAAAGACTCGCCGAAACATGTCAGGTAAAAAATTAACCTAAAACATAATTGTCTGCTTTTAATGAATCAGTCAAATATCAATAATAAGAAGACAAAATGAACCTAATACAAATAAATGAATGCTTAATAACGCCCCTGCACATGCTCCTAAAAATCCAAACCTTCACCTGTAAATAAAACGTCCCGACCTGAAGACATCTTAATGTTATTATTTTGTTATACACACAGCGCCGCCAAGTGGAATCAAAAATTTGTTTTTATTTTAATTTTCACGTACTGCACGGTGCCCTTTTGACGAATCCGACTGAAAATTAGTCAGAAAAGACTCAAGACAATGATCTTACTCTCTGCCGAATTTTGTGACGTTTTGGCAAAAGGCGTGGCTATTACGGTGCTGAAAAATCCGATTGTACTTTGTGGCAACAAAAGCTCCGGCAACATGACTCAGATGATCCTATCTTCTCGAAGTTGTACACATTTGAGGATACTTCAGCCCTGAAGACATCTACCAACTTATTTTTCATCGTAGTAGTAGCGCCACCAACTGGTAAAAGCTAATACAAGTTATTTTCTTGGATGTTTTTCTCCGTGCAACTCAACAAGGTCGCCCTCATATATGCTCGGATGACTGTTTCGGCCATGAGGATGTCACAATACGAAATTCATCCTTTTTCGTGAAAAGTTGTGGGAGTGGCATTGCACTGTTCGGCAATAAAACAACGCTGATTATGAGGTTCTAAATATGAACGACAACTCGTGAAACTTTACACACACATCAGGCAGAGCAAATTTATCAATATTTTATACGTTAGTTGTGCAGCTTTTTTTAAATGGCTCGCCATGGCCCTCGAGAAAAGTTAAAAAAAGAATAGAATAGAAATAGAAATCCCTTTATTGTCATTGTACTCAAGTGTGCAACGAGATTAGAGGGCTCCCCTCTCCAGTGCAATACAACAATAATACAGACAATATATAAATTAGATAAATAAATAAGACAGTGCAATGGAATTCAGTACTAAATAGGGCATATAGAAACACATCACAATGCTGTTTTGCAAGGTTAGGGTGGTCTCGTGTGTGTGTGAGAGTTCAGTATGGAGATGGCTCTCGGAAAGAAACTGTTTCTCAGTCTATTGGTCCTTGATTTGATGCATCTGTAGCGCCTGCCAGAGGGCAACAGGTCGAACAGGTGTGAGTTTGGGTGGGTATTGTCTTTGACGATGTTGAGAGCCCTTCTGAGGCACCGGGCGGTGTAGATGTCCGACAGCGAGGGGAGAGGGCAGCCAATAATCCTTTGCGCTGTTTTGACTGTCCTCTGGAGCCTCACTCTGTCCGCCTCAGTGCAGCCGCTGTACCAGGTGGAGACACAGTACGTCAGCAGGCTCTCGATGGACGAGTGGTAGAAGGCCAGCAGCAGCTTCCTGTCCAGGTTGAATTTCCTGAGGACTCTCAGGAAGTGCAGACGTTGGCGGACCTTCTTTACCACTGCTGTGGTGTTGTGACTCCAAGAAAGGTCATCGGAGATCTGTACTCCCAGGAACTTGAACGTGTGGACCCTCTCCACACACACGCCTTCGATGCAGAGGGGGGGCGGCAGCGTCTTGTTCCTCCTGAAGTCGACGACAATCTCCTTTGTTTTAGCAGAGTTAAGGTGCAGTCTGTTCTCCTTGCACCAAGTTGTCAGTCTCCCTACCTCCTCTCTGTAGGCTGTCTCGTCACCTTCCGAGATCAGACCGACCACTGTCGTGTCGTCAGCAAACTTGACGATGGTGTTGTTGCCGTGGGCCGGGCTGCAGTCGTAGGTGTAGAGGGCGTACAGGAGAGGGCTCAGCACGCATCCTTGGGGGGAACCGGTGCTCAGCATGAGGGTGGAGGACGTGTAGGGGCCGAGCAACACAGTCTGGGGTCTGTTGGTCAGAAAGTCCTTAATCCAGATGCGTGTGAGGGCAGGGAGGCCGAGAGTGTCCAGTTTGGCGACGAGGATGTCTGGGATGATCGTGTTGAATGCCGAGCTGTAGTCCACAAAGAGCATCCTTGCATAGCTCCGCTGTTGTTCCAGGTGGCCCAGCACAACATGCAGAGCAGCCCTGGTTGAGTGTTTCACCTCGCTTTTTGTAAATTTTATGGAGTACAGTGAACCCTCGGTTATCGCGGTTAATGGGGACCGAGACCACCCGCGAAAACTGAAAATCCGCGAAGTAGGGGCGCACCTTCAAAAATGCTTAAAAAAAAAATACAATATATATATATATATATATATATATATATATATATATATATATATATATATATATACGGGGAGAGAGAGAGTGAAATTCATGTTATAACAAAAAAAACAAATTATTATTAAAACGTATTATTTTTTTATTCCCCAGCCATTCTTTTTGTATTTATTTAATTACTCAGACTTTTACCTGCTGGTACGCCGTCTGGTGTGCCCTGTGAAATGAAAGGTGCCATTCTTTATTTATTTATTTATTTATTCATTTATTCATTCATAACTGACAGCTTCGCGCTCCGCTCGTGCCCGGGCGGAAGAGGTGCTCCAATTCGGCTTAACTGTGACACACGCCCACCCTCCTCCCCCGGAGCTTCCATTCGGTTAAACTTAGGGGCCGCTTGGCACCGCCCGTGCCCGGGGAAGGTGCTCCTCTTCGGCTTACTGTGTCGCGAGCATGCCCTCCTCCTCCGGAGCTTCCATTCGGTTAAACTTAGGGGCCGCTTGGAACCGCCCGTGCCCGGGGAAGGTGCTCCTCTTCGGCTTACTGTGACGCGAGCATGCCCTCCTCCTCCGGAGCTTCCATTCGGTTAAACTTAGGGGCCGCTTGGCACCGCCCGTGCCCCGGGGAAGGTGCTCCTCTACGGCTTAACTGCCACGCACGCCGGCCGGAGCTCTGGTACGGTCCGAACCGCGCGAAACGTCGCCACCGATCGTGTCCGGGGGAACGTGCTCTTCTTCGTCCACTCTCCTCTTCGCCCACGCTCTTCTTCGGCGCACGCCGGCCGTCTAACCGCTCCAGCGCCCCGTCGTGCCGCTCGGCGAAACTACAATGTCCCCGAATATTTTTTATACCCGCGAAGCACTGAACCCGCGAAAGGTGAACCGCGAAGTAGCGAGGGTTCACTGTATGTATAAGACCAAGACCTACAAAAAAGTCTCTTGGAGCAATGAGCTAGGTTTTACAGGAAGTCGGCCATTTTGAATTTATTAAAAGGGGGCGGGTCACCACAATGGACTTTGTGTAGAAATTATTATTGGGGCCCGAGCAGCGACCGCGGCGAGGTCCCTATTGTTTATGTAGAAATTATTATTAGGGCCCGAGCAGCGACCGCTACGAGGTCCCCATTGTTTTTGTGGAAATTATTATTATTATTATTATTAGGGCCCGAGCAGTGACCGCTGCGAGGTCCCTATTGTTTTTCTAGAAATTGTTATTAGGGCCCGAGCTGCGACGGCTGCGAGGTCCCTATTGTTTTTGTAGAAAATATTATTACTTTCAAATTTCCCCATTGTGGGACTAATAAAGGACATCTTATCTTATCTTCTCTTATTATTATTATTATTATTAGGGCCTGAGCAGCGACCGCTGCGAAGTCCCTATTGTTTTTGTAGAAATTATTATTATTATTATTTTTCCGATTGTTCGATTGCATTTTTGACCCCCGAAACATGCACAAAAATTCACCAAACTTGGCAGTCTCATCGGGCATGGCGAAAAATTTGATATTTTAATGTCTAATATGAATAGGAAGTGAGTTATGAATTTTTGAAAGTCCGACTTTTGCCCTTTTTTGCATGTTTACAGGGGTCATTCTTTTGCACCCTGATCCTAAAGGCTTCATCTGATTGCCTTAAAATTCTGTCTGTAGCATCTTAAGACCTGGGACAAACACTGGGGCTAAAATTTTTTGTTTCCGAAATACTATATGACGGGGGCGGGGCTTCGAAGTTTTCACTTAAGATTTCCTTCGCCGCAATGGACAAAATGCTTAATAACTCTCTTGCACATGCTGCTAAAAATCCAAAACTTCACATGTACATAAAGAGTCGGTACCTGAAAACATCTATATGTTTATATTCAGTTATACACCTTGCGCCAATCAATATCATTTTTTACATTTTGACGTACTGCACGGTGCCCTTTTAACGAATCCGATTGAAAATTGGCTAGAAAAGACTCAAGACATTGATCTTACTCTATCCCTATTTTTGTGACTTTCCTTCGAAGGGCGTGGCTATTACGGTGCCGCAGAGTCTGATTATTCTCCGTGGCAACAAAAGTTCCTGCAAAATGATTCAGATGATCCATCTTCTTGAAATGTTTCACATTTGAGGATATTCAGGCCCTGAAGACGGCTGCCAACTTATTTTTGATCGCAGTGGTAGCGCCAACAACTGGTTAAAACAAATACAAATTATTTTCGTTGATGTTTTTCTCCGGGCAGGTTAACAAAATCTACCTTATATTTGCTCGGATGAGTGTTTAAGCCTTGAGGATGTCACAATACGAAAGTCTTTCGCCTTCTTCAGAGTGTCACATGATGGTGTCTTGTGGCCCGTCTTTATCAGCTGATGTTCCATGAGGGCGTGACTTACCATTCACAAGAATGAAGGCAAGTCACGCCCCCCGCTGTCCGTTCACTCCGCCAAGATGCTGCTCCAGGTGGTAGAGAGGATGAAGGCTCCCTTGTCTCTGTTCATGGTTTTTATGCCTCGCTTGCAGATCTCAATGGCCTCTCTGATCCAGCGCTGTTGTTTGTTCTCTTCGGTGCGGATGACCCTGCCCTTCTCCCGGTCCATGATGTGGTTTTCCCTTTTGCAGTGGTCAGTGATTGCTGATTTGTAATGTTCATGTTGTGCTTGTTCTTTTACTGCTCTGATTTTTCATTTTTTTGACAGGTAAGTCACACCCTCATGGAACATCAGCTGATAAAGACGGGTCTCAAGACACCATCATGCGACACTCTGAAGAAGGCGAAAGACTCGCCGAAACATGTCAGGTAAAAAATTAACCTAAAACATAATTGTCTGCTTTTAATGAATCAGTCAAATATCAATAATAAGAAGACAAAATGAACCTAATACAAATAAACGAATGCTTAATAACTCCCCTGCACATGCTCCTAAAAATCCAAACCTTCACCTGTAAATAAAACGTCCCGACCTGAAGACATCTTAATGTTATTATTTTGTTATACACACAGCGCCGCCAAGTGGAATCAAAAATTTGTTTTTATTTAAATTTTCACATTATGCACGGTGCCCTTTTGACGAATCCGACTGAAAATTAGTCAGAAAAGACTCAAGACAATGATCTTACTCTCTGCCGAATTTTGTGACGTTTTGGCAAAAGGCGTGGCTATTACGGTGCTGAAAAGTCAGATTGTACTCTGTGGCAATAAAAGCTCCGGCAACATGACTCAGATGATCCTATCTTCTCGAAGTTGTACACATTTGAGGATACGTCAGCCCTGAAGACATCTACCAACTTATTTTTCATCGTAGTAGTAGCGCCACCAACTGGTAAAAGCTAATACAAGTTATTTTCTTGGATGTTTTTCTCCGTGCAACTCAACAAGGTCGCCCTCATATATGCTCGGATGACTGTTTCGGCCATGAGGATGTCACAATACGAAATTCGTCCTTTTTCTTGTAAAGTTGTGGGAGTGGCATTGCACTGTTCGGCAATAAAACAACGCTGATTATGAGGTTCTAAATATGAACAACAACTCGTGAAACTTTACACACACATCAGGCCGAGCAAATTTATCAATATTTTATACGTTAGTTGTGCAGCTTTTTTGAAATGGCTCGCCATGGCCCTCGAGAAATGTTAAAAAAAGCAGCCCTGGTTGAGTGTTTCACCTCGCTTTTTGTAAATTTTATGGAGTACAGTGAATCCTCGGTTATCGCGGTTAATGGGGACAGAGACCACCCGCGAAAACTGAAAATCCGCGAAGTAGCGGCGCACCTTCAAAAATGCTTAAAAAAATATACAATATATATAATAAATATATATATATATATATATATATATATATATATACGGGGAGAGAGAGAGTGAAATTCATGTTACAACAAAAAAAACAAATTATTATTAAAACGTATTATTTTTTTATTCCCCAGCCATTCTTTTTGTATTTATTTAATTACTCCGACTTTTACCTGCTGGTACGCCGTCCGGTGTGCCCTGTGAAATGAAAGGTGGCATTCTTTATTTATTTATTTATTTATTCTTTTATACATTCATAACTGACAGCTTCGCGCTCCGCTCGTGCCCGGGCGGAAGAGGTGCTCCAATTCGGCTTAACTGTGACACACACCCGCCCTCCTCCCCCGGAGCTTCCATTCGGTTAAACTTAGGGGCCGCTTGGCACCGCCCGTGCCCGGGGAAGGTGCTCCTCTTCGGCTTACTGTGACGCGAGCATGCCCTCCTCCTCCGGAGCTTCCATTCGGTTAAACTTAGGGGCCGCTTGGAACCGCCCGTGCCCGGGGAAGGTGCTCCTCTACGGCTTAACTGCCACGCACGCCGGCCGGAGCTCTGGTACGGTCCGAACCGCGCGAAACGTCGCCACCGATCGTGTCCGGGGGAACGTGCTCTTCTTCGTCCACTCTCCTCTTCGCCCACGCTCTTCTTCGGCGCACGCCGGCCGTCTAACCGCTCCAGCGCCCCGTCGTGCCGCTCGGCGAAACTACAATGCCCCCGAATATTTTTTATACCCGCGAAGCACTGAACCCGCGAAAGGTGAACCGCGAAGTAGCGAGGGTTCACTGTATGTATAAGACCAAGACCTACAAAAAAGTCTCTTGGAGCAATGAGATAGGTTTTACAGGAAGTCGGCCATTTTGAATTTACTTAAAAGGGGGTGGGTCACCACAATGGACTTTGTGTAGAAATTATTATTGGGGCCCGAGCAGCGACCGCGGCGAGGTCCCTATTGTTTATGTAGAAATTATTATTAGGGCCCGAGCAGCGACCGCTACGAGGTCCCCATTGTTTTTGTGGAAATTATTATTATTATTATTATTAGGGCCCGAGCAGTGACCGCTGCGAGGTCCCTATTGTTATTAGGGCCCGAGCTGCGACGGCTGCGAGGTCCCTATTGTTTTTGTAGAAAATATTATTACTGTTATTATTATTATTATTATTATTATTAGGGCCTGAGCAGCGACCGCTGCGAAGTCCCTATTGTTTTTGTAGAAATTATTCTTATTATTATTTTTCCGATTGTTCGATCGCATTTTTGACCCCCGAAACATGCACAAAAATTCACCAAACTTGGCAGTCTCATCGGGCATGGCGAAAAATTTGATATTTTAACGTCTAATATGAACAGGAAGTGAGTTATGAATTTTTGAAAGTCCGACTTTTGCCCTTTTTTGCATGTTTACAGGGGTCATTCTTTTGCACCCTGATCCTAAAGGCTTCATCTGATTGCCTTAAAATTCTGTCTGTAGCATCTTAAGACCTGGGACAAACACTGGGGCTAAAATTTTTTGTTTCCGAAATACTATATGAACGGGGGCGGGGCTTCGAAGTTTTCACTTAAGATTTCCTTCGCCGCAATGGACAAAATGCTTAATAACTCTCCTGCACATGCAGCTAAAAATCCAAAACTTCACATGTACATAAAGAGTCGGTACCTGAATTCATCTATATGTTTATATTCAGTTATACACCTTGCGCCAATCAATATCATTTTTTACATTTTGACGTACTGAGAGAGAGAGTGAAATTCATTTTATAACAAAAAAACCAAATTATTATTAAAACGTATTATTTTTTTATTCCCCAGCCATTCTTTTTGTATTTATTTAATTACTGTGAGGATCGCTCCCCAGCCGGGGCTGGGAAGCGGTGTGGGTAGATCCTTAAAGCGCAGACAAGGGAAAATTTGGTAGGAACAATATTTATTGTGGCCGGCAAAAAACAATTGGCAGGCGATAGGCAAGGAGGGTTGCTATCAATAATAATAGAGGGTCTATACTTACAGACGTCGGGAGACGTGAACGGAAAACGCTGGGGGAACAATCTTCCCCCAGGAAAAGCAAAACGAGTAACAAAAGGAGCTTGCAATGCAAGAAAACCGAAAACAAGAATGTCCTTCCTCCAAAGGGTAAGGTTAAATCCAATCATCGAAAAAACACAAAGCGAGCCGAAACGTAGCTGTAGAAATAAACAAGGTAACAACATACACGACAAATACACGGAGCAAAGTTGGCAAAGACTGTAGCAAGGCACAAGGCGAGAGCAAGTAGGTCAATAATCCGACACGCAGGTTTGCGTGTCGGAGGCTTAAATAGTCCGTAATCAAGGCATGATGGGTTGCAGCTGGGCCGTCTCGCGAACGCGTCCGCTCGTGGCCGCGTTGCCGAGCAACGCGCCGTCGACCACGCCCACTCGGCTGCAACACAAAGGCACGATCGTGACAGTACCCCCCCCTTAACGGACGCCCCTTGGCGTACTACCTGGTTTCGTTGGGTGGGCGTTGTGGTAATCTCGTAGTAGAGATGGACACATGATCCAGGAGCGAGGGATCCATTGCCGTTCTTCTGGGCCATAGCCCTCCCAGTCGACCAGGTACTGAGTCCCCCTTCCCCTGCGCCTGGAGTCCAAGATCTCCTTTACCGTGTAGACTGGGTCGCCGTCAATGATCCTAGGAGGCGGTGGCGGGGCGGCGGGCGGCACCAGCGGGCAGGTAGGGGCCGGCTTGATGAAAGACACGTGGAACACGGGGTGTATCTTCATGGTGGGGGGTAATTTGAGGCGGACCGAGACCGGGTTGATGATGGCTGCGACTTCGAACGGGCCCACGTAACGTGGCCCTAGCTTGCGGGATGATCCAGCCAGATTAAGGTCTCGTGTGGACAGCCATACCTTGTCGCCGATCTTGTAGCCCGGGGCTGGACGGCGGCGACGGTCAGCGATGCGCCGGTTCCGCTGCGTGGTGCGTGACAGGGCGGCCCGAGCCTCTTTCCATGCCCGGTGGGCTCGCTTTAGGTGCTGCTGGACCGAGGGTACCTCTTCAGAACCGGGTTGGGACGGAAACAGCGGAGGTTGGTACCCGTAGGCGGTCTGGAATGGTGATCGACCTGTGGCTGAGGAGATCAGAGTATTGTGAGCGTACTCGATCCATGGCAGATGATCGACCCAGGTGGCCGGCTGGTCCATGCAGACGCAGCGGAGCGCGGACTCAAGGTCCTGATTGGCGCGCTCCGATTGCCCGTTGGTCTGCGGGTGGTAGCCTGAGGAGAGACTGGATGTAGCCCCGAGGCACTGGCAGAATTTCTTCCATACCTGGGAGACGAACTGCGGGCCTCGGTCGGACACCAAGTCGTCCGGGATGCCATGGAGTCGAACCACGTGTTGGACCAGCAGGTTGGCTGTTTCGAGGGCTGTCGGGAGCTTGGGTAGCGCAACGAAATGGGCGGCCTTGGAGAAGCGGTCCACTATGGTCAAGACGACCGTTTGCCCGCGGGAAACGGGCAGGCCAGTGACAAAGTCCGGTGAAATGTTGGACCAGGGGCGCGCCGGAACGGGAAGCGGGTGCAGTAGGCCCGCCGGGGGCTGGTGCGATGCCTTGCTGGCAGCGCATTGTGGACATGCTTGTATGTACGCCGTCACGTCTCTTTTGAGCGACGGCCACCAAAAGCGTTGGGCGATCAGGCCCAGGGTGCGGCGTATGCCCGGGTGGCAGGCCAACTTGGAGGCATGGCCCCACTGGATCACCTCCGCCCGGTCTCGAGTCGGCACGAACAGGCGCCCGGGAGGACACTCCGTTGGCGCCCCACTTTCCTCCTGGGCTTCTCGGATTCGCCGCTCGATCTCCCATTGCAGGCCCCCCACCAAGCGATGACTGGGCACCACGCTCGCCGGCCCCTCTTCGTCTTCCCAGGCGTCGTGGATGCGTGACAGTGCGTCGGGTTTGGTGTTGCGTGCCCCCGGCCGGTAAGTCATGGTATAATTGAAGCGGCTGAGGATCAAGGCCCACCGCGCCAGCCGGGGGTTCAGTCTTTTCATGTGGCGGATGTATGACAGGTTCTTGTGGTCCGTAAAAATGATGAATGGCTCCTGGGTGCCCTCCAGCCAGTGCCGCCATTCCTGCAGGGCCAGGATCACGGCCAGGAGTTCTCGGTTGCCCACATCGTAGTTGGCCTCCGCTGGGGAGAGGCGGCGAGAGAAAAAGGCGCAGGGGTGCAGACGTTGGTCGACCGGGGACCGCTGCGACAGGACGGCCCCCACTCCCGAATCAGAGGCGTCCACCTCTACAACAAAAGGAAGATCGGTGTTAGGGTGGTGCAATACGGGAGGGTTTGTGAATGCCTTTTTTAAATCCGCGAACGCCCCCTCGGCTTCCCTGTCCCAGGCGAAACGAATCTTCGTCGAGGTGAGGCGAGTGAGCGGCAGCGCCCGGCGGCTATAGTCTTTGATGAAGCGGCGATAGAAATTCGCGAACCCTAGGAATCTCTGCAGCTGTTTGCGTGTAGTGGGCACCGGCCACTCCACGACGGCGCGCGTCTTGGCCGGGTCGGCCTTTAATTGCCCGTTTTCTACTATGAATCCTAGGAACGAAACCGAGGTTTTGTGGAATTCACATTTTTCTGCCTTAACGTATAATTTGTTTTCTAGGAGTCGTTGTAAAATGGATCGCACGTGGAGGTGGTGTTCTTTTAGGGACCGAGAGAAAATAAGGATATCGTCCAGGTAGACAAAACAACAAACATTGAGCATATCCCTGAGGACGTCATTAATGAGAGCTTGGAACACCGCGGGTGCATTTGATAACCCAAAGGGCATGACAAAGGTACTCAAAATGTCCCAGTGGGGTTTTAAACGCGGTCTTCCACTCATCCCCTTCTCTAATGCGGACCAGGTGGTACGCGCTGCGGAGGTCTAATTTTGAAAAGACTGTCGCGGATTGCAGAGGAGCGAAGGCCGAGTCCAGGAGGGCCAGTGGGTAGCGATTTTTAACAGTGATCGCGTTTAGTTCCTTGTAATCGACGCAGGGGCGGAGGGATTTATCTTTCTTTTCTACAAAGAAGAGCCCGGCTCCTACCGGAGACGTGGATGGTCGTATCAATCCCGCCGCGAGGGATTCCGTTATGTAATCCTTCATCGCCGCCTGCTCGGGTTGCGAGACCTTGTACAACCGTACCGACGGCAGGACGGGGTCGGGCACTAGGTCGATCGCGCAGTCGTATGGGCGGTGCGGCGGAAGTGATTTGGCTTTTTCTTTGCTAAAAACGGCGCGGAGGTCGTGGTAAACGCTAGGCACGTTTTCAAGCTCGATTTCTACCTCGGGGGCCGCCCGGGGCCGCACGCCCTCTCCGGCTGACCGTAGGCAGTGCGCGTAGCAAAAAGGGCTCCAATTCTGGAGGGAGAGCCGGCTCCAGTCGATGACCGGGTTGTGTGCGGTTAGCCATGGGATTCCCAATACGACTGGGGCGGACCTGGCGGGCATGACAAAAAACGAACGCCTTCGATGTGGTTGCCTGACAACTTCAGCGTAAGAGGTTCGGTTAGCCGTCGGATGTCGGCCAGCACGCGACCATCGAGGTCATAAAGTTTCTCCGATTTGTGGAGCTCGGTGACCTCACAACCGAGTTGGGCCACTAAACCCGCGTCTATAAAGCAGTCATCGGCCCCGGAGTCAATCAGCGCGCAAACTTTAACACTCCCGTTAAGCCCTGTGATTTCTCCGTCCATCTCAAGTCTCAGGGTGGTCCCGGCACTGTCCTGTCCCTCCGCCGCGCTGGCGGGCTGTTCTTGCCGGGGACCTGGAGCCGCGGAGGTGCGCCCCGCGGACTCGCAGTGAGCGGGGCGACGAGGGGATGACTCTAGGCGGTCGGCCATCTCCGCGCACTCTGCTACTCTGTGTCCCTGTTGACCGCAGTAGAAGCACGCCCCTGTGCTGCGCCGGCGCTGCCTCTCTCGTAGGTCCGGACGGCGCGGAGGCGCCCCCCTGGGCTCGTCGACGGGCGGCCACCCGGGAGACCGAGTGTGAGGATGGGTCGAGCGGCGCTGCTCCCTCGCCTGCTCTCGAGGGTGCTCCCGCGACGCCAGGCGGCTGGCCCCCATCTGCATGGGCTCGTCGGCGGGCGCAGGTTCGGGTAACCGGAATCGTGGCGGCTCGGCGTGGCGCTGCTCCACCCCTCGCTCTCGACGACGCTCTCGAAGGCGGTTGTCCAGACGAATCGCCAGGGTGATCAGCTCCTCCAGCGTCTCGGCGTCGTCGCGGGCTGCCAGCTCGTCCTTGAGGGCCGGGTTCAGACCCCTCCGGAAAACGGACCTCAGGGCGCAGTCGTCGAATCCACTCTCCGCTGCTCGGGTGCGGAAGGTGATCGAGTACTCGGCAACTGACCGTGCCCCCTGGATACAGTCCAGTAATTCCGCTCCGGCCTCCTTCCCGCGGATCGGGTGGTGGAACACTCGCTGGAACTCGTTCAGAAAGGCGGGGAACGAGGAGCTGATCTCGGGACGCGTGTTGCTCACGGCCATGGCCCATGCACTCGCTTGACCAGTCAGGAGGCTCATCATAAATGCTACTTTTGAGCTGTCTAGCGCATAGGTTCGGGGCTGCTGGTCAAAAATCAGCCTACAATGATGAATAAATGGGCCGCAAAGGCCAGGCTCTCCGCCGTAGCGGTCGGGATGAGCCAGGTTAGGCTCCTTAACCGGGTAACCTGGGGGCGGAGCCCCGGAAGGGGGATCGACCGGGTTGGGAACCGGCGAGGCAGGGTGAACTGGGGTACTCAGTCGGGCCCCTAGGCTCATGAGTTGCTGGACCAGTTGGCCGACCGCGACGCGCAGGGTCGCGAGCTCGGTCGCCTGTTGGCCCACTAGGCGTCCTTGGCTGGTCAAGGCATGAAAAATTTTCTCCTTGTCTGCAGAATCCATGGTCGGATTATTCTGTGAGGATCGCTCCCCAGCCGGGGCTGGGAAGCGGTGTGGGTGGATCCTTAAAGCGCAGACAAGGGAAAATTTGGTAGGAACAATATTTATTGTGGCCGGCAAAAAACAATTGGCAGGCGATAGGCAAGGAGGGTTGCTATCAATAATAATAGAGGGTCTATACTTACAGACGTCGGGAGACGTGAACGGGAAACGCTGGGGGAACAATCTTCCCCCAGGAAAAGCAAAACGAGTAACAAAAGGAGCTTGCAATGCAAGAAAACCGAAAACAAGAATGTCCTTCCTCCAAAGGGTAAGGTTAAATCCAATCATCGAAAAAACACAAAGCGAGCCGAAACGTAGCTGTAGAAATAAACAAGGTAACAACATACACGACAAATACACGGAGCAAAGTTGGCAAAGACTGTAGCAAGGCACAAGGCGAGAGCAAGTAGGTCAATAATCCGACACGCAGGTTTGCGTGTCGGAGGCTTAAATAGTCCGTAATCAAGGCATGATGGGTTGCAGCTGGGCCGTCTCGCGAACGCGTCCGCTCGTGGCCGCGTTGCCGAGCAACGCGCCGTCGACCACGCCCACTCGGCTGCAACACAAAGGCACGATCGTGACAATTACTCCGACTTTTACCTGCTGGTACGCCGTCCGGTGTTCCCTGTGAAATGAAAGGTGGCATTCTTTATTTATTTATTTATTTATTCATTTATTCATTCATAACTGACAGCTTCGCGCTCCGTTCGTGCCCGGGCGGAAGAGGTGTTCCAATTCGGCTTAACTGTGACACACGCCCGCCCTCCTCCCCCGGAGCTTCCATTCGGTTAAACTTAGGGGCCGCTTGGCACCGCCCGTGCCCGGGGAAGGTGCTCCTCTTCGGCTTACTGTGACGCGAGCATGCCCGCCTCCTCCGGAGCTTCCATTCGGTTAAACTTAGGGGCCGCTTGGAACCGCCCGTGCCCGGCGAAGGTGCTCCTCTTCGGCTTACTGTGACGCGAGTATGCCCTCCTCCTCCGGAGCTTCCATTTGGTTAAACTTAGGGGCCGCTTGGAACCGCCCGTGCCCGGGGAAGGTGCTCCTCTTCGGCTTACTGTGACGCGAGCATGCCCTCCTCCTCCAGAGCTTCCATTCGGTTAAACTTAGGGGCCGCTTGGCACCGCCCGTGCCCGGGGACGGTGCTCCTCTACGGCTTAACTGCCACGCACGCCGGCCGGAGACCTGGTACGGTCCGAACCGCGTGAAACGTCGCCACCGATCGTGTCCGGGGGAACGTGCTCTTCTTCGTCCACTCTCCTCTTCGCCCACGCTCTTCTTCGGCGCACGCCGGCCGTCTAACCGCTCCAGCGCCCGTCGTGCCGCTCGGCGAAACTACAATGCTCCCGAATATTTTTTATACCCGCGAAGCACTGAACCCGCGAAAGGTGAACCGCGAAGTAGCGAGGGTTCACTGTATGTATAAGACCAAGACCTACAAAAAAGTCTCTTGGAGCAATGAGCTAGGTTTTACAGGAAGTCGGCCATTTTGAATTTACTTAAAAGGGGCGGGTCACCACAATGGACTTTGTGTAGAAATTATTATTGGGGCCCGAGCAGCAACCGCTACGAGGTCCCCATTGTTTTTGTGGAAATTATTATTATTATTATTATTATTAGGGCCCGAGCAGTGACCGCTGCGAGGTCCCTATCGTTTTTCTAGAAATTGTTATTAGGGCCCGAGCTGCGACGGCTGCGAGGTCCCTAATGTTTTTGTAGAAAATATTATTACTTTTATTATTAATAATATTATTATTATTAGGGCCTGAGCAGCAACCGCTGCGAAGTCGCTATTGTTTTTGTTGAAATTATTATTATTATTATTTTTCCGATTGTTCGATCGCATTTTTGACCCCCGAAACATGCACAAAAACTCACCAAACTTGGCAGTCTCATCGGGCATGGCGAAAAATTTGATATTTTAACGTCTAATATGAACAGGAAGTGAGTTATGAATTTTTGAAAGTCCGACTTTTGCCCTTTTTTGCATGTTTACAGGGGTCATTCTTTTGCACCCTGATCCTAAAGGCTTCATCTGATTGCCTTAAAATTCTGTCTGTAGCATCTTAAGACCTGGGACAAACACTGGGGCTAAAATCTTTTGTTTCCGAAATACTATATGACGGGGGCGGGGCTTCAAAGTTTTCACTTAAGATTTCCTTCGCCGCAATGGACAAAATGCTTAATAACTCTCATGCACATGCTGCTAAAAATCCAAAACTTCACATGTACATAAAGAGTCGCTACCTGAAGACATCTATATGTTTATATTCTGTTATACACCTTGCGCCAATCAATATCATTTTTTACATTTTGACGTACTGCACGGTGCCCTTTTAACGAATCCGATTGAAAATTGGCTAGAAAAGACTCAAGACATTGATCTTACGCTATCCCTATTTTTGTGACTTTCCTTCGAAGGGCGTGGCTATTGCGGTGCCGCAGAGTCTGATTATTCTCCGTGGCAACAAAAGTTCCTGCAAAATGATTCAGATGATCCATCTTCTCGAAATTTTTCACATTTGAGGATATTCAGGCCCTGAAGACGGCTGCCAACTTATTTTTGATCGCAGTGGTAGCGCCACCAACTGGTTAAAACAAATACAAATTATTTTCGTTGATGTTTTTCTCCGGGCAGGTTCACAAAATCTACCTTATATTTGCTCGGATGAGTGTTTAGGCCTTGAGGATGTCACAATACGAAAGTCTTTCGCCTTCTTCAGAGTGTCACATGATGGTGTATTGTGACCCGTCTTTATCAGCTGATGTTCAATGAGGGCGTGACTTACCTGTCACAAGAATGAAGGCAAGTCACACCCCCCGCTGTCCGTTCACTCCGCCAAGATGCTGCTCCAGGTGGTCGAGAGGATAAAGGCTCCCTTGTCTCTGTTCATGGTTTTTATGCCTCGCTTGCAGATCTCAATGGCCTCTCTGATCCAGCGCTGTTGTTTGTTCTCTTCGGTGCGGATGACCCTGCCCTTCTCCCGGTCCATGATGTGGTTTTCCCTTTTGCAGTGGTCAGTGATTGCTGATTTGTAATGTTCATGTTGTGCTTATTCTTTTACTGCTCTGATTTTTAATTTTTTTGACAGGTAAGTCACACCCTCATGGAACATCAGCTGATAAAGACGGGTCTCAAGACACCATCATGCGACACTCTGAAGAAGGCGAAAGACTCGCCGAAACATGTCAGGTAAAAAATTTACCTAAAACATAATTGTCTGCTTTTAATGAATCAGTCAAATATCAATAATAAGAAGACAAAATGAACCTAATACAAATAAATGAATGCTTAATAACTCCCCTGCACATGCTCCTAAAAATCCAAACCTTCACCTGTAAATAAAATGTCCCGACCTGAAGACATCTTAATGTTATTATTTTGTTATACACACAGCGCCGCCAAGTGGAATCAAAAATTTGTTTTTATTTTAATTTTCACGTACTGCACGGTGCCCTTTTGACGAATCCGACTGAAAATTAGTCAGAAAAGACTCAAGACAATGATCTTACTCTCTGCCGAGTTTGTGACGTTTTGGCAAAAGGCGTGGCTATTACGGTGCTGAAAAGTCCGATTGTACTTTGTGGCAACAAAAGCTCCGGCAACATGACTCAGATGATCCTATCTTCTCGAAGTTGTACACATTTGAGGATACTTCAGCCCTGAAGACATCTACCAACTTATTTTTCATCGTAGTAGTAGCGCCACCAACTGGTAAAAGCTAATACAAGTTATTTTCTTGGATGTTTTTCTCCGTGCAACTCAACAAGGTCGCCCTCATATATGCTCGGAGGACTGTTTCGGCCATGAGGATGTCACAATACGAAATTCATCCTTTTTCGTGAAAAGTTGTGGGAGTGGCATTGCACGGTTCGGCAATAAAACAACGCTGATTATGAGGTTCTAAATATGAACGACAACTCGTGAAACTTGACACACACATCAGGCAGAGCAAATTTATCAATATTTTATACGTTAGTTGTGCAGCTTTTTTGAAATGGCTCGCCATGGCCCTCGAGAAATGTTCAAAAAAGCAGCCCTGGTTGAGTGTTTCACCTCGCTTTTTGTAAATTTTATGGAGTACAGTGAACCCTCGGTTATCGCGGTTAATGGGGACCGAGACCACCCGCGAAAACTGAAAATCCGCGAAGTAGCGGCGCACCTTCAAAAATGCTTAAAAAAATATACAATATATATAATAAATATATAAATATTTATATTTATATATATATATATATATATACGGGGAGAGAGAGAGAGAGAGAGAGTGAAATTCATGTTATAACAAAAAAACCAAATTATTATTAAAACGTATTATTTTTTTATTCCCCAGCCATTCTTTTTGTATTTATTTAATTACTCCGACTTTAACCTGATGGTACGCCGTCCGGTGTGCCCTGTGAAAAAAAGGTGGCATTCTTTATTTATTTATTCTTTCATAACGGACAGCCTCGCGCTCCGCTCGTGCCCGGGCGGAAGAGGTGCTCCAATTCGGCTTAACTGTGACACACGCCCGACCTCCTCCCCCGGAACTTCCATTCGGTTAAACTTAGGGGCCGCTTGGCACCGCCCGTGCCCGGGGAAGGTGCTCCTCTTCGGCTTACTGTGACGCGAGCATGCCCTCCTCCTCCGGAGCTTCCATTCAGTTAAACGTAGGGGCCGCTTGGAACCGCCCGTGCCCGGGGAAGGTGCTCCTCTTCGGCTTACTGTGACGCGAGCATGCCCTCCTCCTCCGGAGCTTCCATTCGGTTAAACTTAGGGGCCGCTTGGAACCGCCCGTGCCCGGGGAAGGTGCTCCTCTTCGGCTTACTGTGACGCGAGCATGCCCTCCTCCTCCGGAGCTTCCATTTGGTTAAACTTAGGGGTCGCTTGGCACCGCCCGTGCCCGGGGAAGTGTTAAAGAAATTTAAGTTTGTATGTTCATCTGTTAGTTTTGTTGTTTAGTTTGTCATCTTAGCAAGTTTCAAACTATAACTAATCTTACAGGCCCCCTTTGTTGCACATGCATTCGTATCTTTCTGGCCTCTAATTAAACTTTCGACAGCTACGGGTGCCAGGTACGGCCTCATCGCGAATGTGACTCCCCAACGCCAGAACCCTTTTCTGTAAACACCTCCCTTGGGGTGTTGATGACCCCTTTAACCCTTCGTAGATAATGTTGGGGCCCGAGGCCTCTTAAGGCTGTAACTTATGCATTTAGGGAGGTCCAACACAAGGCTTGGTATTTCTAAAGCAACAATATCGTCATGGCCATAAAATAAGTTCAACATGTTAAGCCTTGTGAAAATACACTACACAGGTCAAATGAAGTTCAGAGTGAACATGCTCCCTTTTGCTGTTAGAATAAGCAGAAGTATGAACAAAAGGTGTCTTGTAAGCTGAAACCGTTAGAATAGGCAGGAAGAGGGTGGGCAAGTGGGATGGAGTCAAATGTCAAGTTTTCCATTCTGTATGTATTGCATATTCAAATTGCTTATGCTGATGCAAATAAAAAACATGTGTGCAGTCGAACACGCTGGCTTCGCCTCGGAGTTCGAGGGCTGCCCAGCGCGGAAATGACAGACAATCTTGGCTGGTTGATTCATTTGTTCAGGCTTGTTTTGATAGAAACATCCTTAACATTACTTGGTCCTTCGAATGCCGGATGAAAACGTGTGATCTGCGGTGGACGATTGACGACGACTGAAAACGGCGCCATCGTGAAAAGTCCTCTCTTCCAGGAGGCCGGTCCTCGGCCATCCTCCACCGGAGAGAACACAGACTTCATCCATGAACCGCGAGTGTCTCGACCAGCGGAGAGATTGTCACAGGTCAGTGGTTGTATACAACAGATAGTAAAAAACTTTTTGGGGTTTTTGAAGGATAGTAGGGTTTCAGGGAGTTCCTTTACCCGAAGAGATAGTACATCTTAGCTTAGCTATTTTCTGGAAGAAATACAGATTTAACTTTGCTATTTTGGAAGACTTGTTGGAAGACTCGGACAGTACAGAATTAACTGTTGTTTATTCTGGAAGGCAGATTAAGGCATTCCTTGTCTGGTAGAGAGTACAAGTGTAGTTGATTATATCTGCTCGGATAGTACAGAATTAACTGTTGTTTTTTCTGGAAGACAGATTTAGGGGTCCTTATTTCTGGTAGAGCACAGATGTAATTATTACTATATTTGGAAGTGATAGTACAACGTTTGTTATTTATAGAAGACGAAAATAGTTTATCTATTTTCACAGACACAGAACTGATCAATCTGTGAGTGTGTATGTGTATTGTATGAATGTCCAACGTTTGAGAAATCTAAAACTGACCGAGGGTTGTGAGTAAAAACACCCAGGAATACCCGCTCCAAATTGGGAGTAGAAGCTTGGTATTCAACCCAAAGTCAGGCAATTTGAATTTTTCTCAACACTGAGGAACCATAACTAGACACCATAACAATTAAGACTGTCAGAAATGGCGGCAGAATTGATGAAGGAAGTTAACTGTCAACTTTCCGAATTTGAAATAAAGGAAAAATGTAGGTTAGTTGAAATTGAAAAATATTGATTAGCTTCTCGTTTGTAGCTGTTCAATGTTGAGAACTGTGTGTGTTGTTTTGTGGGCCCGTGTATATGTCTGAGTCTGACTATGTGTGTGTGTGAGAACAAAGAAGAGAAAGGGTGGGGGTTGAGTCAGTGAGCTGGAGTGTGTGCGATTGGGGATTACTAATACCACTTGGTATTTTATCCCATGTAATACAGTAGGATTATAAACAGCAGACTGTTGTGGATGTAATAGACAAGAAATCTCCACCTGAAAAAGTTGAAGTGAGAATTGCCACAACAGGAAAATTGAGTTGCTGTCCTACTGATGAGAAACCAGTTTTTAGAACACCCTAGGTGTTGACAAACTGGTCCAATTTTCTAAAATTGGGGTATTGGGTAGTATAGTAAAGTCCAGGGAAACTTTGCAGTGTAGAGATTGGAAGTTAATAAGAAAAGAAAAGGAATGTGTAAAGAAAGAAAAAGAATGTGTAGAAAAGGGAAAGGAACAATTAATGTTCCATAGAAAGGATTGATGAAGTCCAAATGATAGGGCAAGTGAGAAAGGTGTCATAGGCAGATTTGCAAGTGGAAAACTGTATAGAGTAACAGAATTAGAACCTATGTGGTTGAGGGATGTAAGACACTGAGTTGGTTGCATGAATTGAAAGAGAGAAGTAGGTGTTATGAAAGATGGAATGAAGGTTTTGAAAGTGAACATGAGGAATCTTTGCAAAAGCATAGGTGTTTCCTGATTTTGAATTTTAAGTGGTGTCAAACCTGAGGTGCGGGGGCAGAATTTGGTTCTCTAACTGAGAGGCAAGGTAGGTTGAGAAGGAAAAGCGTAAGTGAAATAGGATGAGCGGAAAGTTAAGAGGGGGTTGGAGATGACTGAGAGGTAAAGTAGGTTGGGCAGATGCCAGAAGGAAAGCGTAAGTGAATTGGAACGAGCGGAAAGTTTAGGGGGAAGGAGCTGTTGCCATTGGCTTGAGATTGCCTGCTCGTAAATTGGCAGGGAGGAGTGGCCAGTAAACTGGAGCCTTTGGTAGGGGGCGTAACCCCTGGCAGCTTGGTTGCCTGGGGACCGCGTGATTGGCGTATGAACAGTGAGGCCCCCCCCCCTCCCTTCTTTTTCTGCTGTGAGCGTCTAGGATAGGCTTGCACACGAGGGCGGCCAAGGAGAAGACGAGTAATTTACATAATGAATGAAGGGTTTGAGAACTTGTTTTAAGGAAGTGTACGATTGGGAAAATGAATGACTAGGCCGGGACCCCAGTGGGGCTTCGGACTGCGAGTTGATGTCCAAACCTCTGGATTCCCCCTCTGACAGTGACAACAGTGAGGACATTGAGGAAGATATTAAACATATGTTTGACCTCGAGAATTACTTAATGCGTCATCAAACTGAACCGATGAGATGCAGCTGTTAAAAAAGGAAGTCACATATTTAGGCCGCATTTTGACTGAAAAGGGGCGCATTTTTGGTGACAAGCAAAAAGAAGGCGTTGCCCGAGCCCTAAAACCAATAACAAAGAAGTAAATGATGTCCCTTATAGGTGTACGCAATTATTGCCAGGCATGGATTGCAAAGTACTTAGAAATCACACGACTATTGCTGGACATCATTTATGACAAGCCAATGACATTTGAGGAAAAAAAAAATGTTTGAACACTTGAGGTTGACAAGCTTTTGAACTTGTCAAGTGTGAACTCATTGATTAAGATGTATTAGCACTACCAAATTACTATGAGCCATTTGAGCAAACAGTGACTGCAAAAAATGGTTTCATGACCTTGTGTGGCTGCAGACGCGCAGGGCTCATGAAATCACTTGCATATTAGTCACAACAATTGGATCAAGCAGCCTTCACCCACCACATTCACATTGCACGGCGACCTAATTGTCACATTACACTGATAAGGTGCGCTCAGCCCAGCGTCACTTTTTCCCGCACCAGTAGAAGGCACACCACACGACTGTGGAAGCCGAGTCCAAATTACCACCAAACAGCGACCTGACCTCTTGGACACCTTTCTCCCGACTGGAGAGACAGTTTTTTGACGGCCGCAAAGGGGTGGGAATTTTTTTTTTAACAAAGCATTTTGTTTCAAGGGATATTAAAATCTGTATGTGCAGGACAAGCAGCAGAAACTTCTGTGCTGATCCAGAATTGTAAGATGTTTTCTAAAAAACATTTTACAATTTGGACTGACTGCCAAGATATATGTTTATGTGTTCTGTCGACATTGGGCAAACGGCGTTTTAAAAAATCACAAAAGATGAAAGAAAAGTTGTGCATAAAGCACGTCTAAATAAGTATTTGTAAATGCAAAATTTTCTGAACAGAAAATGAAACGATTACAATTGAATACTGCCTCGCTGACAATGCAGCAAGGGGTAATGCACACACACACACACACACACACGCAGCAAATCAACTTGACAATTTGATCTCACGCCAGGGAAAAATACACCACTAATTGAATGCACACATTGGGAGAAAAAAGGTGCAAACATTGCTGAGGAGTAGAGGAGTAACATGAGTGACACATGTGTGTCAACAGGGGGAAGTATGATATGAAATTGTTCCCACATATAGACTTTTCAACAAAAAACTTTTTTTTAGACAAAGTGTTAGTTGTTTGGGTTGCAATATTGTTTGGTTATAATTAATGTGTTTTCAAAATGGATTACGTTGTTTCCAACAACACATGATGATGTTAAAACAGTTGGAAAAAGTGTTGTGTAATCGAATTATCCTGACATTTGGAATTTCAAGAGTGATTTAAAGTGAAAATGATGCATTTTGTGAATAATGTTTGTAACAAGTGGGACAGTTGTTGCAAAATTGACTCAAAGCGTCATTTTGCATACAGTCTGCAGGACTTGTGGAACGCACGAATGGAACTGACTTATCAAGACAAAGAAAAAAAAAAGAGACAATGGCCAGACTGTGTTTCAATCACAGCAATGAGGATAGTGCCAGCCGAAGGAAGGACACTATCCCCTTTTTATCCTATATGGCCTCACACATAGACTCTCAGGTTCATCAGAACCACCAGCGACTGGCACATCTGTCCCAGTCCACATGAAAGACATGTTTGACCACAATTACTGGCCAGTGTGTTTTGATCCACAGATAAACCACGTCCATGTGGGAGACCAACTCTTCCTCAAGGTGCTGAAACGACCTCGTTGGGACAGTGAACGCTGGGACGGCCCTCATCAGGTGATTGCAGTGACCCCGACGGCAGCAAAGGTCGAGGGGCGTGGCGGCTGGAACCATCAGTCGCAGTGCAAGCTTCTCCGGTCCCTGCTGAAGGCTGAGCGACGCAAGTCCCTTGGAGAGGATCTCCACCACGTACACTCCAATGTACCAACAAAAGACCACAGTTGGAAAGAGGGTTTTCCGTGGCAAACACACCCCTCTCGGAAGGATGGAGCAAGCCGCCGAACAGCAACTGGGCACTGCCCTGTCGACCAGATGCATCATCTACTTCCTTGCAGGGCTGTGCCTGGTCAGCGCACAACCTCGAGACCAGGACAACGTCAAACGCAGACGAGTTGCACAGGCGCAGACTGCTGACTACACGCACATCAAATAAAACCTGCAGCCTCTGAAAAAACGCTCAAGGTCACTGATTCATGTAACTTGCATCACAGAAAAGAGTTGCAGTTGTGAATGTTTGATGTTCCGGGTTTATTTTGTACATACATGTATTGGACCAAAAACTGCATTAGCTTTGCTTTATTATCTTTTAATTGTTATTATTTTTTTGGGCTTCTCGTTCGGGGCATGGGTTTCTACCCTTTTCTCCAAGAATTTTTGAGTTTTTGGGTAGTTTTTCTCCCCCCTCAAGCGACAGCCTTTGATGATGAGATTTGAAACTTGATAAACAGGAGGGATATGTTAAAGAAATTTAAGTTTGTATGTTCATCTGTTAGTTTTGTTGTTTAGTTTGTCATCTTAGCAAGTTTCAAACTATAACTAATCTTACAGGCCCCCTTTGTTGCACATGCATTCGTATCTTTCTGGCCTCTAATTAAACTTTCGACAGCTACGGGTGCCAGGTACGGCCTCCTCGCGAATGTGACTCCCCAACGCCAGAACCCTTTTCTGTAAACACCTCCCTTGGGGTGTTGATGACCTCTTTAACCCTTCGTAGATAATGTTGGGGCCCGAGGCCTCTTAAGGCTGTAACTTCTGCATTTAGGGAGGTCCAACACAAGGCTTGGTATTTCTAAAGCAACAATATCGTCATGGCCATAAAATAAGTTCAACACGTTAAGCCTTGTGAAAATACACTAGACAGGTCAAATGAAGTTCAGAGTGAACTTTTGCTGTTAGAATAAGCAGAAGTATGAACAAAAGGTGTCTTGTAAGCTGAAACCGTTAGAATAGGCAGGAAGAGGGTGGGCAAGTGGGATGGAGTCAAATGTCAAGTTTTCCATTCTGTATGTATTGCATATTCAAATTGCTTATGCTGATGCAAATAAAAACCATGTGTGCAGTCGAACACGCTGGCTTCGCCTCGGAGTTCGAGGGCTGCCCCGCGCGTAAATGACAGACAATCTTGGCTGGTTGATTCATTTGTTCAGGCTTGTTTTGATAGAAACATCCTTAACAGGAAGGTGCTCCTCTACGGCTTAACTGCCACGCACGCCGGCCGGAGCTCTGGTACGGTCCGAACCGCGCGAAACGTCGCCACCGATCGTGTCCGGGGGAACGTGCTCTTCTTCGTCCACTCTCCTCTTCGCCCATGCTCTTCTTCGGCGCACGCCGGCCGCCTAACCGCTCCAGCGCCCTGTCGTGCCGCTCGGCGAAACTACAATGCCCCCGAATATTTTTTAGACCCGCGAAGCACTGAACCCACGAAAGGTGAACCGCGAAGTAGCGAGGGTTCACTGTATGTATAAGACCAAGACCTACAAAAAAGTCTCTTGGAGCAATGAGCTAGGTTTTACAGGAAGTCGGCCACTTTGAATTTACTTAAAAGGGGGCGGGTCACCACAATGGACTTTGTGTAGAAATTATTATTGGGGCCCGAGCAGCGACCGCGGCAAGGTCCCTATTGTTTTTGTAGAAATTATTATTAGGGCCCGAGCAGCGACCGCTACGAGGTCCCCATTGTTTTTGTCGAAATCATTATTATTTTTATTATTATTATTAGGGCCCGAGCAGTGGCCGCTGCGATGTCCCTATTGTTTTTCTAGAAATTGTTATTAGGGCCCGAGCTGCGACGGCGGCGAGGTCCCTATTGTTTTTGTAGAAATTATTATTAGGGCCCGAGCAGCGACCGCTACGAGGTCCCCATTAACCGCGATAACCGAGGGTTCACTGTATTACTCTTACTCGATCTTGGCGCCGCTTTTGACACTTGATCATAACATATTATTAAAACGCCTTGAAACTTGTGTTGGCATTTCAGGTTCAGCGCTTTCTTGGATTAATTCGTATCTGTCGGAGACGACGCACCGTGTAATTCATGGCAATGCGTCTTCTGATCTTTGTAAGATCACACGCGGAGTTCCGCAGGGATTGGTACTAGATGCTACCGCTTGGTGATATTATACGGAAATATCACATTAGTTTTCATTGTTATGCTGATGATACGCAATTATACATGCCGTTGGATATAACGAATCCGTGTGATTGCTATAAATTAGAGGCATGCCTTGCCGAAATTAAACTATGAATGTCTTTCAATATTTTGCGTCTTAACTCAGATAAAACCGAGATGCTGATCATTGGACCAGCGCGTCATCTGTACCTTTTTCAAAGACACCACTATGAGTATCGATAAATTGCCCAAAAGGATTCAACAAAAAATCTCGGTCTTATATTTGACACAACTATGTCGTTTCAAATGCACATTAAAAATATTACTAGAACTGCATTTGTTCATCTGCGTAACATTGCTAAAATTCGCCCAATTCTATCAACTTGTGATGCAAAAATCTTAATCCATGCGTTTGTTACGTCTCGCCTCGACTATTGTAACGTTTTGCTCTCGGGTCTCCCCATGTCTAGTATTAAAAGTTAGTTCAAAATGCAGCAGCTAGACTCTTGACTAGAACGAGAAAGTTTGATCATATTACCCCGATACTTGCCAATTTGAATTGGCTTCCGGTCCACTTGAGATGTGATTTTAAAGTTCTGCTACTTGCCTATAAAATATTGCATGGCTTAGCACCTTCCTATCTCGTTGACCTCGTGGTACCATATGTTCCGTCCCGAAACCTTCGCTCACAAAATGCTGGTCTTTTAGTGATCCCGCGAGCCAAAAAGAAGTCCACAGGTTCTAGAGCGTTCTCTATTCGGGCACCAATGCTTTGGAATGTACTACCCTCAGGTATTAGAGGCGCCACCTCAGTAGAAATGTTCAAAACACTATTAAAGACGCATTTATACTCTTGTGCATTTAGTTGAACTATTTGTTGGCCTGTTTACTGCCGCTTTTTCTCTTATCTTATCTTTTCTGCCCCCTTTTCCCCGGCTGGGGGATTAGGTGACGGTGACCCACTAGGAAGTTTAAGGCATTGACAAACTGGGCATGCACCTGTTCCAGTGATGTCGTCTTCCTGCAGCGCGACATTTATTTATATACTTTAGCATCTAATTTAATTATTTGTTGGCCTGTTTACTGCCGCTTCTCCTCTTTTCTGCCCCCTCTTCCCCTGCTTGGGAATTAGGTGATGGTGACCTGCTATGAAGATTACGGCACTGACCAACCGGGGAGGGACCTGCTCTGCCGAAGTCGTCTTCATGCAGCACCTCTTCTGATTTCCCTATATTTCAGCACTTCGTTGAACTACTTGTTGGCCTGTTTACTATTTCTGTTCTTTTTTTTCTGTTCCCAATTCCACAGCTTGGGAATTAGGTGATGGTGATTCACTTGGAAGTGGCTGTTCTGAATTTACCCCAAACTGACTATTTCAAGATCAAAGGCTCAACCTCGGATATGCTGCCATGGCGATTACGGTCCTGGATGAGGACCCACTCCACTAAAGTCATCTTCCTGCAGCACTTCATTTAATTGACTCTCACATTATCTCATCTAACATTGTATAGCATCATTGTATGTGTCAAATGTTGCCCACTTGGCATCCAAAGCAGCCTGGTCATCCTGGAAGGGGGTTTCCCCCCCATCTGTGGTCCCTTCTCAAGTTTTCTCACTTTTCCCCCAATGGGGTTTTGAGTTTTTCCTTGCCCTCCTGGGGGTTAAGATCAGTGGATGTTGATTGTGGTTATGTAAAGCCCTTTGAGACTGTCTGTGATTAAGGGCTATACACATAAAATTGACTTGACTCGACTTGGACCAGAATAGAAGTGGATGAGGGAAAAAGGGAGGGGCGGTGTTGACTGATATTGTGCAGATGGAAGTAGGCTGACCGGGTTGTGTTATTATGCTTATGGAAAGATAGAGTGCTGTCAAGGATGACACCCAGACTCTTGACCTGAGGGGATGGGAAAACAATGGAGGGGCCAACAGGAATGGGAAAACTGCCAACTTTGGATTGTATTGATTTTGTACTGAAAAGAATAACTTCTGTTTTGTCGCTGTTAAGCCTCATGAAATTATTAGAAAACCAGTCATTGATTTCAGATAGACAGGAGGTGACGGAGGTGGGAGGGAGTGATATGCTGGGTTTGCAGGAGAACTAGAGCTGGGTGTCATCCGCGAAGCAATGGAAAGCGATATTGAATTTTCGGAAAATTCTGCCAAGGGGAAGGAGGTATATGATAAATAATAGGGGGGCCAGGACCGAGCCTTGGGGCAAACCTGAGGTGACTGGGAGGGACTTTGATGAGAAATATTTAAGCTGGATGAACTGAGTGCGGTCTTTGAAGTATGAATGGAACCAGTTGAGGGCGGTGTGGGTGATGCCGATGGAAGAAAGTCTTTTGAGAAGGATGGTGTGTGAGATGGTGTCAAAGGCCGCAGTCAGGTTAAGAAGGATGACAATGGAGAATGAATCTGAGTCAGCTGCAATGAGGAGAGCAGAGGTGACCTTGAGTAGAGTTGATTCAGTGCTGTGAAGTGCACGGAAACCGGACTGAAAGGGTTATTGCAGGTGAGATGAGAGTGGAGTTGAGTGGCGACTACATTATCTAGGACTTTTGAAATGAATGGTAGGTAGGAAATAGGGCGGAGGTTCAGGAAATAGTACTGAGCGGCTTTTTCTTAATCTCATGAGAAAATGTACTCGGGCAAGCACAGTCGAAAAGAGTCGTGCGTTATCTCAGCCCAGCCTCACATTCTTCCCCCGGCACGGGTCTACGTCCAAGGGAAGGTCCTCTCCAGATTAATCATTGTCTGGATGGTTGATTCCCAGCTGGTCCCCAAGACTGGTATTCCACGGCTGGCCTTCTCCGGCGGGCAGTCTCTCCGTCTCTCCTGCTGGTATTCCCCTGTAATCTTGTCAGTGTGCATGTATGTGTGCTCCAAAATCAAATTATGTCTTTCAGAATGTGTTTTTGCAATGGCGTCCCCTTGAACCCTCCAATCAATCAATCAAATTTTATTTATAAGAGCACTTTTCATACATAAAATGCGGCTCAAAGTGCTGTACAATAAAAACATCCAAATTACAACGAAAAACTAAAACCCATTCCACCCACTCAACATAAACACAAGACACATCCACATACACGCCTGAACTCGCACACACACAGAACACTCGCATTCACACAACTTAATAAACCATCTTAGTAGAAAGACAGGGTAAGGCACAGAGAAACCATATGAGAAAATGTACCCAGGGTAGGTCATCCGCGCTGAGAGGGATGACGGCTCACGCCCACAGGGAGCTGCGCCAACACACAGACCCCTAGCCCAGACTGACCGGGGTAGACCCTACACATAGTGCAGAGGGCCCCGGTCCGCCGGGCCTAAGGAGCCTCCGGGATGAAGCCCCCTGTGAGAAGGCCAGCCACACCTCCCAGCGCGGAGGCCCCCCTTGAGGAAACACTGGAGCTAAAATATATAAAAGAAAATGATAATGCTAAACAAAAAAGAAGCTAAAAATTAAAGGACAATAATATAAAAAGACGAAGCTAAAATATATAAGAAAAATTATGATACTAAAAGACAGAGAAGAAGCTAAAAATTAAAAGACAATAATATAAAACGACGGAGCTAAAATATATAAGAAAAATGATGATACTAAAAGACAAAGAAGCTAAAAAAAATTAAAGACAATGATAATATATAAAATGACAATCCTGAATTAAAAGACTAAGATAAATTATTTAAAAGCCAAACAAAAAAGGTGAGTCTTGAGCAGGGGTGGGCAATTATTTTTTCCATGGGGCCACATAAGAAACATAAAATATTGTGGAGGGCCGGGCCAAAAGGCTGAACTCAATTCTGTATAATATTAATTGTATTTCTTTTTTAAAAAGCAGTAAATAGCACTGTTTTGACAAGCTGGCATTAAAGTTAAGCAATGAAACTAAATACCAAATAAACTGAAAAAATGAGGTTGCCTTACAAAAATGTATTCATTCAAATTTCTCAACACAATGGTAGACAAAATATTAACATTTTTTACTATTTGTGACTCATATTAGTAAACATATTCTGTCACATTCACTTCAAAACACATTTTGAGTTCCATATACTGTTGGATAGTTGTGTAAAGGTTCTGAGCATTTTAAAGACATCACAATATTGTCTTTTTGCACCAAACATTAAGCAAGATACAACATATTGACTGTCACTGAACTGTGATTTTGAGAAAAAGTGTCCCAGTTCATTGTTATCTGGTGCCGTTTTTATATTTCTCTGCATGTTTCGTCTGGTAGTGCCGACTCAAATTGTAGTCCTTCAACACGGCGATCTGCTCCCCGCAAACTAAACACACAGCTTTACCTCTAACTTCAGTAAATAAATACTTCGCTGTCCAATTTTTGTTGAAAATTCTACATTCGGCATCTACCTTTCTTTTTGTAGCCTGAGCGGACATTTTTGAGGGCGAACGTTGTCTTGTTGTGATTCAATCGCGCGCATGTCTTGATAAACGCATTACGTCATTATGTGCGACGCACATTGTGCGGGAATAAAAAAAAAAAACAATTTCAGAATAAAAGCAGTGCAGCTTTCGCCCATGAATGAGGTGAAATTAAAAAGTATGTTTATTTTGAAATTTCCAATTAACCTTACACTCGCGGTCAGAGTCAACCAAAGGTATGTGGCCCGGGCCATACAATGCCCAGGTCTGTCATACGGGCCAGTCAGTGCCACCCGGCGGGCCGGATGTGGCCCGCGGGCCGTGCAATGCCCAGGTCTGGTCTTGAGCCTCCTTTTAAAAATATCAACAGTCTCTGCGGACCTGATGTCCTCCGGCAGGCTATTCCATAGACGAGGACCAGAATGGCTGAATGCAGCCTCGCCATGTGTTCCAGTCCTCACCCGAGGAATAATTAACAGGCCGGTGCCAGAGGACCTCAGGGTCCGCGAGGATGGCCCAAGACCGTTAAGGCATTTAAAAACTAATTGAAGAACCTTAAAATCAATCCTGAAACACACGGGGAGCCAATGCAGCGATTTTAAAACTAAATCCAGTGCCCAATTTGGTATGTTTGCATCTCTATGTCCTATGTGGAGAATGTGCTTTGTCATATTTGTCCATGAAGTGCTGTCTGGCTTGTCATCAGTTTGTAATGTGCAGACTGAATATGTATGATGTGAATGTGAGTGTAGGTCATGAAAATACTATGTTCACACATTTATAAACTAAGTAATATAACTTTAGCATGTGAAAATAATATCATAAATCAGTAAAGACCATGACTACAATCAGTCATTCCTATGCGTAGTAGAATTAGAATTAGAATTAGAAATCCCTTTATTGTCATTGTACTCAAGTGTGCAACGAGATTAGAAGGCTCCCCTCTCCAGTGCAATACAACAATAAGACAGACAAATATATAAATTAGATTAATAAATAAGAGAGTGCAATGGAATTTAGTACAGAATAGGGTATATAAAAACACATCACGATGCTGTTCTGCAAGGTAAGGGTGTTCTCGTGTGTGTGTGAGAGTTCAGAATGGAGATGGCTCTCGGAAAGCAACTGTTTCTCAGTCTATTGGTCCTCGATTTGATGCATCTGTAGCGCCTGCCAGAGGGCAACAGGTCGAACAGGTGTGAGTTTGGGTGGGTATTGTCTTTGACGATGTTGAGAGCCCTTCTGAGGCACCGGGCGGTGTAGATGTCCGACAGTGAGGGGAGAGGGCAGCCAATAATCCTTTGAGCTGTTTTGACTGTCCTCTGGAGCCTCACTCTGTCCGCCTCAGTGCAGCCGCTGTACCAGGTGGAGACACAGTACGTCAACAGGCTCTCAATGGACGAGTGGTAGAAGGCTAGCAGCAGCTTCCTGTCCAGGTTGAATTTCCTGAGGACTCTCAGGAAGTGCAGACGCTGGTGGACCTTCTTTACCACTGCTGTGGTGTTGTGAGTCCAAGAAAGGTCGTCGGAGATCTGTACTCCCAGGAACTTGAACGTGTGGACCCTCTCCACACACACGCCTTCGATGCAGAGGGGGGGCGGCACCGTCTTGTTCCTCCTGAAGTCGACGACAATCTCCTTTGTTTTTGCAGTGTTAAGGTGCAGTCTGTTGTCCTTGCACCAAGCTGTCAGTCTCTTTACCTCCTCTCTGTAGGCTGTCTCGTCACCTTCCGAGATCAGACCGACCACTGTCGCGTCGTCAGCAAACTTGACGATGGTGTTGTTGCCGTGGGCCGGGCTGCAGTCGTAGGTGTAGAGGGCGTATAGGAGAGGGCTCAGCACGCATCCTTGAGGGGAACCGGTGCTCAGCATGCAGGTGGAGGACGTGTAGGGGCCGAGCAACACAGTCTGGGGTCTGTTGGTCAGAAAGTCCTTAATCCAGATGCGTGTGAGGGCAGGGAGGCCGAGAATGTCAAGTTTGGCGACGAGGATGTCTGGGATGATTGTGTTGAATGCCAAGCTGTAGTCCACAAAGAGCATCCTTGCATAGCTCTGCTGTTGTTCCAGGTGGCCCAGCACAACATGCAGAGCAGTGTTGATGGCGTCCTCAGTGGATCTGTTAGCCCAGTATGCAAACTGGTAGGGGTCCAGAGTGGGAGGAAGGCAGTCCCTGATGTGCTGGAGAACCAGCCTCTCGAAGCACTTCATGATGACTGGTGTGAGAGCAACAGGACGGTAGTCATTCAGGTGGACGGCTGGTGACTTTTTGGGGACAGGAATAATGGTGGAAGTTTTCAAGCAGGAGGGGATGACTGCTTGAGCCAGGGAGCGGTTGAAGATCCTGCAGAATACATGTGACAGTTGGTGGGCACATGTTTTGAGGACCTTGCCTGGTATTCCGTCGGGTCCAGTAGCTTTCCTGGGGTTAACAGCCAGGAGCGCGCGCCTCACATCGTGTTCCTCTACGGTGAGTGGGGGGGAGTTGGAGCATGAAGTGCGGGGGTGTGACGGTTGGGGCGAGTCAAAGCGAGCAAAGAAGCAGTTAAGCTCCTCTGCCAGCGATGCACTCGGGTCTGCAGAGGTCGTGCTGCTGCCACGGAAGTTGGTGATGCTCCGTAGACCCTGCCACACCTCCCGTGGTCTGTTACTGGCAAGGTGGGCCTCCAGCCTCCCCTTGTAGGTTGCCTTGGCTAGCTTGATGCCTTTGCTCAGGTCAGCACGAGCCACCCTGTACTGGGCTTTGTCGCCTGACCTGAAGGCAGCGTCACGGGCCTTGAGGAGAGAGCGAACCCTGCTGGACATCCAGGGCTTCGCATTTGGGAAGGTCCGTATAGTCCTGTGTAGGGACACAGTTTCCATGCAGAACTTGATGTAGTCCACTACACAATGTGTGTAGACATCAAGGTCCTGATGATCAAAGAGGCCCCAGTTTGTGTCTTGAAAGCAGTCCTGTAATTCACTCATGGCGCCGTCACGCCAGGTTTTCACAGTCTTTGTGGTGGGCCTGAATCTGCGCCTGAGAGGGGTGTATGCAGGTGCGAGCTGCAAGGACAGGTGGTCTGACTGGCCGAGGGGGGCGAGTGGGAGGGCCCTGTATGCGTGCTTGATGTTCGAGTACACATGGTCGAGAGTGTTGTCTCCCCTCGTTGGGCACTTGACATGCTGGTGAAACTCTGGGAGTACAGTCTTTAAATTGGCCTTATTAAAGTCTCCCGCTACTACGTGAACGCCATCAGGGTGGGCCCGCTGATGTTTATTGATGACGCACGCGAGTAGCGAGAGCGCCGTGCTAGTGCTAGCGTCGGGAGGGATGTAAACAGCTGTGACAATCACGACCGTTAGCTCCCTCGGGAGAAAATAAGGCCGGCATTTAACGGACATGAACTCGATGTCGGGGGAAGAGTGCTTCTCGACGATCGTGCTATCGCCGCACCAGTTCTCATGCACGTAAACACAGAGCCACCCCGCCCCTTCTCTTACCGGTGTCCCTTGTCCGATCCGCGCGATGTAGCGAGCGCCCGGCCAGCTGGATGCTAGCATCGGGGACGTCTGCGTGCAGCCAGGATTCCGTGACGACGATCACACTGCTGTCTCGCACATAGCGGTTTCCCAGGATTTGTAATCCCAGGTCGTCGATTTTGTGGACCACGGATCTGGCGTTGGTGAGGTACAGACTCGGCAGTGGTTGCCTATGGGGCTGCCGTCGCAGCCGTTGTAAGACACCGGACCTGCAGCCCCGCTTCTGCTTCCTCTCTCTGCGTCGCCTGCGCTGCCTCCCGGTCCCGATGACAAGCCACGGTGAGCCGGGCAGCCTCGCCAGTTCGTCCGGAATTTTGCGATCATAGCATATTCAGTAAATATAAACCTGCTAAATTAAATAATTGACATTCTGTCCCATAAATGTTTAAAATGCCGGTAATTGCCATACAATCCTTCAAGGGTCGACGAGCGATGTTCGGGAGGAGGAGCAGTGGTGGTGGTGCGTTTCCCTCGGGCATGTGTCGGTAAATCCAGCGGAGTTCAGCGGCAGTGGATTGAAGTTGTCCTGACACAGGTTGATGACATGACAGGAACAGGCAGAAGTGCGAGAAGCAGACTGGCCTGCGGGTCCACATGGCAGACAGGTGCTAACTTTGATAGGTAAGCTAAACTTTAGCCACAGTAGACGCGTCAGCGACTATGCAATCGGTGGGTGGCATTCATGAGAATCGGGATCGCTCAACATACAGATAATAATAAATAAAATCACTGTAACTGGAGGGATTGTAAACTGCTAAAGCAGGTACAACAAGCGGATCCAAAAAATTTCTGAGAGTTACCGGTGAGCAGTGGCAGCCAAACGTGCCAGCGTCCACTCAACCGGGAGTTGATTCAATATTCACAATATTTTATTATTTTGTCGTACAGTTGTTTAAAAATGGCTCGCTATCGCCCCCTAGAAAAAAAAAACAACAAAAAAAAACAGCCCCATATCTCTGTTTCACCAAACTGAAAATTTGATGAAGTGTGTACAAAGCCAAGACCTAATAAAAAGTCTCATGGAGCCGTATGCTAAATTGAACAGGAAGTCGGCCATTCTAAATTTATCAGAATCCGAAATCCTTTTATTGTCATTGTACAGTGTGCAACAAGATTAGGGAGCTCCCCTCTCCAGTGCAATACAACAATAATTTAATCAAATATATAAATTAGATAAATAAGAGAATAAATATTGTGATGGAAAATAGTATGAAATTGGAGAAATACAACACAATACGTCGCTGTTCAGCAAGGTAAGGGTGGTCGTGTGTGTGTGCATGTGTGTGAGAGTTCAGAATGGTGATGGCTCTCGGAAAGAAAATGTTTTTCAGTCTATTAGTCTTTGATTTGATGCACCTGTAGTGCCTGCCAACAAATTTACTTCAAACATTGACGAGGCTTTGAAAACAAAAGCTGCTCTAACTTTAACTACAAGCAAATTCCTCTTGAAGATTCCTCACGTTATTTCTCGGAAATATTTCACATTTCCAACGTGCCAGTACCCCAACGTTGTCCGGGTGGCGAGGGCCCTTTATAGCTGCTCGCAGCTCTAGTTTTTAATTAATTTTTTTAAATCAATGGTGATGACAGTGAAATATGTCTTGTCTGGTATCATGATAGCTGGAGGATATTTTGTCATGATATTTTAGTCAGGCCTGATAACAGTGATGTATGCTGATTTAAGGCTACTTTTATTTTGAAATGCCGTATCACATTTTGGTGGGACCGCATTTGATGGACAACTGGGGTTGTCTAGTGTCCCCCAAAATGGGTCTGATATCACGATAGCTCGAGGGTATTTTGAAATGATTATTTTAAAATCAGTGTTGATGACAGTGAAATGTGCAGATTTCAGGCAACTTTTAGTTTGAAATTACAAATTAGATTTCGATGGGACCACTTTTTATGGACAGCTGGGGTAGTCTCGTGTCCCACAAAACTGGTCTGGTATCACGATAGCTCGAGCTATTTTTTTTTTAACTCAGTGGTGATGACCGTGAAATAAGCGAATTTCAGGCTACTTTTATTTTGAAGTGCCACATCACATTTTGATGTGACCACTTTTGGTGGACAGCTGGTGTGGTCTAGTATCCCCAATCCTGGTTTGGTATCACGATAGTTTGAGGATATTTTTTAAAGATTTTTCTTTTAAATCAGTGTTGATCACAGTGCATATTTCAGGTGATTTTTTTATTTTTAAATGCCACATCAAATTTTGAAGTGACCACTTTTTGTGGACAACTGGGGTGGTCTGGTGTCCCGCAGAACTTGTCTGGTATCACGATAGCTTGAGGATTTTGTAATGATTTTAATTTTTTTAATCATTGGTGACGACAGACAAATAAGCAAATTTTCACGCTTTTATTTTTAAATATCCCATCAGATTTTGATGGGACCACATTTGTTTTTACGGTTCCGTCACCACGCGAGTGGCTACCTGCTAAAGCAGCACGGCTCACTATTTGAGCCTTTTTCGCGTGTTTTTCCCTTTACCCAGTTTTATTTATTTTACCTCATCGCAGCAATGGACATCCAAATTGCGGTGGTTTTATTGCTGCTGGGGGCTGTTTTTTGCGTGATCGTGTCCGGAGATGTCACTGGGAGCTACGGATCAATCGTTTACACAAGAGATCAGCTGTTAGCACTTCGTGCTAACCCCGTGCCGACTCCCGGAGCGAGACCCGATATCCCCCACGAGTTGAGGAGGAAGAGACGGGGGATGTCGCGCGGGGGCGAAACGCCAGGCAAAGAGGAGGCGTGACCACCCCGTCCTCCTGTCCGTTTTTATGGGAAATGTTAGATACCTTCCCAAGAAAATGGACGAGCTAACAGCGCTAACGCGGCACAAGAGGAACTTCCAATGAGCTAGCTTGCTGATGTTCACGGATTCATGGCTAACAGACCTAACGCCGGACACCGTCGTGGAATTTGACGGCTTCCAAATACTACTTGCGGACAGGGCACTGGAAAGCGGTAAGAGGAAAGAGGAGGGCTGGCTGTGTTTGTTAATGATAGATAGTGTAACCCTAGGCACATCACAGCTAAGGAGCAACTTTCCAGTCGGGACAATGAGCTGCTAGCTGTTAGCATGCGTCCATACTTGACAAGCATCGCGAGTTAACAAGGACGTGCACGTAACAGGTGCGTGAGTAAACTGCTTAAAACTTTGATCGTCATTCAGCTGACCTACAAATTGAGACGCTACAGTCAGTTTGACGTTTTTGTTTGCTTGATTGTGGATTGACATGGAGGAACAAGACAGTGGAAAGCGGACATTAAAAATGACGGAGAAAAGCTGTAGAAGATCACAAGCCTAAACGGATGCAGGCACGCAGGTGCAAATTTGCTCAATTGACCTCCATGCAACGTCAAATTGAACAATTGATGGAGGATGATGCAAATGTTGACGCTGTAAAAAACTGAGCTTCGTGTTTGCTTTAGCGGCATGGAGCAAGAATTTGTGGACCTCAATTCCGGTGTGCAAAATTTAAAGACTGAAGAGGATTTTGCCGATGACCAAAATAACTGGTTTGATCCAAAAAATGTAATTAATGGAAATGTGAGCAATGGAAGAAGGACGTTTTGAAACGTGCAGAGGAAGGATGCAATAAACAAATATCACCTGATGATAGTAGATCTGCATCAACTAACTACACCCATAGAAGTAGAAGTAAAGAATCTAACAGACAGAAGCTCACTTCTGTCAACGTCTTCAATTAAATTAAAGGCTCAAATGGAACGAGCATGTTTAAAGGCAAAGGCTGCTGATTTACAACAAAGGTTGGCACTTGAGCAAGAAGAAGCTGCAATTAAGGCAAAGAAGGAAATGCATGCAATACAAACGGCACTCCCTGAGTCTGATGCTAAATTGGATGTCTTGAGAAGATATGAAAATACCCAGGAGGATGGTATCCACATTCCTGATGAGTGTGTTACAATTTAAACAAGGAAAAACATTCAATTACCATCACAGCCTATCAGAGCAACAAGCAGTGTTGACCTGAAATGCTCCCACTTCGACTATTCCAATGGCTAGATTTCCACATCAGACAGAAAGTAGAGAACAACAGGGACATGTGCTTGATGGCCTTTGCCAAGCAATCTCACAGAAAGCCAGTGTCGCAGAATACTTAGCAAAGAGTCAAAAAGCATCGCTACTTCCCGAACTTTCCATTCCTACGTTTAAAGGCGACCCTCTGCATTATAAAACCTGTATAGGTGCCATTGAACATGGGATTGAAGGCCGTACAAGTGATAACCGTGATCATCTTCAATTTTAGCTGCAGTATACTAGTGAACAACCACATGAGTTGGTGAAGAGCTGCATCCATATGGAACCTCTGACAGGATATACCAAAGCAAAACAAATCTTGAAGGAGTTTTATGGTGATGACTTCATGATAGCAGAAGCATATTTAAAGGAAGCCATGGATTGGCCAACAATCAAGTCTGAAGATGGTGTTGCACTTCAGTCTTTCACATTATTCCTTATGGGCTGTTTGAACATAATGGCAGATGTTAATTACATGGAGGACTTGGACAACATGGCTAATATAAAGGCATTGGCAAACAAACTTCCATACAGACTTATAGAATCTTGGAGAAAATTTGCCTGCAATCTCCAAGAAAGAACAAATAGAAGAGTGAAGTTTAAGGATTTTGTTGACTTTGTTGACAAGCACGAAAGATTCTATAAAACAGAAAACAAAATCACAGAAACACCAAAATCAAAGAAAGTCTTCACAACAGTCATTGTGCCCGCCAAGATGGAAAACAACAAAACCACCACGCCAAAGGCAGAACCTGTTTCAGTGGATGCTATTGCCAAACCATGTGCTAATTGTAATGGAGAGCAACAGTCTCACAATTTGTAAGGAATTTAGGAGAAAGCATCACAAGGATAAGATTGACTTCTTGAGGAGCAAGGGTCTGTGTTTTGCATGTTTGATGCACGGTCGCATTAGCAGTTGCTGGAAACAAAAGCTTCAATGTCAAGAATGCTCTAGACTGCATCCTACAGCACTACACATTGTCCATAAACTTCTGCAAAGAAACAGCCTAAGACGATTGTGAATAGCAGTACCTATTAAGCGCCCTCGTACAAACAACAGAAACCTGGGGTGTCACTGGGGCCTGTAAATAGGACTGCATCCTTTCAATAATTCCGGGATGGGTCAAGGCACAAAAAGGAACCAAGACAGTGACGACTTACTGTCCGGTTTAAAAATGCCCTGACGCCTTTTTTAGACTGAAATAACTTACTAAAGTTTTCGTTTTGTGCCATTCAGAATGGGAGAGGGAGCCAGGAGGCGAAACAGCCGTCTTGCCAGTTCAATCCCGCACACCCTCTGACTCTCACCCTCCGTTCTGCCTTTTTATTGAAACTAACTCATCAATAACTAATCACCAGAAGACAGAAAAGCATCAACAACTAATCACCAAGAGACAGAAAACATCAATAACTCACGGTATAAAGGTCAGTTTAACTAAAGCATCAATAACTAATCACCAGGGACTCCAGCAGGCAGAAAATCATAACCCAAGGTCAGTTTAACTAAACACATCTTCAGGATACGGTGTCTGTGTGTGTGTGTGTTAAAATAACAAGTAAGTGTCTCTGTGTGTGTTAAACATTAATGAGTGTATAAAAACATGATTATGAATACACAAACTGATTACCTATCCTCAGCCCATCTTACATTTCCCCCCTGTTGTGGATTTAAAAATCATGTCCTTACGGCTTTAAGACAGATCATCATAATGAAATCATACAACAGTGTGATCATCAGTGGAGGAGCGAAAACCTCACATTAGGGAAAAATTCCCCTCCTCCCTTCCGGCGTAGAATGAGATCCTCATAATTTGATGACCATCAGGGAATAAAACTTGTCCCTGGGGTGACTTGGTGGAGGCCCTTGCCTCGTTGTAGGAGAGGACAGCCGTCCTTACCTCCCGGATCTTCGTGTATGGTGTGTGTGTGTGTGCACGTGTGTGGACAGGGGCAAGAAGTCCATGTGTTTTTACGTTTTAGTGTCCAGTTTGAGTTCGTCATTCTCAACATTAATCAGGTTGTAACGGTACATTTGGGCAACAAACCTACGATTAACCATCATCTTTGTCATAAAAATAATGCAACATGAACAGACTAAACATAACAAAATGAAAACTATAATTATCCCTATATATTGTTTTTTTAAATTCTTCATAGTGGTCATAACATCAATAATTGTTTCATTTTTATTAAAAATTTAAATGCAGTAATGTACTCCAATCAAGGCTGATATTCCTTTGTTATGTACGTCATTAATTTCCAAACAATATCTAATCTTTTTGTTCTGTGGCTTCAACATATTTATCATCTCATCAATATTAGCACCACAGAGTACTGAGTTTCGAGATCCTCACAATAGTCGTTCTCAAAATGATATTTTTTTTTATCAATTTAGCTTTGTTAAGGTAAGATATTTTATTGACAATCTAACATTAATATGCAAAGAACATGTACATTAGTACGAAATGTAAAAAAAAATTGTGGTGGGGGGGGGTGCGAATTGTTTTCTTCTTGGTAGGGGGGGCATGACAGGAAATAATTGAGAACCACTGGTCTAGTCACACACCAGCTCGGGTTCATTCCCTACCAGAGAAATGACATTCCATGTCCCCAGAGCTAGGCGCTTTATGTTGCCGGGGATTGGACTGCCTTTGACTGCCTCCTAGCTCAAAGGAAACCCAAATTCTTTGGTCCCGCCCACTGGTAGTGAGCCGAAGCCCTTGTATTAAATAATAAATAAATACATAAAATAAAAAAATTAATAAATTTAAAAAACGGACCGATCCACTGCTTGGGTTAGTTTGACCCACCTTGAGATCCGTTCCCACTCAGTGACAGTGTCTACAAGCCACTGCCACCAGGCCAGTGAACCGACGTCCAGGCAGTGACAAAAAACGTGATCAAATTACATTGCTCATCATAAGGTGTTTGTGAGACGCTCTTTGTATATTTCCTCAATTAAGACCTGTTTTCCATTGGTGTATTTGAAAAATACGGAGCCCCTCTGGTGCCACAGTATGAGAAAAAAATATTTTTTGCTAATCTGTACCCACAGTTTACTAAACTTTACCCACAGTTTACTAATCTGTACCCACAGTTTACTAAACTGTACCCACAGTTTACTAAACTGTACCCACAGTTTAGCTAATCTGTACCCACAGTTTACTAAACTGTACCCACAGTTTAGCTAATCTGTACCCACAGTTTAGCTAATGAGCTAGCGTTCACGCCCATGCCATGACGTCAAACGTTTGTGGGTGTTGCTTGATAGAGCAGTACCCACAATTCAGCAAATGAGCTCACGGTCCGTCGTATACACGTCGAGGTAAATTCAATTTGTTTTTTTATTGATAGTATTAGAGTGAAGTGTAGTGTTCTGTCGAATCGGCATGGTGTGATTTACTTTCACTTTCGTTCCCTCATATTATATGATGGTAATATTGCTCTAGTTCCTAGTTCATATAGCAGTTTTAGCAGCGAACGGCTACAATTAGCCAGCGCGTTTCTTTTCATTTTTCGTGCGTCATGTTTTGAACATTCGCTGCGTTTTTAAGCAATCGCCCGGCGCAAGCAATCATCCAGTCCTCGCTGGAGAAGGAGACACTCACTCGGTCGCATTACAAGAGGATACAATTACGTCTTTGGGGTTTCAAACACTGTAAGTACCTTTTCTGCGGTTATTTTTGTGTAATGATAATAGTTTGTGGTTACTGCCGTTTTCTCCCGTGTTTTTCCTAGCTAAAAGTATTGCTTTAATAGCTGCCACGCCATGAGGTTTATGTTAATATGATATTACAACTATTGTTTTTAACGTATGTAAACATATTTAAATGTAATTAATATTTTAATTAATAATTTGATCACATATTCTATCTATTCCACGATGTAATCAGAAATCAAAACATAATTCTATTTTGCTCCACCTACAGAATGCACGCATGAGATCATGGACCAACTTCAGCTCATTGAGTTCTATTTTCATTTGGGCCTGAGCTACAAACACATACTATGTGTGCTGGGCTCCAAACACAGGATTGTTCTGAGTTTGAGGTCCCTCAAACGAATTCTTAAGAAGCATGGATTGTTCCGCCGAATCCATTATGACCACCCAGAGACAGTTGTGGAATTCATCAGAGAGGAGCTACAGGGCTCTGGAGCGTTGCATGGCTACCGGTGGATGTACACCAAATGTAAAGACAGAGGACTGCATGTACGAAAGGAAGATGTACGGCTGCTCCTTTCCGCAATGGACCCGGAGGGCACGACATTTAGAAGGAGAAGAAGACTGCACAGGCGAGCATACTTTGCCAAGGGTCCAAATTTTGTATGGCATGTCGACTCATACGACAAATTAAAGCCATTTGGCATTTGCATCAATGGAGCCATCGATGGATTTTCAAGGCGAATTCTGTGGCTGAATGCTTACCACACAAGCAGTAATCCAAAAGTCATCAGTGGCTACTTTCTTGAAACTATTAATGAATTAGGTGGATGTGCGCGCATCGTGAGAACAGACATGGGGACAGAAAACAGTTCCATCCGTGATATGCAGCAATTACTTCGTCGGACCCACACTGATGTGCATGCTGGTGGCAAAAGCTTTGTTGTTGGAAGAAGCACATCAAATCAAAGAATAGAGAGTTGGTGGGGCTTTCTCCGTCGAGAGTGTGTGGAATTCTGGCTGGACCTCTTCCACAGACTTAAAGATGAAGGACATTTTGATGGTGACTTCTTGGACAAGAACCTCATGTTATTTTGCTTTCTTGGTTTAATACAGGCAAGTAGTAACACTTCACAAGCACTTTATTGAATAATTTTTGCCATATCATGGTCAAGTTATAAATGCATTTTTATATTTTCTTCTCATGAATACAACTTTGCTTTTAAAGTTTTCAGAACCTTACAAAAAAAAAAAAATCCAGACATTTTCCGTGACATTGTAGATGATTTATGTCCACCTTGCTTTCACACTGCAGTGCATTCGTTTTGCCTACCTTGGTAAAAAGTTGAGGACCCAATGGTCAGTGGTAACTGCAAACATACCAAACCTTACTGTAACATGCATTTTTTCAGTTATGGTTACCATACTTTGTTTTAATTCTACCTCCATATAGACACAGACACAGAAGTACGCTACAGATAAATTTGACCTCAGTGAATGGATGGATGATCAGATAATATTTGAACTACTTAATGCCAGTATTTTCCTTCACTTTCTCCATGCCACTTTCATATTTTGGTGACTTCCACGTGAATGCATCTGTGTTTGCACAATGAGCTGAGATTAGTCTTCGAAAAAGTTTATATTTTCAGTTAATATGTTTCTTAAAACATTTATGTAAATTGTTTTTGTATCACCTGCAGGATGAGTTGGATGCAGTCAAGGAGGTGTGGAACAGCCATCTGATTCGTCCATCCAAGAATGAGCGTGTCCCTCATGGTCGGCCTGATGTCATGTTCTTGGTCCCGGAGCTGTATGGCACAGAGGACTTTTTGTGCCAAGTGACTGAGGAGGATTTTTTGAGGTGTGAAGGTGACTGCATCCACCGCAATGATGTTGCTTGTGATGCTGATGTGTTCACTCTGTGTACACACATAATGTCACAGAACAACCTCCAAGTCCCAGTGGATGGATATATCGCCACGGCCAACTACCTCAACTTGAGAGAGGAGCTAATAACACTCTTAGGTCTTTAATGGATGTAGTCCAGGTGTAAAAGGCTTCAAAGTCCTTTTACAATCCATAACGTATCACACCATTAATCAATGTGCCCTGTCTTACCCCCTAATGGTGTGTGTGCCCCCTCGCCACACCTCAACTGCTGTTTATATGGAGCCCTCACATAACTAAATGACAAATTGTTTTAAGTTTGAAGCATTCTGCTCATTATGGATTTTATCAAGTGTTTTACAACATGTGTAATTTTACTTAGAATTTTTTTTTGTACACTTATTGTGACTGTGTGTGCACCCATTCTTGTACATACATGGGAAATGTACAGAGAATTGTTGAAATTCATTTGATATATACTGTACATATATTTTGTAATTTGCTTGATGGTTCTACCCAAATTAACTGTTGCTGATTTATGGTTTTGTAAAATAAATAAATTGCTGCAAACTCCTCCGCATATTGACATGCATTGAGCCAACATGTAAAGATCTTTGATTGGTATTTAAAAAGCCACATTCAAGCTCGCTAAAATACATGTGTGTGATTCAAATAAATTCTAAAAGTAAAATTGATTGTCTTCTACATTTTCAGGTCGCCAAAGTATCTTGAGTTGAAACTGCTATTCAATCCTTAAATGTATTTGTGGAAACTATTTATGTGAAGCGAAGTGGTCAAATTCACACAAATGCACACTGTCAAATCAGACAGCAACAAGGTGACAACTTGATAACTGTAGACTTGAGATTTGGGTACTCAATTCAGCAAATAATGTCTCCTACATACAGTCTGTCTGAGAGCTGAGTGAATGTCACTGTCTTAACTGAGAAAAAAATTCAGATAGGAGCAGTTGCACATTTAATTTTTATAAAATTTGTGTAAAACAAGACATCGTAGTCGACCCCAGCGACACAACTATCTGCTTGCAATACAAGCAGTGGAGCAATTTTATAAAAACCAAAAAAAAAAACACATGTCTTAAAGCTGTTGCATAACAACCATAGGCAACAAAATTGTGTCTTACCACAACAAAATTGCTTCCTAATTTTGCAAAGAATCAACTATGCAAACAATGACTCACTCAATAGTCAGTAAATATAAACAACTCGACTTGCAGTCCAAGAGTATGAAATACCGGCATAAAACAGTAAATCTGGCCCCCATGAATCAGACCATGCAACTACATTATAAAATACCATTATGAACAAATTCCAGACAAAACAGCCGCCAAACCCTCTAAGAGTATATGGGAATAGATTTTGCAGAACAGACACTAAATTATGTCCATCACCCACATGTTGGCATCAAGTACATTCCCAAATTCCTCAGACAACTCAGGGTACGACCCATAGTTGTTGGCCACCTCCAGAACACAGCCACATGTATGGGACATTGGTCTTCGTGTAAATAGGTTCTCAGCCTCAAAGAATCGCACATGGATCTTCTCAGCCACTAAAAGATCTGCACCTTTGGAAAACAAAAATAAAATATTAGTTTAGAACCACATACCACCACCAACTCTATACTAGAACACTCGTGTCTATCACCTCAAATGAAGGCTCTCTAATCATTGCCTTCAATAGCTGTGTATTTATTAAACGTTTACATCAGGCCTGCCGAAGTTGAAAAAATTAAATAAATAAACCTTGTTCATGTTTTATTTTCCCCGTAATTCTGATAAGTGTCCCCACTAGGAGACACACCCTAAGACAGATATTTTGTTGCAATGTTTTCATTCATTTTCATTTAAAATTAGAGCATATATTTTCTCCATATACGATATGTATTTTCTTTCTCAGATAAAGTGAGGTTACCAAAACACTCCATCCAAGTGTTGCTGGTCCGGCCCCTCTGTCAAGAGAACCCATTGTGGCCCACAAATCAAAAATTTTGCCCCCCGTGTTTCAAAGTCAGCTGAGGGCACATTTCTTTTGGCATATATACACACACACACATATACATATATATATCCATATGTATACATATACATATATATATATATATATCAAATTTGACAAGTGAAAACAAATGACAGAATTAGGATTAATCGTAAAGATGTGAAAGATTACCAGTACAAAATCGAAGAAATTTCTTGAGCCGACGTTCGTTGCAACTCCTGATGAATTTTTTCAGAAATTCAAAACTCTGCATTTCTCTCATGTTGAGGCCCTCATGCTGTAACATGGCGATTACTCTTCTTGGTGTTGGGGTAAGGCTACCATATACTTCATCCAGGCCTCCCAATGGTAATTTCAGTTCCTTCAATATACTGGACCAGCACTCAGCAATATAGGCGGGATCTTGAACCAGTTCCTTATGTGCCACCTCAATTAAAGTCTTCTTCACGTTCCCCTTATTGACAATAACTTTAACCTCGTGAGTTTCGAGGAAATCCATCCACTCCTCAGATCCAGCGATAGACAAAAAATCAATCATCGCTTGTTCAGCCACTTGTTTTTCTTCAGAGGGAATTGTGTCTAAAAATGCCGAAAGCAGGTCATTCTCCATCAGGTCAACGCCGAGACAATACAAAATAAAGGGCTTGGCTAATGCTATGGGAAAATATTGCACAATGTTGTATCCAAGGACCATAACTTTGGCAATGTTAACCCATTCGTCTTTCATGTCGTGTCGTGTCATTGGTATCTTCATTGTGCTTCCATGAGTGCATTTACTGAAGAATGTTTCCCAGTATTCACTTAAGGCATCACGTAACACACCACCATTATCTTCTCCCTTTTCCATTGCTCCATTGGGTTGGAACATCTCGATCTCCACCAGCAGCTCATCAGTAGTTACAGTGCCGTTTTGAAAGGCTGCATTTAATTCATGGAAAACATTTCCCCTGTGCAGTTTAAGTTTTCTTGCTTTAAGTGGATGAGATTCTTGCCCTGGGGATGGATTTTCAACCAACAGCTCCATGGGGATGGTGTCGTCGAGGGTGTCATCGACATCATAAGTGGCATAATCAGCAAATGAATGTCTGAAGACTATTTCTTCATCAGCAATAACATTTTCTAACAGTCCACCTACTGCTCCCACCATTTCACTGTCCAATGGAGGCACCTTGGCTGTTTCCTCCAATGCAGTAAAATGCACAGAAGCGGTGTCATGTGGCTCATCAAGCACTTTTGCAGGGGCATCAGCACCAACTCTTTTGCATGACAAATAAAGCTGTAATGTTTTCACCTTTCTCTTTTCATACTGCTCATTTAATGTTGTTTGTGGTGAAATGATCTCTTCAGTGAAGTCCCGTATTAGAAATTCAAAATCGCTTTCCCTCCCTAGTTTTGATTTTCCATTTGGAAAAAAGAGTGCTTTGCCTGTTTCCATTAATTCTGACATTGTTGCATTCTTCAGGGCCTTTAAATGTCTTGTGCCTCCTCCTCTTCTCTCTCTAACTTGCACAATTCGGTCCTGAGTCTCTTCAAATAGGCCCATTTGGTAGTTGCGGTGTTCTTTCATAGCATTAGTGTTGCCAGACATTTTTTTCACCCGCTCATCTGTGCGGCCATTGTCAAAACCCCGCCTTTGTTGAATTTTTGAAATCAAAGACTCAGTTGCTTTGGATATTGTTGTGTTGGTTCCTTCAAGCGCAGCTACTTCTCTTCTGCAGTATTGGCGTATTGCAATTCGGTCTCCAGCTTTGGGAACATATTCTGTGAGCTGCTGGTCTGTCATCGCATTGACAGCATAGCAATCAATCTGAGGAAAAATAGAACATTGGTAATGAAACAAGTTTTAAAAATACACAAAGTACATGACCAGCAATCATTTTAAAACATGGAAAGTAAGACGCATTTTGAACAGCAACGTAGAAAAATGATTGGCTGAACCTCCAATAGTGTACTAACTACGCTAAACATCATTCATAAATATGAATTAGAAATGGTGTAAAGGGGTAGGAACACAGTTTATAATTCTTCCTACTCCATTTCGAACTGTATATATATATATATATATATATATATATATATATATATATATATATATATATATATATATATATATATATTTGACAGGACCCTTCAAACGTAAAACAACTGCTGTGGTTTGCATATGGAGACAGGGACAAAATGAGAGCTGCCCACATCTCATTGAAATTTCATTACATAAATAATCTGATTGTCGTGATTTCCTCAAAAGGTTCTGCAACAAAATGTGTTTTCTACCATAATTTTTGTCAAGGCCTGTTTCAAAATTTTTGATTTTTTTTTAACAATTCCAATGAACCACAATTAAAAAAATCAATGTCCGATTATGAATGGTGATTTTTCCTTTTTATTTTTATGTATTATGATTGTTATATATGTTGTTTCCCTCTTTCCATGAACAGACAACACTTTTGTCAATGTGTGTGTACTTCATTTTCACTTAAATGCTTCTACTAGAATTACAACCTGCCCCAAAGAAATGCAAATCCATTTGGGTGGATTAAACTTGATTATTGAGATTGATATTAAGAATAGAAAAATTTGAATCATTACAATTTTCTTTTTATGATCAACCATGTCTCACAACATATAATATGCCCGAAGCAGTTTTCCTTAAACACCCACATTGGTTAAATGACATGTTATTGCCTGTTGTACATACCTTCTCCTCAATAAAGGTGGCAATGACTTTATCATCTAACTTTCGCTGGTCTTGGAGAAATTTTAGAAAATTCGAGTCCATCTTCTGAAACAGAGGAGTAAAATGGCACTACTGCTGCATTACACATCGTCTCAAGGCAATTAAAGAGACAAGATGCAAAGTAAAACTACAGTATTGTACTTTGAAAATATGATTCTGCACGTTTACAAAAATGTCATGTCATCCTGACAAAATGAATAGATAAGAATGCATGATTGTTTCCATCGTTTCACAGTTTCATTATACAGCCATATTTAGCAACCCAACATAGCCCAGAAGCGAGTTATTAAGCAATTTACAACAAGCACGGCAGTAAACACAACAAATTGTTGTCGTGAAATAAAAGTAACTTTAGACAATGTACTTACAGTGAATGTCAGAGACGTACTTGTCTCCTCTTGTGGTGATTCGTGAGTGTTTGTACACTTCTCCGACGAGGGCTCGACTAAAACCACTGATGCCTGCTGATACGCCAAAAAGACGACAATAAAATCAAACCGTGGCTAGGGTGACGGTTGTCATGATTGGGTGACTTGTGGCGAGCGAAATAATGCGCGAAAAATGTTTAAAACGTGACGCACGAATAGAAAACACGGAGGCTAAATGTAGCCGTTCGCTGCTAATACTGCTCTATCAAGCAACAGTCACGAACTAGAGCGATGTACACCTTACTTACATTTGACGGAATGGCATGGGCGTGAACATAAATCACGGAATTACAAGTCTTTAAGCGATGCAGAACACACTATACTCTCGTACTATCAATATAACATCTAATAGAATTTACCTTGAGAGATATACGACCGCGTGGGTACTGCTCTATCAAGCAACACCCACAAACGTTTGACGTCATGGCATGGGCGTGAACGCTAGCTCATTAGCTAAACTGTGGGTACAGATTAGCTAAACTGTGGGTACAGTTTAGTAAACTGTGGGTACAGATTAGTAAACTGTGGGTACAGATTAGTAAACTGTGGGTACAGATTAGCTAAACTGTGGGTACAGTTTAGTAAACTGTGGGTACAGATTAGTAAACTGTGGGTACAGTTTACTAAACTGTGGGTACAGTTTAGTAAACTGTGGGTACAGTTTAGTAAACTGTGGGTACAGATTAGCAAAAAATATTTTTTTCTCATACTGTGGCACCAGAGGGGCTCCGTAGAAAAAAGTGGTGAACCTGTTAAATTCACTACAAAACGTTAAGAAGATGAAAGTAATGTTTGAAGGAATATTATTTTTCTATCGACATGCCGGCGGGCGGGCACAGATAGAGAGTGATAAAGCAGCACCACCCGCGCGGGGCGTGCTGACGAAAAGGCAAGCGCTCCTCCTCTCATCGCGTCCTTATTAAGACAGAAAAAAGACGCTGTTGAATTTGACCTATTCGCAGTTCGAGCAGGTGCTTAACGCTGGAGAATATCACCACTTTGAAGTTCGAACTGCTGTTGAAACGGAGAGGTAAGTGTTTTTCGTTTGTTTTTATTCAAAACATGCCTCGAGTGCATTTGTTCATGGTTAGAGATAGTTGTGTGGAAAACACTATACAAAGTAGCACCATGGATGTGGGCCTACAACACTGGCCTAGCAAACATGTGCTCCTACATCGACATAATTGACGAGCTCCAGTTAAGCATTGAATAATTATAAAACGTCATGGTGCTTTTACTCATTTAAAGAACTAAACCGACGCGTATTTTCATCCGGTGGTCAGGTTTGCATTGAATGTGAGCACGAGGGACGCTAGCTTGTTGCGTTAGCTTTGCGGAGCTAACAGCTTGCACTTTTGTTATAGAACAACAGAATGCAAGTACCATGATAATTTCTGTCATTAATTTTTGTGTAAGACACGATGTTCACTGGTTAATTACATGATTCTTAAAGCAAAGGTTACTGTGAATGCAATTTTGGTAAGATTTTTGTAGTCACACTGCATAAATCTGTCTGTCTGTTGTTTAAACTTCAATATAAACTATTATGGTTGAAATCGTTAATTGGGATGGAGGGATTGATATTTTTTTAATTTATAATTTATTTTTCTTACACTGATATTGTTAAAACTCCATTTAGCCTATAGTATTAATAATTCTCAACACAAAACTGTCTTTTTTCTTTATAGAATAAACAATGCCTTCCCTGAGATGCAGGAAGTCCCCAAAGCAGGATACTATTGAACATGCAGTCAAGGGTCTGGACAAGACTGCAGAGTTCGAAGCGAAGTATATAAACTCATTTAAAGGTATGATGTTAACGCTTTTGCTAAGATATATTATTGTTTTCTGATAACCAAGCTGACATCGTTTTTTAAGTGGTTATTTTACATTAAGAGTGTCTTGACCTTTTCTTTTGTCAGTTTCAAGTTATTTCAGTGAGCGTGAAACCTGATGGTAGGAGTTCTATCTAAATTAAGGCTGTACTTGATGACGCCCTCCGGCATTTTTATACCACAATAGACCGGTGAACAAGTCCGATATTGATAGTCTAGTGTAAAGCACGTTATACGTCACAGAGATCACGTGACGCGATCCAATATGACTGTGTATACAGTGTATGTCATTGTTATGAAACTAAATAATCTTAAAGTTTTTTTTTTACGTAACCAGGTGCCATTGACATTTGTACTTTCAGTCCTAATACATACTGGCTAATGCAATGCTGGAAAATGAATTTTGGCTGGTCTGTTCCTTTAAAATCATAAAGAAGGGCTCTGCTCTATCCCTCACAAGAAGCAATGTTTCAAACCACCCTACATTAGTATAGTGGCCCAAATGAATATGATGACTCCTTATTTGTGTGCTTAAAAATATGACGAAGCTATCTTGATTTCCCTGTTAACTAGGTCGAGGAGTATTTACCAAGGCCCCTTTCAGGAAAGACGACTTTATTCTTTATTATGGAGTACAGAGGAAAATTGATAGATTCTGATAAATCTCAACGCAGGAAGATGGATGGAAGAGGCACTGTCTTTTTGTTTGACTTCCGCCGGCAAGAAAAAACTTGGAGGTGAGGCAAAGATTGAGATGTTATCTTATTTTTGTTTTTATTTAAAAAAATAAACACATACTCATCCCATAAGTGTTAGGGGAAAAATCATTCTCTAAGCAAAAATGTATACCGTATTTTCGCACCCAAAAGACGCGCCGTGTCAAAGGGCGCAACACCTGTTGAGGCAGCTATTTCTGTCTTTGTAACATATACTGGACGCACCGCCTGACAAGACGATAGCACAGCTGCTGTTAGCATAGCATGAACTTGGCAGAGCTGCCCACACTGACACAGCCGATAGCAGCCTACTATGCCCCAATAACATGAGCAATCACCCCATTGTTGCAGCAGACGCCAAGTCTCTATTGACAATAGCTGACAATGGCTCAGGCCAATATTAGGTGCATTGGCAATAGCCTACAAAGCAACGTCAGGGGAGGGACTTGGCTGCTCACCACACACAAAAAATAAAAAACTCATCATACAAGCAAACAATGAAACATAGAAATAAGATTAACACAAACATGTATCTCTCATGCCATCAATATACCCAAAAAAAATGAAAATAATACAAAAGCCACTCAGCCTTAGCTAATTCAAGCAATGCATTCTGGGAGCAGAGACCCACAATCCCATAGCTGTTTAGAGAGATTTGCATGGCTGTTTAAAGAGATGTGCTGTTATGCTTTGGACTTTTTGTCTGTTGTCTAAACCTGGGACGTTTCTTGCTTGCAATAACATAAATGATAAGACAGACTAAAACATTGTGGACAGCTGCCCTTTGTCCAGCTTTTTCCAACACCATCACCCAAACATTATAGTCAGATGGTGTATTTGTCACGGTCGATTGTAAGCATGGACAACTCACTCTTTGCCCAGCAGGGTGTGCTAACATGCACTTCCAACAGCTCGTTGATGACAAGGGCTGATGGACGTGAGTGGTACTTTGTCCATTTAATGGACGCATCGACTGACAGGGCGCTTTGTTTGCTTATGACTGCGAAAATACGGTGATTACTTTTATTCATGCGTTGAATCTGTACAAATGAAAATATAGACCATGAAGTCTCAAAGACAAGCTGTTAATAGGGTCTGATTCCAATAGAAATTTCTTGTATGATTTGATTTAGAAGATTTAAAAATTGTGGATTTCCTATTTTTATGTTTTGTGTACACAAGATTGTCTCAAAGATTAATTTCTGACATTGATTGAATAATTGTTTTTTTTTTTTTAAATCTATTTTAAGTGTTGATGCCGCTCAAGAAGATGGCAGTCTGGGAAGACTGGTTAATGATGACCACATGCACCCCAACTGTAAAATGAAGAAGAAGACAACAGAGGACAGACCACACCTCTGTCTGTTTGCGCTCCGAGACATTGATGTTGGCGAAGAAATAACTTAAGACTATGGACCAGCTGGCCTTGGAGAACACAGGTTTGTAAGATGCATCTTTAAGTACAATAACAGAGCCCACTTGTGGTGTTCTGGTGATGTAGTTTCCAATTAGTTTGGCAATCTAATAAATGTATGTTGAGGTTTCTATGGAAGTTGAACATGCTGACTGACTGGGGGAGTTCTCCATTGTCCACTATCTGTAATTCAAATTTGTGGGTCTGAGTCAAAGTTTGGCTCTTCAGGAACAACGAACTGGTCAGGGAGTGACAGTATTACAAAGTTCTGCGTTACTCTTTTCTGGGCGGTGGCCCTGTTAGGCCATCATATGCCATATTGCAAATATCCCCATTGTGGGACTAATTAAGGACATCTTTATGTTGTGGTTTCCCTACCAGAACCAGCACCAACCCTGTATATTCATGATATAAAACACTGTTTCAATTTGATATTTAGCCTTTCTATACTGTAAAAATAGAAGACCCCAGGCTTTCCTGCGCTCCCTTGCCCAATTGGTGGTGTTCAGGAGACAACCTGGGACTGAAATATCAGTCACAACCAGTGTTGTTTTCGTCACTGATGACTATGACGAAAATACTTCGTTAACGCCCCTTTTTTAATGACGATGACAAGCTAAACGAGGTTCTTTTATGACGAAAACATGACGTGATGTACATGAATTTTTTTCGTTGACGAGACAAAATTGTTAGCATGTGGTTCATAAATTATTTTATGTTGCTTTTAGTGAAATAAAGCCACAACAGTTGCCCAACAAAATGTTTTGCTTCTCTGCTTATTTTGGAGCAGTGAGCATTGATTCCACTGTTGCCACTTTTTTCTGTTTGTAATGAAGAATCCTTTGTAGTCCATCCAAAAGTCTTTGTTATTGGGTGGAAACCTTGAATGCCTTGTTTTAACTCAAATGGACTTAAACCCATCCATCCATCCATCCGTTATCTGTACCGCTTCTCCTCACTAGGGTCGCGGGGGGTGTTGGAGCCGATCCCAGCTGTCTTCGGCAGTAGGCGAGGTACACCCTTGAATTGGTGTCCAGCCAATCGCATGGCATACATAGACGAACAACCATCCACGCTCACACTCATGCCTAGGGGCAATTAGAGTGTCCAAGCAACTTGCCATGCATGTTTTAAGAATATGGGAGGAAACCGAATTACCCAGAGGAAACCCACGCAGGAAGGCCGGAGCCAGAATCGTACCTACGACCTCAATATTGTGAGGCCATCCTGCTAACCAGTTGGGCCACCGTGCCGCTTGGACTAAAACCTTTGTGAATAAATTGACGAAAACTAGGGTAAAACTTTTTTTGCGTTTCCGTCGATTAAAACTGGACTAAAACCCTTTTTTTAGTTTTCGTTGACTAAAACTGGACTAAAACTATAACGAATTGGGATGACTAAATGTGATGTAAACAAATCAGCACTTTGTCCAAATGACTTGGACAAAATCTAAAATGCCTGCCAAAAACAACACTGGTCACAACACGTGTCTACAGAAGATTAATTGGCATGGGCGAAATTAATTAGTTTTATTTCATTCATGAGCTTATGTTTTGTTTTGGGTGGCTAAGGCTTAAAATGTGTAAAAATCTAATCCAACCTCAAGTATAATTAATTCAATAAATTTATGATGCTACTAAAACATCGAAGCAGCCTCCTCCAGGCTTTACAGACTCAGAAATGGAGGTATGCGTATCGTGTACTCATCCTGTCGTGTCTCGAGATGTTAAAATTGCAGTTAGATAGACGTGTGCTGATTAGACAAGACTTCTAATATATCTGGTGTCACAGGATATTTGTCAGTGAATGTGTATGTCTGGTTTGAGGCTCACTCAGCTTTTTCAGAGTTTTGTGACGTTTTGGCAAAAGGCGTGGCTATTACGGTGCTGAAAAGTCCGATTGTACTTTGTGGCAACAAAAGCTCCGGCAACATGACTCAGATGATCCTATCTTCTCGAAGTTGTACACATTTGAGGATACTTCAGCCCTGAAGACATCTACCAACTTATTTTTCATCGTAGTAGTAGCGCCACCAACTGGTAAAAGCTAATACAAGTTATTTTCTTGGATGTTTTTCTCCGTGCAACTCAACAAGGTCACCCTCATATATGCTCGGAGGACTGTTTCGGCCATGAGGATGTCACAATACGAAATTCATCCTTTTTCGTGAAAAGTTGTGGGAGTGGCATTGCACTGTTTGGCAATAAAACAACGCTGATTATGAGGTTCTAAATATGAACGACAACTCGTGAAACTTGACACACACATCAGGCAGAGCAAATTTATCAATATTTTATACGTTAGTTGTGCAGCTTTTTTGAAATGGCTCGCCATGGCCCTCGAGAAATGTTCAAAAAAGCAGCCCTGGTTGAGTGTTTCACCTCGCTTTTTGTAAATTTTATGGAGTACAGTGAACCCTCGGTTATCGCGGTTAATGGGGACCGAGACCACCCGCGGAAACTGAAAATCCGCGAAGTAGCGGCGCACCTTCAAAAATGCTTAAAAGAAAATACAATATATATAATAAATATATATATATATATATATATATATATATATATATATATATATATATACGGGGAGAGAGAGAGAGAGAGAGAGTGAAATTCATGTTATAACAAAAAAACCAAATTATTATTAAAACTTATTATTTTTTTATTCCCCAGCCATTCTTTTTGTATTTATTTAATTACTCCGACTTTTACCTGCTGGTACGCCGTCCGGTGTTCCCTGTGAAATGAAAGGTGGCATTCTTTAATTATTTATTTATTTATTCATTTATTCATTCATAACTGACAGCTTCGCGCTCCGTTCGTGTCCGGGCGGAAGAGGTGTTCCAATTCGGCTTAACTGTGACACACGCCCGCCCTCCTCCCCCGGAGCTTCCATTCGGTTAAACTTAGGGGCCGCTTGGCACCGCCCGTGCCCGGGGAAGGTGCTCCTCTTCGGCTTACTGTGACGCGAGCATGCCCGCCTCCTCCGGAGCTTCCATTCGGTTAAACTTAGGGGCCGCTTGGAACCGCCCGTGCCCGGCAAAGGTGCTCCTCTTCGGCTTACTGTGACGCGAGCATGCCCTCCTCCTCCGGAGCTTCCATTTGGTTAAACTTAGGGGCCGCTTGGAACCGCCCGTGCCTGGGGAAGGTGCTCCTCTTCGGCTTACTGTGACGCGAGCATGCCCTCCTCCTCCGGAGCTTCCATTCGGTTAAACTTAGGGGCCGCTTGGCACCGCCCGTGCCCGGGGACGGTGCTCCTCTACGGCTTAACTGCCACGCACGCCGGCCGGAGCCCTGGTACGGTCCGAACCACGCGAAACGTCGCCACCGATCGTGTCCGGGGGAACGTGCTCTTCTTCGTCCACTCTCCTCTTCGCCCACGCTCTTCTTCGGCGCACGCCGGCCGTCTAACCGCTCCAGCGCCCGTCGTGCCGCTTGGCGAAACTACAATGCCCCCGAATATTTTTTATACCCGCGAAGCACTGAACCCGCGAAAGGTGAACCGCGAAGTAGCGAGGGTTCACTGTATGTATAAGACCAAGACCTACAAAAAAGTCTCTTGGAGCAATGAGCTAGGTTTTACAGGAAGTCGGCCATTTTGAATTTACTTAAAAGGGGCGGGTCACCACAATGGACTTTGTGTAGAAATTATTATTGGGGCCCGAGCAGCGACCGCGGCGAGGTCCCTATTGTTTATGTAGAAATTATTATTAGGGCCCGAGCAGCGACCGCTACGAGGTCCCCATTGTTTTTGTGGAAATTATTATTATTATTATTATTAGGGCCCGAGCAGTGACCGCTGCGAGGTCCCTATTGTTTTTCTAGAAATTGTTATTAGGGCCCGAGCTGCGACGGCTGCGAGGTCCCTATTGTTTTTGTAGAAAATATTATTACTTTTATTATTATTATTATTATTATTATTAGGGCCTGAGCAGCGACCGCTGCGAAGTCCCTGTTGTTTTTGTAGAAATTATTATTATTATTATTTTTCCGATTGTACGATCGCATTTTTGACCCCGAAACATGCACAAAAACTCACCAAACTTGGCAGTCTCATCGGGCATGGCGAGAAATTTGATATTTTAACGTCTAATATGAACAGGAAGTGAGTTATGAATTTTTGAAAGTCCGACTTTTGCCCTTTTTTGCATGTTTACAGGGGTCATTCTTTTGCACCCTGATCCTAAAGGCTTCATCTGATTGCCTTAAAATTCTGTCTGTAGCATCTTAAGACCTGGGACAAACACTGGGGCTAAAATTGGGGCTAAAATCTTTTGTTTCCGAAATACTATATGACGGGGGCGGGGCTTCAAAGTTTTCACTTAAGATTTCCTTCGCCGCAATGGACAAAATGCTTAATAACTCTCCTGCACATGCTGCTAAAAATCCAAAACTTCACATGTACATAAAGAGTCGGTACCTGAAGACATCTATATGTTTATATTCTGTTATACACCTTGCGCCAATCAATATAATTTTTTACATTTTGACATACTGCACGGTGCCCTTTTAACGAATCCGATTGAAAATTGGCTAGAAAAGACTCAAGACATTGATCTTACTCTATCCCTATTTTTGTGACTTTCCTTCGAAGGGCGTGGCTATTACGGTGCCGCAGAGTCTGATTATTCTCCGTGGCAACAAAAGTTCCTGCAAAATGATTCAGATGATCCATCTTCTCGAAATTTTTCACATTTGAGGATATTCAGGCCCTGAAGACGGCTGCCAACTTATTTTTGATCGCAGTGGTAGCGCCACCAACTGGTTAAAACAAATACAAATTATTTTCGTTGATTTTTTTTCTCCGGGCAGGTTAACAAAATCTACCTTATATTTGCTCGGATGAGTGTTTAGGCCTTGAGGATGTCACAATACGAAAGTCTTTCGCCTTCTTCAGAGTGTGACATGATGGTGTCTTGTGACCCGTCTTTATCAGCTGATGTTCCATGAGGGCGTGACTTACCTGTCACAAGAATGAAGGCAAGTCACGCCCCCCGCTGTCCGTTCACTCCGCCAAGATGCTGCTCCAGGTGGTAGAGAGGATGAAGGCTCCCTTGTCTCTGTTCATGGTTTTTATGCCTCGCTTGCAGATCTCAATGGCCTCTCTGATCCAGCGCTGTTGTTTGTTCTCTTCGGTGCGGATGACCCTGCCCTTCTCCCGGTCCATGATGTGGTTTTCCCTTTTGCAGTGGTCAGTGATTGCTGATTTGTAATGTTCATGTTGTGCTTGTTCTTTTACTGCTCTGATTTTTCATTTTTTTGACAGGTAAGTCACACACACCCACATGGAACATCAGCTGATAAAGTCTCAAGACACCATCATGCGACACTCTGAAGAAGGCGAAAGACTCGCCGAAACATGTCAGGTAAAAAATTAACCTAAAACATAATTGTCTGCTTTTAATGAATCAGTCAAATATCAATAATAAGAAGACAAAATGAACCTAATACAAATAAATGAATGCTTAATAACGCCCCTGCACATGCTCCTAAAAATCCAAACCTTCACCTGTAAATAAAACGTCCCGACCTGAAGACATCTTAATGTTATTATTTTGTTATACACACAGCGCCGCCAAGTGGAATCAAAAATGTGTTTTTATTTTAATTTTCACGTACTGCACGGTGCCCTTTTGACGAATCCGACTGAAAATTAGTCAGAAAAGACTCAAGACAATGATCTTACTCTCTGCCGAATTTTGTGACGTTTTGGCAAAAGGCGTGGCTATTACGGTGCTGAAAAGTCCGATTGTACTTTGTGGCAACAAAAGCTCCGGCAACATGACTCAGATGATCCTATCTTCTCGAAGTTGTACACATTTGAGGATACTTCAGCCCTGAAGACATCTACCAACTTATTTTTCATCGTAGTAGTAGCGCCACCAACTGGTAAAAGCTAATACAAGTTATTTTCTTGGATGTTTTTCTCCGTGCAACTCAACAAGGTCGCCCTCATATATGCTCGGATGACTGTTTCGGCCATGAGGATGTCACAATACGAAATTCATCCTTTTTCGTGAAAAGTTGTGGGAGTGGCATTGCACTGTTCGGCAATAAAACAACGCTGATTATGAGGTTCTAAATATGAACGACAACTCGTGAAACTTTACACACACATCAGGCAGAGCAAATTTATCAATATTTTATACGTTAGTTGTGCAGCTTTTTTGAAATGGCTCGCCATGGCCCTCGAGAAAAGTTAAAAAAAGAATAGAATAGAAATAGAAATCCCTTTATTGTTATTGTACTCAAGTGTGCAACGAGATTAGAGGGCTCCCCTCTCCAGTGCAATACAACAATAATACAGACAATATATAAATTAGATAAATAAATAAGACAGTGCAATGGAATTCAGTACTGAATAGGGCATATAGAAACACATCACAATGCTGTTTTGCAAGGTTAGGGTGGTCTCGTGTGTGTGTGTGAGAGTTCAGTATGGAGATGGCTCTCGGAAAGAAACTGTTTCTCAGTCTATTGGTCCTTGATTTGATGCATCTGTAGCGCCTGCCAGAGGGCAACCGGTCGAACAGGTGTGAGTTTGGGTGGGTATTGTCTTTGACGATGTTGAGAGCCCTTCTGAGGCACCGGGCGGTGTAGATGTCCGACAGCGAGGGGAGAGGGCAGCCAATAATCCTTTGCGCTGTTTTGACTGTCCTCTGGAGCCTCACTCTGTCCGCCTCAGTGCAGCCGCTGTACCAGGTGGAGACACAGTACGTCAGCAGGCTCTCGATGGACGAGTGGTAGAAGGCCAGCAGCAGCTTCCTGTCCAGGTTGAATTTCCTGAGGACTCTCAGGAAGTGCAGACGTTGGCGGACCTTCTTTACCACTGCTGTGGTGTTGTGACTCCAAGAAAGGTCATCGGAGATCTGTACTCCCAGGAACTTGAACGTGTGGACCCTCTCCACACACACGCCTTCGATGCAGAGGGGGGGCGGCAGCGTCTTGTTCCTCCTGAAGTCGACGACAATCTCCTTTGTTTTAGCAGAGTTAAGGTGCAGTCTGTTGTCCTTGCACCAAGTTGTCAGTCTCCCTACCTCCTCTCTGAAGGCTGTCTCGTCACCTTCCGAGATCAGACCGACCACTGTCGTGTCGTCAGCAAACTTGACGATGGTGTTGTTGCCGTGGGCCGGGCTGCAGTCGTAGGTGTAGAGGGCGTACAGGAGAGGGCTCAGCACGCATCCTTGGGGGGAACCGGTGCTCACCATGAGGGTGGAGGACGTGTAGGGGCCGAGCAACACAGTCTGGGGTCTGTTGGTCAGAAAGTCCTTAATCCAGATGTGTGTGAGGGCAGGGAGGCCGAGAGTGTCCAGTTTGGCGACGAGGATGTCTGGGATGATCGTGTTGAATGCCGAGCTGTAGTCCACAAAGAGCATCCTTGCATAGCTCCGCTGTTGTTCCAGGTGGCCCAGCACAACATGCAGAGCAGCCCTGGTTGAGTGTTTCACCTCGCTTTTTGTAAATTTTATGGAGTACAGTGAACCCTCGGTTATCGCGGTTAATGGGGACCGAGACCACCCGCGAAAACTGAAAATCCGCGAAGTAGCGGCGCACCTTCAAAAATGCTTAAAAAAAAATACAATATATATATATATATATATATATATACGGGGAGAGAGAGAGTGAAATTCATGTTATAACAAAAAAAACAAATTATTATTAAAACGTATTATTTTTTTATTCCCCAGCCATTCTTTTTGTATTTATTTAATTACTCCGACTTTTACCTGCTGGTACGCCGTCCGGTGTGCCCTGTGAAATGAAAGGTGGCATTCTTTATTTATTTATTCATTTATTCATTCATAACTGACAGCTTCGCGCTCCGCTCGTGCCCGGGCGGAAGAGGTGCTCCAATTCGGCTTAACTGTGACACACGCCCACCCTCCTCCCCCGGAGCTTCCATTCGGTTAAACTTAGGGGCCGCTTGGCACCGCCCGTGCCCGGGGAAGGTGCTCCTCTTCGGCTTACTGTGTCGCGAGCATGCCCTCCTCCTCCGGAGCTTCCATTCGGTTAAACTTAGGGGCCGCTTGGAACCGCCCGTGCCCGGGGAAGGTGCTCCTCTTCGGCTTACTGTGACGCGAGCATGCCCTCCTCCTCCGGAGCTTCCATTCGGTTAAACTTAGGGGCCGCTTGGCATCGCCCGTGCCCGGGGAAGGTGCTCCTCTACGGCTTAACTGCCACACACGCCGGCCGGAGCTCTGGTACGGTCCGAACCGCGCGAAACGTCGTCACCGATCGTGTCCGGGGGAACGTGCTCTTCTTCGTCCACTCTCCTCTTCGCCCACGCTCTTCTTCGGCGCACGCCGGCCGTCTAACCGCTCCAGCGCCCCGTCGTGCCGCTCGGCGAAACTACAATGCCCCCGAATATTTTTTATACCCGCGAAGCACTGAACCCGCGAAAGGTGAACCGCGAAGTAGCGAGGGTTCACTGTATGTATAAGACCAAGACCTACAAAAAAGTCTCTTGGAGCAATAAGCTAGGTTTTACAGGAAGTCGGCCATTTTGAATTTACTTAAAAGGGGGCGGGTCACCACAATGGACTTTGTGTAGAAATTATTATTGGGGCCCGAGCAGCGACCGCGGCGAGGTCCCTATTGTTTATGTAGAAATTATTATTAGGGCCCGAGCAGCGACCGCTACGAGGTCCCCATTGTTTTTGTGGAAATTATTATTATTATTATTATTAGGGCCCGAGCAGTGACCGCTGCGAGGTCCCTATTGTTTTTCTAGAAATTGTTATTAGGGCCCAAGCTGCGACGGCTGCGAGGTCCCTATTGTTTTTGTAGAAAATATTATTACTTTTATTATTATTATTATTATTATTATTATTAGGGCCTGAGCAGCGACCGCTGCGAAGTCCCTATTGTTTTTGTAGAAATTATTATTATTATTATTTTTCCGATTGTTCGATTGCATTTTTGACCCCCGAAACATGCACAAAAATTCACCAAACTTGGCAGTCTCATCGGGCATGGCGAAAAATTTGATATTTTAACGTCTAATATGAACAGGAAGTGAGTTATGAATTTTTGAAAGTCCGACTTTTGCCCTTTTTTGCATGTTTACAGGGGTCATTCTTTTGCACCCTGATCCTAAAGGCTTCATCTGATTGCCTTAAAATTCTGTCTGTAGCATCTTAAGACCTGGGACAAACACTGGGGCTAAAACTTTTTGTTTCCGAAATACTATATGACGGGGGCGGGGCTTCGAAGTTTTCACTTAAGATTTCCTTCGCCGCAATGGACAAAATGCTTAATAACTCTCTTGCACATGCTGCTAAAAATCCAAAACTTCACATGTACATAAAGAGTCGGTACCTGAAGACATCTATATGTTTATATTCAGTTATACACCTTGCGCCAATCAATATAATTTTTTACATTTTGACGTACTGCACGGTGCCCTTTTAACGAATCCGATTGAAAATTGGCTAGAAAAGACTCAAGACATTGATCTTACTCTATCCCTATTTTTGTGACTTTCCTTCGAAGGGCGTGGCTATTACGGTGCCGCAGAGTCTGATTATTCTCCGTGGCAACAAAAGTTCCTGCAAAATGATTCAGATGATCCATCTTCTCGAAATTTTTCACATTTGAGGATATTCAGGCCCTGAAGACGGCTGCCAACTTATTTTTGATCGGATGAGTGTTTAGGCCTTGAGGATGTCACAATACGAAAGTCTTTCGCCTTCTTCAGAGTGTCACATGATGGTGTCTTGTGGCCCGTCTTTATCAGCTGATGTTCCATGAGGGCGTGACTTACCTGTCACAAGAATGAAGGCAAGTCACGCCCCCCGCTGTCCGTTCACTCCGCCAAGATGCTGCTCCAGGTGGTAGAGAGGATGAAGGCTCCCTTGTCTCTGTTCATGGTTTTTATGCCTCGCTTGCAGATCTCAATGGCCTCTCTGATCCAGCGCTGTTGTTTGTTCTCTTCGGTGCGGATGACCCTGCCCTTCTCCCGGTCCATGATGTGGTTTTCCCTTTTGCAGTGGTCAGTGATTGCTGATTTGTAATGTTCATGTTGTGCTTGTTCTTTTACTGCTCTGATTTTTCATTTTTTTGACAGGTAAGTCACACCCTCATGGAACATCAGCTGATAAAGACGGGTCTCAAGACACCATCATGCGACACTCTGAAGAAGGCGAAAGACTCGCCGAAACATGTCAGGTAAAAAATTAACCTAAAACATAATTGTCTGCTTTTAATGAATCAGTCAAATATCAATAATAAGAAGACAAAATGAACCTAATACAAATAAATGAATGCTTAATAACGCCCCTGCACATGCTCCTAAAAATCCAAACCTTCACCTGTAAATAAAACGTCCCGACCTGAAGACATCTTAATGTTATTATTTTGTTATACACACAGCGCCGCCAAGTGGAATCAAAAATTTGTTTTTATTTTAATTTTCACGTACTGCACGGTGCCCTTTTGACGAATCCGACTGAAAATCAGTCAGAAAAGACTCAAGACAATGATCTTACTCTGTGCCGAATTTTGTGACGTTTTGGCAAAAGGCGTGGCTATTACGGTGCTGAAAAATCCGATTGTACTTTGTGGCAACAAAAGCTCCGGCAACATGACTCAGATGATCCTATCTTCTCGAAGTTGTACACATTTGAGGATACTTCAGCCCTGAAGACATCTACCAACTTATTTTTCATCGTAGTAGTAGCGCCACCAACTGGTAAAAGCTAATACAAGTTATTTTCTTGGATGTTTTTCTCCGTGCAACTCAACAAGGTCGCCCTCATATATGCTCGGATGACTGTTTCGGCCATGAGGATGTCACAATACGAAATTCATCCTTTTTCGTGAAAAGTTGTGGGAGTGGCATTGCACTGTTCGGCAATAAAACAACGCTGATTATGAGGTTCTAAATATGAACGACAACTCGTGAAACTTTACACACACATCAGGCAGAGCAAATTTATCAATATTTTATACGTTAGTTGTGCAGCTTTTTTGAAATGGCTCGCCATGGCCCTCGAGAAAAGTTAAAAAAAGAATAGAATAGAAATAGAAATCCCTTTATTGTCATTGTACTCAAGTGTGCAACGAGATTAGAGGGCTCCCCTCTCCAGTGCAATACAACAATAATACAGACAATATATAAATTAGATAAATAAATAAGACAGTGCAATGGAATTCAGTACTGAATAGGGCATATAGAAACACATCACAATGCTGTTTTGCAAGGTTAGGGTGGTCTCGTGTGTGTGTGTGAGAGTTCAGTATGGAGATGGCTCTCGGAAAGAAACTGTTTCTCAGTCTATTGGTCCTTGATTTGATGCATCTGTAGCGCCTGCCAGAGGGCAACCGGTCGAACAGGTGTGAGTTTGGGTGGGTATTGTCTTTGACGATGTTGAGAGCCCTTCTGAGGCACCGGGCGGTGTAGATGTCCGACAGCGAGGGGAGAGGGCAGCCAATAATCCTTTGCGCTGTTTTGACTGTCCTCTGGAGCCTCACTCTGTCCGCCTCAGTGCAGCCGCTGTACCAGGTGGAGACACAGTACGTCAGCAGGCTCTCGATGGACGAGTGGTAGAAGGCCAGCAGCAGCTTCCTGTCCAGGTTGAATTTCCTGAGGACTCTCAGGAAGTGCAGACGTTGGCGGACCTTCTTTACCACTGCTGTGGTGTTGTGACTCCAAGAAAGGTCATCGGAGATCTGTACTCCCAGGAACTTGAACGTGTGGACCCTCTCCACACACACGCCTTCGATGCAGAGGGGGGGCGGCAGCTTCTTGTTCCTCCTGAAGTCGACGACAATCTCCTTTGTTTTAGCAGAGTTAAGGTGCAGTCTGTTGTCCTTGCACCAAGTTGTCAGTCTCCCTACCTCCTCTCTGTAGGCTGTCTCGTCACCTTCCGAGATCAGACCGACCACTGTCGTGTCGTCAGCAAACTTGACGATGGTGTTGTTGCCGTGGGCCGGGCTGCAGTCGTAGGTGTAGAGGGCGTACAGGAGAGGGCTCAGCACGCATCCTTGGGGGGAACCGGTGCTCACCATGAGGGTGGAGGACGTGTAGGGGCCGAGCAACACAGTCTGGGGTCTGTTGGTCAGAAAGTCCTTAATCCAGATGTGTGTGAGGGCAGGGAGGCCGAGAGTGTCCAGTTTGGCGACGAGGATGTCTGGGATGATCGTGTTGAATGCCGAGCTGTAGTCCACAAAGAGCATCCTTGCATAGCTCCGCTGTTGTTCCAGGTGGCCCAGCACAACATGCAGAGCAGCCCTGGTTGAGTGTTTCACCTCGCTTTTTGTAAATTTTATGGAGTACAGTGAACCCTCGGTTATCGCGGTTAATGGGGACCGAGACCACCCGCGAAAACTGAAAATCCGCGAAGTAGCGGCGCACCTTCAAAAATGCTTAAAAAAAAATACAATATATATATATATATATATATATATACGGGGAGAGAGAGAGTGAAATTCATGTTATAACAAAAAAAACAAATTATTATTAAAACGTATTATTTTTTTATTCCCCAGCCATTCTTTTTGTATTTATTTAATTACTCCGACTTTTACCTGCTGGTACGCCGTCCGGTGTGCCCTGTGAAATGAAAGGTGGCATTCTTTATTTATTTATTCATTTATTCATTCATAACTGACAGCTTCGCGCTCCGCTCGTGCCCGGGCGGAAGAGGTGCTCCAATTCGGCTTAACTGTGACACACGCCCACCCTCCTCCCCCGGAGCTTCCATTCGGTTAAACTTAGGGGCCGCTTGGCACCGCCCGTGCCCGGGGAAGGTGCTCCTCTTCGGCTTACTGTGTCGCGAGCATGCCCTCCTCCTCCGGAGCTTCCATTCGGTTAAACTTAGGGGCCGCTTGGAACCGCCCGTGCCCGGGGAAGGTGCTCCTCTTCGGCTTACTGTGACGCGAGCATGCCCTCCTCCTCCGGAGCTTCCATTCGGTTAAACTTAGGGGCCGCTTGGCACCGCCCGTGCCCGGGGAAGGTGCTCCTCTACGGCTTAACTGCCACACACGCCGGCCGGAGCTCTGGTACGGTCCGAACCGCGCGAAACGTCGTCACCGATCGTGTCCGGGGGAACGTGCTCTTCTTCGTCCACTCTCCTCTTCGCCCACGCTCTTCTTCGGCGCACGCCGGCCGTCTAACCGCTCCAGCGCCCCGTCGTGCCGCTCGGCGAAACTACAATGCCCCCGAATATTTTTTATACCCGCGAAGCACTGAACCCGCGAAAGGTGAACCGCGAAGTAGCGAGGGTTCACTGTATGTATAAGACCAAGACCTACAAAAAAGTCTCTTGGAGCAATAAGCTAGGTTTTACAGGAAGTCGGCCATTTTGAATTTACTTAAAAGGGGGCGGGTCACCACAATGGACTTTGTGTAGAAATTATTATTGGGGCCCGAGCAGCGACCGCGGCGAGGTCCCTATTGTTTATGTAGAAATTATTATTAGGGCCCGAGCAGCGACCGCTACGAGGTCCCCATTGTTTTTGTGGAAATTATTATTATTATTATTATTAGGGCCCGAGCAGTGACCGCTGCGAGGTCCCTATTGTTTTTCTAGAAATTGTTATTAGGGCCCAAGCTGCGACGGCTGCGAGGTCCCTATTGTTTTTGTAGAAAATATTATTACTTTTATTATTATTATTATTATTATTATTATTAGGGCCTGAGCAGCGACCGCTGCGAAGTCCCTATTGTTTTTGTAGAAATTATTATTATTATTTTTCCGATTGTTCGATTGCATTTTTGACCCCCGAAACATGCACAAAAATTCACCAAACTTGGCAGTCTCATCGGGCATGGCGAAAAATTTTATATTTTAACGTCTAATATGAACAGGAAGTGAGTTATGAATTTTTGAAAGTCCGACTTTTGCCCTTTTTTGCATGTTTACAGGGGTCATTCTTTTGCACCCTGATCCTAAAGGCTTCATCTGATTGCCTTAAAATTATGTCTGTAGCATCTTAAGACCTGGGACAAACACTGGGGCTAAAACTTTTTGTTTCCGAAATACTATATGACGGGGGCGGGGCTTCGAAGTTTTCACTTAAGATTTCCTTCGCCGCAATGGACAAAATGCTTAATAACTCTCTTGCACATGCTGCTAAAAATCCAAAACTTCACATGTACATAAAGAGTCGGTACCTGAAGACATCTATATGTTTATATTCAGTTATACACCTTGCGCCAATCAATGTAATTTTTTACATTTTGACGTACTGCACGGTGCCCTTTTAACGAATCCGATTGAAAATTGGCTAGAAAAGACTCAAGACATTGATCTTACTCTATCCCTATTTTTGTGACTTTCCTTCGAAGGGCGTGGCTATTACGGTGCCGCAGAGTCTGATTATTCTCCGTGGCAACAAAAGTTCCTGCAAAATGATTCAGATGATCCATCTTCTCGAAATTTTTCACATTTGAGGATATTCAGGCCCTGAAGACGGCTGCCAACTTATTTTTGATCGCAGTGGTAGCGCCACCAACTGGTTAAAACAAATACAAATTATTTTCGTTGATGTTTTTCTCCGGGCAGGTTAACAAAATCTACCTTATATTTGCTCGGATGAGTGTTTAGGCCTTGAGGATGTCACAATACGAAAGTCTTTCGCCTTCTTCAGAGTGTCACATGATGGTGTCTTGTGGCCCGTCTTTATCAGCTGATGTTCCATGAGGGCGTGACTTACCTGTCACAAGAATGAAGGCAAGTCACGCCCCCCGCTGTCCGTTAACTCCGCCAAGATGCTGGTCCAGGTGGTAGAGAGGATGAAGGCTCCCTTGTCTCTGTTCATGGTTTTTATGCCTCGCTTGCAGATCTCAATGGCCTCTCTGATCCAGCGCTGTTGTTTGTTCTCTTCTGTGCGGATGACCCTGCCCTTCTCCCGGTCCATGATGTGGTTTTCCCTTTTGCAGTGGTCAGTGATTGCTGATTTGTAATGTTCATGTTGTGCTTGTTCTTTTACTGCTCTGATTTTTCATTTTTTTGACAGGTAAGTCACACCCTCATGGAACATCAGCTGATAAAGACGGGTCTCAAGACACCATCATGCGACACTCTGAAGAAGGCGAAAGACTCGCCGAAACATGTCAGGTAAAAAATTTACCGAAAACATAATTGTCTGCTTTTAATGAATCTGTCAAATATCAATAATAAGAAGACAAAATGAACCTAATACAAATAAATGAATGCTTAATAACTCCCCTGCACATGCTCCTAAAAATCCAAACCTTCACCTGTAAATAAAATGTCCCGACCTGAAGACATCTTAATGTTATTATTTTGTTATACACACAGCGCCGCCAAGTGGAATCAAAAATTTGTTTTTATTTTAATTTTCACGTACTGCACCGTGCCCTTTTGACGAATCCGACTGAAAATTAGTCAGAAAAGACTCAATACAATGATCTTACTCTCTGCCGAGTTTTGTGACGTTTTGGCAAAAGGCGTGGCTATTACGGTGCTGAAAAGTCCGATTGTACTTTGTGGCAACAAAAGCTCCGGCAACATGACTGAGATGATCCTATCTTCTCGAAGTTGTACACATTTGAGGATACTTCAACCCTGAAGACATCTACCAACTTATTTTTCATCGTAGTAGTAGCGCCACCAACTGGTAAAAGCTAATACAAGTTATTTTATTGGATGTTTTTCTCCGTGCAACTCAACAAGGTCGCCCTCATATATGCTCGGAGGACTGTTTCGTCCATGAGGATGTCACAATACGAAATTCATCCTTTTTCGTGAAAAGTTGTGGGAGTGGCATTGCACTGTCCGGCAATAAAACAACGCTGATTATGAGGTTCTAAATATGAACGACAACTCGTGAAACTTGACACACACATCAGGCAGAGCAAATTTATCAATATTTTATACGTTAGTTGTGCAGCTTTTTTTAAATGGCTCGCCATGGCCCTCGAGAAATGTTCAAAAAAGCAGCCCTGGTTGAGTGTTTCACCTCGCTTTTTGTAAATTTTATGGAGTACAGTGAACCCTCGGTTGTCGCGGTTAATGGGGACCGAGACCACCCGCGGAAACTGAAAATCCGCGAAGTAGCGGCGCACCTTCAAAAATGCTTAAAAAAAAATACCATATATATAATAAATATATATATCTATATATATATAGATATATATATAGATATATATATATATATATATATATACAGAGAGAGAGAGAGAGTGAAATTCATGTTATAACAAAAAAAACAAATTATTATTAAAACGTATTATTTTTTTATTCCCCAGCCATTCTTTTTGTATTTATTTAATTACTCCGACTATTACCTGCTGGTACGCCGTCCGGTGTGCCCTGTGAAATGAAAGGTGGCATTCTTTATTTATTTATTTATTTATTCATTTATTCATTCATAACTGACAGCTTCGCGCTCCGTTCGTGCCCGGGCGGAAGAGGTGTTCCAATTCGGCTTAACTGTGACACACGCCCGCCCTCCTCCCCCGGAGCTTCCATTCGGTTAAACTTAGGGGCCGCTTGGCACCGCCCGTGCCCGGGGAAGGTGCTCCTCTTCGGCTTACTGTGACGCGAGCATGCCCGCCTCCTCCGGAGCTTCCATTCGGTTAAACTTAGGGGCCGCTTGGAACCGCCCGTGCCCGGCGAAGGTGCTCCTCTTCGGCTTACTGTGACGCGAGCATGCCCTCCTCCTCCGGAGCTTCCATTTGGTTAAACTTAGGGGCCGCTTGGAACCGCCCGTGCCCGGGGAAGGTGCTCCTCTTCGGCTTACTGTGACGCGAGCATGCCCTCCTCCTCCGGAGCTTCCATTCGGTTAAACTTAGGGGCCGCTTGGCACCGCCCGTGCCCGGGGAAGGTGCTCCTCTACGGCTTAACTGCCACGCACGCCGGCCGGAGCTCTGGTACGGTCCGAACCGCGCGAAACGTCGCCACCGATCGTGTCCGGGGGAACGTGCTCTTCTTCGTCCACTCTCCTCTTCGCCCACGCTCTTCTTCGGCGCACGCCGGCCGTCTAACCGCTCCAGCGCCCGTCGTGCCGCTCGGCGAAACTACAATGCCCCCGAATATTTTTTATACCCGCGAAGCACTGAACCCGCGAAAGGTGAACCGCGAAGTAGCGAGGGTTCACTGTATGTATAAGACCAAGACCTACAAAAAAAGTCTCTTGGAGCAATGAGCTAGGTTTTACAGGAAGTCGGCCATTTTGAATTTACTTAAAAGGGGCGGGTCACCACAATGGACTTTGTGTAGAAATTATTATTGGGGCCCGAGCAGCGACCGCGGCGAGGTCCCTATTGTTTATGTAGAAATTATTATTAGGGCCCGAGCAGCGACCGCTACGAGGTCCCCATTGTTTTTGTGGAAATTATTATTATTATTATTATTAGGGCCCGAGCAGTGACCGCTGCGAGGTCCCTATTGTTTTTCTAGAAATTGTTATTAGGGCCCGAGCTGCGACGGCTGCGAGGTCCCTATTGTTTTTGTAGAAAATATTAATACTTTTATTATTATTATTATTATTATTATTAGGGCCTGAGCAGCGACCGCTGCGAAGTCCCTGTTGTTTTTGTAGAAATTATTATTATTATTTTTCCGATTGTTCGATTGCATTTTTGACCCCCGAAACATGCACAAAAATTCACCAAACTTGGCAGTCTCATCGGGCATGGCGAAAAATTTGATATTTTAACGTCTAATATGAACAGGAAGTGAGTTATGAATTTTTGAAAGTCCGACTTTTGCCCTTTTTTGCATGTTTACAGGGGTCATTCTTTTGCACCCTGATCCTAAAGGCTTCATCTGATTGCCTTAAAATTCTGTCTGTAGCATCTTAAGACCTGGGACAAACACTGGGGCTAAAATCTTTTGTTTCCGAAATACTATATGACGGGGGCGGGGCTTCGAAGTTTTCACTTAAGATTTCCTTCGCCGCAATGGACAAAATGCTTAATAACTCTCTTGCACATGCTGCTAAAAATCCAAAACTTCACATGTACATCAAGAGTCGGTACCTGAAGACATCTATATGTTTATATTCTGTTATACACCTTGCGCCAATCAATATCATTTTTTACATTTTGACGTCCTGCACGGTGCCCTTTTAACGAATCCGATTGAAAATTGGCTAGAAAAGACTCAAGACATTGATCTTACTCTTTCCCTATTTTTGTGACTTTCCTTCGAAGGGCGTGGCTATTACGGTGCCGCAGAGTCTGATTAATCTCCGTGGCAACAAAAGTTCCTGCAAAATGATTCAGATGATCCATCTTCTCGAAGTTTTTCACATTTGAGGATATTCAGGCCCTGAAGACGGCTGCCAACTTATTTTTGATCGGATGAGTGTTTAGGCCTTGAGGATGTCACAATACGAAAGTTTTTCGCCTTCTTCAGAGTGTCACATGATGGTGTCTTGTGGCCCGTCTTTATCAGCTGATGTTCCATGAGGGCGTGACTTACCTGTCACAAGAATGAAGGCAAGTCACGCCCCCCGCTGTCCGTTCACTCCGCCAAGATGCTGCTCCAGGTGGTAGAGAGGATGAAGGCTCCCTTGTCTCTGTTCATGGTTTTTATGCCTCGCTTGCAGATCTCAATGGCCTCTCTGATCCAGCGCTGTTGTTTGTTCTCTTCGGTGCGGATGACCCTGCCCTTCTCCCGGTCCATGATGTGGTTTTCCCTTTTGCAGTGGTCAGTGATTGCTGATTTGTAATGTTCATGTTGTGCTTGTTCTTTTACTGCTCTGATTTTTCATTTTTTTGACAGGTAAGTCACACCCTCATGGAACATCAGCTGATAAAGACGGGTCTCAAGACACCATCATGCGACACTCTGAAGAAGGCGAAAGACTCGCCGAAACATGTCAGGTAAAAAATTAACCTAAAACATAATTGTCTGCTTTTAATGAATCAGTCAAATATCAATAATAAGAAGACAAAATGAACCTAATACAAATAAATGAATGCTTAATAACGCCCCTGCACATGCTCCTAAAAATCCAAACCTTCACCTGTAAATAAAACGTCCCGACCTGAAGACATCTTAATGTTATTATTTTGTTATACACACAGCGCCGCCAAGTGGAATCAAAAATTTGTTTTTATTTTAATTTTCACGTACTGCACGGTGCCCTTTTGACGAATCCGACTGAAAATCAGTCAGAAAAGACTCAAGACAATGATCTTACTCTGTGCCGAATTTTGTGACGTTTTGGCAAAAGGCGTGGCTATTACGGTGCTGAAAAATCCGATTGTACTTTGTGGCAACAAAAGCTCCGGCAACATGACTCAGATGATCCTATCTTCTCGAAGTTGTACACATTTGAGGATACTTCAGCCCTGAAGACATCTACCAACTTATTTTTCATCGTAGTAGTAGCGCCACCAACTGGTAAAAGCTAATACAAGTTATTTTCTTGGATGTTTTTCTCCGTGCAACTCAACAAGGTCGCCCTCATATATGCTCGGATGACTGTTTCGGCCATGAGGATGTCACAATACGAAATTCATCCTTTTTCGTGAAAAGTTGTGGGAGTGGCATTGCACTGTTCGGCAATAAAACAACGCTGATTATGAGGTTCTAAATATGAACGACAACTCGTGAAACTTTACACACACATCAGGCAGAGCAAATTTATCAATATTTTATACGTTAGTTGTGCAGCTTTTTTTAAATGGCTCGCCATGGCCCTCGAGAAAAGTTAAAAAAAGAATAGAATAGAAATAGAAATCCCTTTATTGTCATTGTACTCAAGTGTGCAACGAGATTAGAGGGCTCCCCTCTCCAGTGCAATACAACAATAATACAGACAATATATAAATTAGATAAATAAATAAGACAGTGCAATGGAATTCAGTACTGAATAGGGCATATAGAAACACATCACAATGCTGTTTTGCAAGGTTAGGGTGGTCTCGTGTGTGTGTGAGAGTTCAGTATGGAGATGGCTCTCGGAAAGAAACTGTTTCTCAGTCTATTGGTCCTTGATTTGATGCATCTGTAGCGCCTGCCAGAGGGCAACAGGTCGAACAGGTGTGAGTTTGGGTGGGTATTGTCTTTGACGATGTTGAGAGCCCTTCTGAGGCACCGGGCGGTGTAGATGTCCGACAGCGAGGGGAGAGGGCAGCCAATAATCCTTTGCGCTGTTTTGACTGTCCTCTGGAGCCTCACTCTGTCCGCCTCAGTGCAGCCGCTGTACCAGGTGGAGACACAGTACGTCAGCAGGCTCTCGATGGACGAGTGGTAGAAGGCCAGCAGCAGCTTCCTGTCCAGGTTGAATTTCCTGAGGACTCTCAGGAAGTGCAGACGTTGGCGGACCTTCTTTACCACTGCTGTGGTGTTGTGACTCCAAGAAAGGTCATCGGAGATCTGTACTCCCAGGAACTTGAACGTGTGGACCCTCTCCACACACACGCCTTCGATGCAGAGGGGGGGCGGCAGCGTCTTGTTCCTCCTGAAGTCGACGACAATCTCCTTTGTTTTAGCAGAGTTAAGGTGCAGTCTGTTGTCCTTGCACCAAGTTGTCAGTCTCCCTACCTCCTCTCTGTAGGCTGTCTCGTCACCTTCCGAGATCAGACCGACCACTGTCGTGTTGTCAGCAAACTTGACGATGGTGTTGTTGCCGTGGGCCGGGCTGCAGTCGTAGGTGTAGAGGGCGTACAGGAGAGGGCTCAGCACGCATCCTTGGGGGGAACCGGTGCTCAGCATGAGGGTGGAGGACATGTAGGGGCCGAGCAACACAGTCTGGGGTCTGTTGGTCAGAAAGTCCTTAATCCAGATGCGTGTGAGGGCAGGGAGGCCGAGAGTGTCCAGTTTGGCGACGAGGATGTCTGGGATGATCGTGTTGAATGCCGAGCTGTAGTCCACAAAGAGCATCCTTGCATAGCTCCGCTGTTGTTCCAGGTGGCCCAGCACAACATGCAGAGCAGCCCTGGTTGAGTGTTTCACCTCGCTTTTTGTAAATTTTATGGAGTACAGTGAACCCTCGGTTATCGCGGTTAATGGGGACCGAGACCACCCGCGAAAACTGAAAATCCGCGAAGTAGCGGCGCACCTTCAAAAATGCTTAAAAAAAAAATACAATATATATAATAAATATATAAATATATATATATATATATATATATATATATATATATATATATATATATACGGGGAGAGAGAGAGTGAAATTCATGTTATAACAAAAAAAACAAATTATTATTAAAACGTATTATTTTTTTATTCCCCAGCCATTCTTTTTGTATTTATTTAATTACTCAGACTTTTACCTGCTGGTACGCCGTCTGGTGTGCCCTGTGAAATGAAAGGTGCCATTCTTTATTTATTTATTTATTTATTCATTTATTCATTCATAACTGACAGCTTCGCGCTCCGCTCGTGCCCGGGCGGAAGAGGTGCTCCAATTCGGCTTAACTGTGACACACGCCCACCCTCCTCCCCCGGAGCTTCCATTCGGTTAAACTTAGGGGCCGCTTGGCACCGCCCGTGCCCGGGGAAGGTGCTCCTCTTCGGCTTACTGTGTCGCGAGCATGCCCTCCTCCTCCGGAGCTTCCATTCGGTTAAACTTAGGGGCCGCTTGGAACCGCCCGTGCCCGGGGAAGGTGCTCCTCTACGGCTTACTGTGACGCGAGCATGCCCTCCTCCTCCGGAGCTTCCATTCGGTTAAACTTAGGGGCCGCTTGGCACCGCCCGTGCCCGGGGAAGGTGCTCCTCTACGGCTTAACTGCCACGCACGCCGGCCGGAGCTCTGGTACGGTCCGAACCGCGCGAAACGTCGCCACCGATCGTGTCCGGGGGAACGTGCTCTTCTTCGTCCACTCTTCTCTTCGCCCACGCTCTTCTTCGGCGCACGCCGGCCGTCTAACCGCTCCAGCGCCCCGTCGTGCCGCTCGGCGAAACTACAATGCCCCCGAATATTTTTTATACCCGCGAAGCACTGAACCCGCGAAAGGTGAACCGCGAAGTAGCGAGGGTTCACTGTATGTATAAGACCAAGACCTACAAAAAAGTCTCTTGGAGCAATGAGCTAGGTTTTACAGGAAGTCGGCCATTTTGAATTTATTAAAAGGGGGCGGGTCACCACAATGGACTTTGTGTAGAAATTATTATTGGGGCCCGAGCAGCGACCGCGGCGAGGTCCCTATTGTTTATGTAGAAATTATTATTAGGGCCCGAGCAGCGACCGCTACGAGGTCCCCATTGTTTTTGTGGAAATTATTATTATTATTATTATTATTAGGGCCCGAGCAGTGACCGCTGCGAGGTCCCTATTGTTTTTCTAGAAATTGTTATTAGGGCCCGAGCTGCGACGGCTGCGAGGTCCCTATTGTTTTTGTAGAAAATATTATTACTTTTATTATTATTATTATTATTATTATTAGGGCCTGAGCAGCGACCGCTGCGAAGTCCCTGTTGTTTTTGTAGAAATTATTATTATTATTATTTTTCCGATTGTACGATCGCATTTTTGACCCCCGAAACATGCACAAAAACTCACCAAACTTGGCAGTCTCATCGGGCATGGCGAGAAATTAGATATTTTAACGTCTAATATGAACAGGAAGTGAGTTATGAATTTTTGAAAGTCCGACTTTTGCCCTTTTTTGCATGTTTACAGGGGTCATTCTTTTGCACCCTGATCCTAAAGGCTTCATCTGATTGCCTTAAAATTCTGTCTGTAGCATCTTAAGACCTGGGACAAACACTGGGGCTAAAATCTTTTGTTTCCGAAATACTATATGACGGGGGCGGGGCTTCAAAGTTTTCACTTAAGATTTCCTTTGCCGCAATGGACAAAATGCTTAATAACTCTCCTGCACATGCTGCTAAAAATCCAAAACTTCACATATACATAAAGAGTCGGTACCTGAAGACATCTATATGTTTATATTCTGTTATACACCTTGCGCCAATCAATATCATTTTTTACATTTTGACGTACTGCACGGTGCCCTTTTAACGAATCCGATTGAAAATTGGCTAGAAAAGACTCAAGACATTGATCTTACTCTATCCCTATTTTTGTGACTTTCCTTCGAAGGGCGTGGCTATTGCGGTGCCGCAGAGTCTGATTATTCTCCGTGGCAACAAAAGTTCCTGCAAAATGATTCAGATGATCCATCTTCTCGAAATTTTTCACATTTGAGGATATTCAGGCCCTGAAGACGGCTGCCAACTTATTTTTGATCGCAGTGGTAGCGCCACCAACTGGTTAAAACAAATACAAATTATTTTCGTTGATGTTTTTCTCCGGGCAGTTTAACAAAATCTACCTTATATTTGCTCGGATGAGTGTTTAGGCCTTGAGGATGTCACAATACGAAAGTCTTTCGCCTTCTTCAGAGTGTCACATGATGGTGTCTTGTGACCCGTCTTTATCAGCTGATGTTCCATGAGGGCGTGACTTACCTGTCACAAGAATGAAGGCAAGTCACGCCCCCCGCTGTCCGTTCACTCCGCCAAGATGCTACTCCAGGTGGTAGAGAGGATGAAGGCTCCCTTGTCTCTGTTCATGGTTTTTATGCCTCGCTTGCAGATCTCAATGGCCTCTCTGATCCAGCGCTGTTGTTTGTTCTCTTCGGTGCGGATGACCCTGCCCTTCTCCCGGTCCATGATGTGGTTTTCCCTTTTGCAGTGGTCAGTGATTGCTGATTTGTAATGTTCATGTTGTGCTTGTTCTTTTACTGCTATGATTTTTCATTTTTTTGACAGGTAATTCACACCCTCATGGAACATCAGCTGATAAAGACGGGTCTCAAGACACCATCATGCGACACTCTGAAGAAGGCGAAAGACTCGCCGAAACATGTCAGGTAAAAAATTTACCTAAAACATAATTGTCTGCTTTTAATGAATCTGTCAAATATCAATAATAAGAAGACAAAATGAACCTAATACAAATAAATGAATGCTTAATAACTCCCCTGCACATGCTCCTAAAAATCCAAACCTTCACCTGTAAATAAAATGTCCCGACCTGAAGACATCTTAATGTTATTATTTTGTTATACACACAGCGCCGCCAAGTGGAATAAAAAATTTGTTTTTATTTTAATTTTCACGTACTGCACGGTGCCCTTTTGACGAATCCGACTGAAAATTAGTCAGAAAAGACTCAAGACAATGATCTTACTCTCTGCCGAGTTTTGTGACGTTTTGGCAAAAGGCGTGGCTATTACGGTGCTGAAAAGTCCGATTGTACTTTGTGGCAACAAAAGCTCCGGCAACATGACTGAGATGATCCTATCTTCTCGAAGTTGTACACATTTGAGGATACTTCAACCCTGAAGACATCTACCAACTTATTTTTCATCGTAGTAGTAGCGCCACCAACTGGTAAAAGCTAATACAAGTTATTTTCTTGGATGTTTTTCTCCGTGCAACTCAACAAGGTCGCCCTCATATATGCTCGGAGGACTGTTTCGTCCATGAGGATGTCACAATACGAAATTCATCCTTTTTCGTGAAAAGTTGTGGGAGTGGCATTGCACTGTCCGGCAATAAAACAACGCTGATTATGAGGTTCTAAATATGAACGACAACTCGTGAAACTTGACACACACATCAGGCAGAGCAAATTTATCAATATTTTATACGTTAGTTGTGCAGCTTTTTTTAAATGGCTCGCCATGGCCCTCGAGAAATGTTCAAAAAAGCAGCCCTGGTTGAGTGTTTCACCTCGCTTTTTGTAAATTTTATGGAGTACAGTGAACCCTCGGTTGTCGCGGTTAATGGGGACCGAGACCACCCGCGGAAACTGAAAATCCGCGAAGTAGCGGCGCACCTTCAAAAATGCTTAAAAAAAAATACAATATATATAATAAATATATATATATATAGATATATATATAGATATATATATATATATATACAGAGAGAGAGAGAGAGTGAAATTCATGTTATAACAAAAAAAACAAATTATTATTAAAACGTATTATTTTTTTATTCCCCAGCCATTCTTTTTGTATTTATTTAATTACTCCGACTATTACCTGCTGGTACGCCGTCCGGTGTGCCCTGTGAAATGAAAGGTGGCATTCTTTATTTATTTATTTATTTATTCATTTATTCATTCATAACTGACAGCTTCGCGCTCCGTTCGTGCCCGGGCGGAAGAGGTGTTCCAATTCGGCTTAACTGTGACACACGCCCGCCCTCCTCCCCCGGAGCTTCCATTCGGTTAAACTTAGGGGCCGCTTGGCACCGCCCGTGCCCGGGGAAGGTGCTCCTCTTCGGCTTACTGTGACGCGAGCATGCCCGCCTCCTCCGGAGCTTCCATTCGGTTAAACTTAGGGGCCGCTTGGAACCGCCCGTGCCCGGCGAAGGTGCTCCTCTTCGGCTTACTGTGACGCGAGCATGCCCTCCTCCTCCGGAGCTTCCATTTGGTTAAACTTAGGGGCCGCTTGGAACCGCCCGTGCCCGGGGAAGGTGCTCCTCTTCGGCTTACTGTGACGCGAGCATGCCCTCCTCCTCCGGAGCTTCCATTCGGTTAAACTTAGGGGCCGCTTGGCACCGCCCGTGCCCGGGGAAGGTGCTCCTCTACGGCTTAACTGCCACGCACGCCGGCCGGAGCTCTGGTACGGTCCGAACCGCGCGAAACGTCGCCACCGATCGTGTCCGGGGGAACGTGCTCTTCTTCGTCCACTCTCCTCTTCGCCCACGCTCTTCTTCGGCGCACGCCGGCCGTCTAACCGCTCCAGCGCCCGTCGTGCCGCTCGGCGAAACTACAATGCCCCCGAATATTTTTTATACCCGCGAAGCACTGAACCCGCGAAAGGTGAACCGCGAAGTAGCGAGGGTTCACTGTATGTATAAGACCAAGACCTACAAAAAAAGTCTCTTGGAGCAATGAGCTAGGTTTTACAGGAAGTCGGCCATTTTGAATCTACTTAAAAGGGGCGGGTCACCACAATGGACTTTGTGTAGAAATTATTATTGGGGCCCGAGCAGCGACCGCGGCGAGGTCCCTATTGTTTATGTAGAAATTATTATTAGGGCCCGAGCAGCGACCGCTACGAGGTCCCCATTGTTTTTGTGGAAATTATTATTATTATTATTATTAGGGCCCGAGCAGTGACCGCTGCGAGGTCCCTATTGTTTTTCTAGAAATTGTTATTAGGGCCCGAGCTGCGACGGCTGCGAGGTCCCTATTGTTTTTGTAGAAAATATTAATACTTTTATTATTATTATTATTATTATTATTAGGGCCTGAGCAGCGACCGCTGCGAAGTCCCTGTTGTTTTTGTAGAAATTATTATTATTATTATTTTTCCGATTGTTCGATTGCATTTTTGACCCCCGAAACATGCACAAAAATTCACCAAACTTGGCAGTCTCATCGGGCATGGCGAAAAATTTGATATTTTAACGTCTAATATGAACAGGAAGTGAGTTATGAATTTTTGAAAGTCCGACTTTTGCCCTTTTTTGCATGTTTACAGGGGTCATTCTTTTGCACCCTGATCCTAAAGGCTTCATCTGATTGCCTTAAAATTCTGTCTGTAGCATCTTAAGACCTGGGACAAACACTGGGGCTAAAATTTTTTGTTTCCGAAATACTATATGACGGGGGCGGGGCTTCGAAGTTTTCACTTAAGATTTCCTTCGCCGCAATGGACAAAATGCTTAATAACTCTCTTGCACATGCTGCTAAAAATCCAAAACTTCACATGTACATCAAGAGTCGGTACCTGAAGACATCTATATGTTTATATTCTGTTATACACCTTGCGCCAATCAATATCATTTTTTACATTTTGACGTCCTGCACGGTGCCCTTTTAACGAATCCGATTGAAAATTGGCTAGAAAAGACTCAAGACATTGATCTTACTCTTTCCCTATTTTTGTGACTTTCCTTCGAAGGGCGTGGCTATTACGGTGCCGCAGAGTCTGATTATTCTCCGTGGCAACAAAAGTTCCTGCAAAATGATTCAGATGATCCATCTTCTCGAAATTTTTCACATTTGAGGATATTCAGGCCCTGAAGACGGCTGCCAACTTATTTTTGATCGCAGTGGTAGCGCCACCAACTGGTTAAAACAAATACAAATTATTTTCGTTGATGTTTTTCTCCGGGCAGGTTAACAAAATCTACCTTATATTTGCTCGGATGAGTGTTTAGGCCTTGAGGATGTCACAATACGAAAGTCTTTCGCCTTCTTCAGAGTGTCACATGATGGTGTCTTGTGACCCGTCTTTATCAGCTGATGTTCCATGAGGGCGTGACTTACCTGTCACAAGAATGAAGGCAAGTCACGCCCCCCGCTGTCCGTTCACTCCGCCAAGATGCTGCTCCAGGTGGTAGAGAGGATGAAGGCTCCCTTGTCTCTGTTCATGGTTTTTATGCCTCGCTTGCAGATCTCAATGGCCTCTCTGATCCAGCGCTGTTGTTTGTTCTCTTCGGTGCGGATGACCCTGCCCTTCTCCCGGTCCATGATGTAGTTTTCCCTTTTGCAGTGGTCAGTGATTGCTGATTTGTAATGTTCATGTTGTGCTTGTTCTTTTACTGCTATGATTTTTCATTTTTTTGACAGGTAATTCACACCCTCATGGAACATCAGCTGATAAAGACGGGTCTCAAGACACCATCATGCGACACTCTGAAGAAGGCGAAAGACTCGCCGAAACATGTCAGGTAAAAAATTTACCTAAAACATAATTGTCTGCTTTTAATGAATCTGTCAAATATCAATAATAAGAAGACAAAATGAACCTAATACAAATAAATGAATGCTTAATAACTCCCCTGCACATGCTCCTAAAAATCCAAACCTTCACCTGTAAATAAAATGTCCCGACCTGAAGACATCTTAATGTTATTATTTTGTTATACACACAGCGCCGCCAAGTGGAATAAAAAATGTGTTTTTATTTTAATTTTCACGTACTGCACGGTGCCCTTTTGACGAATCCGACTGAAAATTAGTCAGAAAAGACTCAAGACAATGATCTTACTCTCTGCCGAGTTTTGTGACGTTTTGGCAAAAGGCGTGGCTATTACGGTGCTGAAAAGTCCGATTGTACTTTGTGGCAACAAAAGCTCCGGCAACATGACTGAGATGATCCTATCTTCTCGAAGTTGTACACATTTGAGGATACTTCAACCCTGAAGACATCTACCAACTTATTTTTCATCGTAGTAGTAGCGCCACCAACTGGTAAAAGCTAATACAAGTTATTTTATTGGATGTTTTTCTCCGTGCAACTCAACAAGGTCGCCCTCATATATGCTCGGAGGACTGTTTCGTCCATGAGGATGTCACAATACGAAATTCATCCTTTTTCGTGAAAAGTTGTGGGAGTGGCATTGCACTGTCCGGCAATAAAACAACGCTGATTATGAGGTTCTAAATATGAACGACAACTCGTGAAACTTGACACACACATCAGGCAGAGCAAATTTATCAATATTTTATACGTTAGTTGTGCAGCTTTTTTTAAATGGCTCGCCATGGCCCTCGAGAAATGTTCAAAAAAGCAGCCCTGGTTGAGTGTTTCACCTCGCTTTTTGTAAATTTTATGGAGTACAGTGAACCCTCGGTTGTCGCGGTTAATGGGGACCGAGACCACCCGCGGAAACTGAAAATCCGCGAAGTAGCGGCGCACCTTCAAAAATGCTTAAAAAAAAATACAATATATATAATAATATATATATATATATATATATATATATATAGATATATATATATATATACAGAGAGAGAGAGAGAGTGAAATTCATGTTATAACAAAAAAAACAAATTATTATTAAAACGTATTATTTTTTTATTCCCCAGCCATTCTTTTTGTATTTATTTAATTACTCCGACTATTACCTGCTGGTACGCCGTCCGGTGTGCCCTGTGAAATGAAAGGTGGCATTCTTTATTTATTTATTTATTTATTCATTTATTCATTCATAACTGACAGCTTCGCGCTCCGTTCGTGCCCGGGCGGAAGAGGTGTTCCAATTCGGCTTAACTGTGACACACGCCCGCCCTCCTCCCCCGGAGCTTCCATTCGGTTAAACTTAGGGGCCGCTTGGCACCGCCCGTGCCCGGGGAAGGTGCTCCTCTTCGGCTTACTGTGACGCGAGCATGCCCGCCTCCTCCGGAGCTTCCATTCGGTTAAACTTAGGGGCCGCTTGGAACCGCCCGTGCCCGGCGAAGGTGCTCCTCTTCGGCTTACTGTGACGCGAGCATGCCCTCCTCCTCCGGAGCTTCCATTTGGTTAAACTTAGGGGCCGCTTGGAACCGCCCGTGCCCGGGGAAGGTGCTCCTCTTCGGCTTACTGTGACGCGAGCATGCCCTCCTCCTCCGGAGCTTCCATTCGGTTAAACTTAGGGGCCGCTTGGCACCGCCCGTGCCCGGGGAAGGTGCTCCTCTACGGCTTAACTGCCACGCACGCCGGCCGGAGCTCTGGTACGGTCCGAACCGCGCGAAACGTCGCCACCGATCGTGTCCGGGGGAACGTGCTCTTCTTCGTCCACTCTCCTCTTCGCCCACGCTCTTCTTCGGCGCACGCCGGCCGTCTAACCGCTCCAGCGCCCGTCGTGCCGCTCGGCGAAACTACAATGCCCCCGAATATTTTTTATACCCGCGAAGCACTGAACCCGCGAAAGGTGAACCGCGCAGTAGCGAGGGTTCACTGTATGTATAAGACCAAGACCTACAAAAAAAGTCTCTTGGAGCAATGAGCTAGGTTTTACAGGAAGTCGGCCATTTTGAATTTACTTAAAAGGGGCGGGTCACCACAATGGACTTTGTGTAGAAATTATTATTGGGGCCCGAGCAGCGACCGCGGCGAGGTCCCTATTGTTTATGTAGAAATTATTATTAGGGCCCGAGCAGCGACCGCTACGAGGTCCCCATTGTTTTTGTGGAAATTATTATTATTATTATTATTAGGGCCCGAGCAGTGACCGCTGCGAGGTCCCTATTGTTTTTCGAGAAATTGTTATTAGGGCCCGAGCTGCGACGGCTGCGAAGTCCCTGTTGTTTTTGTAGAAATTATTATTATTATTTTTCCGATTGTTCGATTGCATTTTTGACCCCCGAAACATGCACAAAAATTCACCAAACTTGGCAGTCTCATCGGGCATGGCGAAAAATTTGATATTTTAACGTCTAATATGAACAGGAAGTGAGTTATGAATTTTTGAAAGTCCGACTTTTGCCCTTTTTTGCATGTTTACAGGGGTCATTCTTTTGCACCCTGATCCTAAAGGCTTCATCTGATTGCCTTAAAATTCTGTCTGTAGCATCTTAAGACCTGGGACAAACACTGGGGCTAAAATTTTTTGTTTCCGAAATACTATATGACGGGGGCGGGGCTTCGAAGTTTTCACTTAAGATTTCCTTCGCCGCAATGGACAAAATGCTTAATAACTCTCTTGCACATGCTGCTAAAAATCCAAAACTTCACATGTACATCAAGAGTCGGTACCTGAAGACATCTATATGTTTATATTCTGTTATACACCTTGCGCCAATCAATATCATTTTTTACATTTTGACGTCCTGCACGGTGCCCTTTTAACGAATCCGATTGAAAATTGGCTAGAAAAGACTCAAGACATTGATCTTACTCTTTCCCTATTTTTGTGACTTTCCTTCGAAGGGCGTGGCTATTACGGTGCCGCAGAGTCTGATTATTCTCCGTGGCAACAAAAGTTCCTGCAAAATGATTCAGATGATCCATCTTCTCGAAATTTTTCACATTTGAGGATATTCAGGCCCTGAAGACGGCTGCCAACTTATTTTTGATCGGATGAGTGTTTAGGCCTTGAGGATGTCACAATACGAAAGTCTTTCGCCTTCTTCAGAGTGTCACATGATGGTGTCTTGTGGCCCGTCTTTATCAGCTGATGTTCCATGAGGGCGTGACTTACCTGTCACAAGAATGAAGGCAAGTCACGCCCCCCGCTGTCCGTTCACTCCGCCAAGATGCTGCTCCAGGTGGTAGAGAGGATGAAGGCTCCCTTGTCTCTGTTCATGGTTTTTATGCCTCGCTTGCAGATCTCAATGGCCTCTCTGATCCAGCGCTGTTGTTTGTTCTCTTCGGTGCGGATGACCCTGCCCTTCTCCCGGTCCATGATGTGGTTTTCCCTTTTGCAGTGGTCAGTGATTGCTGATTTGTAATGTTCATGTTGTGCTTGTTCTTTTACTGCTCTGATTTTTCATTTTTTTGACAGGTAAGTCACACCCTCATGGAACATCAGCTGATAAAGACGGGTCTCAAGACACCATCATGCGACACTCTGAAGAAGGCGAAAGACTCGCCGAAACATGTCAGGTAAAAAATTAACCTAAAACATAATTGTCTGCTTTTAATGAATCAGTCAAATATCAATAATAAGAAGACAAAATGAACCTAATACAAATAAATGAATGCTTAATAACGCCCCTGCACATGCTCCTAAAAATCCAAACCTTCACCTGTAAATAAAACGTCCCGACCTGAAGACATCTTAATGTTATTATTTTGTTATACACACAGCGCCGCCAAGTGGAATCAAAAATTTGTTTTTATTTTAATTTTCACGTACTGCACGGTGCCCTTTTGACGAATCCGACTGAAAATCAGTCAGAAAAGACTCAAGACAATGATCTTACTCTGTGCCGAATTTTGTGACGTTTTGGCAAAAGGCGTGGCTATTACGGTGCTGAAAAATCCGATTGTACTTTGTGGCAACAAAAGCTCCGGCAACATGACTCAGATGATCCTATCTTCTCGAAGTTGTACACATTTGAGGATACTTCAGCCCTGAAGACATCTACCAACTTATTTTTCATCGTAGTAGTAGCGCCACCAACTGGTAAAAGCTAATACAAGTTATTTTCTTGGATGTTTTTCTCCGTGCAACTCAACAAGGTCGCCCTCATATATGCTCGGATGACTGTTTCGGCCATGAGGATGTCACAATACGAAATTCATCCTTTTTCGTGAAAAGTTGTGGGAGTGGCATTGCACTGTTCGGCAATAAAACAACGCTGATTATGAGGTTCTAAATATGAACGACAACTCGTGAAACTTTACACACACATCAGGCAGAGCAAATTTATCAATATTTTATACGTTAGTTGTGCAGCTTTTTTGAAATGGCTCGCCATGGCCCTCGAGAAAAGTTAAAAAAAGAATAGAATAGAAATAGAAATCCCTTTATTGTCATTGTACTCAAGTGTGCAACGAGATTAGAGGGCTCCCCTCTCCAGTGCAATACAACAATAATACAGACAATATATAAATTAGATAAATAAATAAGACAGTGCAATGGAATTCAGTACTGAATAGGGCATATAGAAACACATCACAATGCTGTTTTGCAAGGTTAGGGTGGTCTCGTGTGTGTGTGTGAGAGTTCAGTATGGAGATGGCTCTCGGAAAGAAACTGTTTCTCAGTCTATTGGTCCTTGATTTGATGCATCTGTAGCGCCTGCCAGAGGGCAACCGGTCGAACAGGTGTGAGTTTGGGTGGGTATTGTCTTTGACGATGTTGAGAGCCCTTCTGAGGCACCGGGCGGTGTAGATGTCCGACAGCGAGGGGAGAGGGCAGCCAATAATCCTTTGCGCTGTTTTGACTGTCCTCTGGAGCCTCACTCTGTCCGCCTCAGTGCAGCCGCTGTACCAGGTGGAGACACAGTACGTCAGCAGGCTCTCGATGGACGAGTGGTAGAAGGCCAGCAGCAGCTTCCTGTCCAGGTTGAATTTCCTGAGGACTCTCAGGAAGTGCAGACGTTGGCGGACCTTCTTTACCACTGCTGTGGTGTTGTGACTCCAAGAAAGGTCATCGGAGATCTGTACTCCCAGGAACTTGAACGTGTGGACCCTCTCCACACACACGCCTTCGATGCAGAGGGGGGGCGGCAGCTTCTTGTTCCTCCTGAAGTCGACGACAATCTCCTTTGTTTTAGCAGAGTTAAGGTGCAGTCTGTTGTCCTTGCACCAAGTTGTCAGTCTCCCTACCTCCTCTCTGTAGGCTGTCTCGTCACCTTCCGAGATCAGACCGACCACTGTCGTGTCGTCAGCAAACTTGACGATGGTGTTGTTGCCGTGGGCCGGGCTGCAGTCGTAGGTGTAGAGGGCGTACAGGAGAGGGCTCAGCACGCATCCTTGGGGGGAACCGGTGCTCACCATGAGGGTGGAGGACGTGTAGGGGCCGAGCAACACAGTCTGGGGTCTGTTGGTCAGAAAGTCCTTAATCCAGATGTGTGTGAGGGCAGGGAGGCCGAGAGTGTCCAGTTTGGCGACGAGGATGTCTGGGATGATCGTGTTGAATGCCGAGCTGTAGTCCACAAAGAGCATCCTTGCATAGCTCCGCTGTTGTTCCAGGTGGCCCAGCACAACATGCAGAGCAGCCCTGGTTGAGTGTTTCACCTCGCTTTTTGTAAATTTTATGGAGTACAGTGAACCCTCGGTTATCGCGGTTAATGGGGACCGAGACCACCCGCGAAAACTGAAAATCCGCGAAGTAGCGGCGCACCTTCAAAAATGCTTAAAAAAAAATACAATATATATATATATATATATATATATACGGGGAGAGAGAGAGTGAAATTCATGTTATAACAAAAAAAACAAATTATTATTAAAACGTATTATTTTTTTATTCCCCAGCCATTCTTTTTGTATTTATTTAATTACTCCGACTTTTACCTGCTGGTACGCCGTCCGGTGTGCCCTGTGAAATGAAAGGTGGCATTCTTTATTTATTTATTTATTTATTCATTTATTCATTCATAACTGACAGCTTCGCGCTCCGCTCGTGCCCGGGCGGAAGAGGTGCTCCAATTCGGCTTAACTGTGACACACGCCCACCCTCCTCCCCCGGAGCTTCCATTCGGTTAAACTTAGGGGCCGCTTGGCACCGCCCGTGCCCGGGGAAGGTGCTCCTCTTCGGCTTACTGTGTCGCGAGCATGCCCTCCTCCTCCGGAGCTTCCATTCGGTTAAACTTAGGGGCCGCTTGGAACCGCCCGTGCCCGGGGAAGGTGCTCCTCTTCGGCTTACTGTGACGCGAGCATGCCCTCCTCCTCCGGAGCTTCCATTCGGTTAAACTTAGGGGCCGCTTGGCACCGCCCGTGCCCGGGGAAGGTGCTCCTCTACGGCTTAACTGCCACACACGCCGGCCGGAGCTCTGGTACGGTCCGAACCGCGCGAAACGTCGTCACCGATCGTGTCCGGGGGAACGTGCTCTTCTTCGTCCACTCTCCTCTTCGCCCACGCTCTTCTTCGGCGCACGCCGGCCGTCTAACCGCTCCAGCGCCCCGTCGTGCCGCTCGGCGAAACTACAATGCCCCCGAATATTTTTTATACCCGCGAAGCACTGAACCCGCGAAAGGTGAACCGCGAAGTAGCGAGGGTTCACTGTATGTATAAGACCAAGACCTACAAAAAAGTCTCTTGGAGCAATAAGCTAGGTTTTACAGGAAGTCGGCCATTTTGAATTTACTTAAAAGGGGGCGGGTCACCACAATGGACTTTGTGTAGAAATTATTATTGGGGCCCGAGCAGCGACCGCGGCGAGGTCCCTATTGTTTATGTAGAAATTATTATTAGGGCCCGAGCAGCGACCGCTACGAGGTCCCCATTGTTTTTGTGGAAATTATTATTATTATTATTATTAGGGCCCGAGCAGTGACCGCTGCGAGGTCCCTATTGTTTTTCTAGAAATTGTTATTAGGGCCCAAGCTGCGACGGCTGCGAGGTCCCTATTGTTTTTGTAGAAAATATTATTACTTTTATTATTATTATTATTATTATTATTATTAGGGCCTGAGCAGCGACCGCTGCGAAGTCCCTATTGTTTTTGTAGAAATTATTATTATTATTTTTCCGATTGTTCGATTGCATTTTTGACCCCCGAAACATGCACAAAAATTCACCAAACTTGGCAGTCTCATCGGGCATGGCGAAAAATTTGATATTTTAACGTCTAATATGAACAGGAAGTGAGTTATGAATTTTTGAAAGTCCGACTTTTGCCCTTTTTTGCATGTTTACAGGGGTCATTCTTTTGCACCCTGATCCTAAAGGCTTCATCTGATTGCCTTAAAATTATGTCTGTAGCATCTTAAGACCTGGGACAAACACTGGGGCTAAAACTTTTTGTTTCCGAAATACTATATGACGGGGGCGGGGCTTCGAAGTTTTCACTTAAGATTTCCTTCGCCGCAATGGACAAAATGCTTAATAACTCTCTTGCACATGCTGCTAAAAATCCAAAACTTCACATGTACATAAAGAGTCGGTACCTGAAGACATCTATATGTTTATATTCAGTTATACACCTTGCGCCAATCAATGTAATTTTTTACATTTTGACGTACTGCACGGTGCCCTTTTAACGAATCCGATTGAAAATTGGCTAGAAAAGACTCAAGACATTGATCTTACTCTATCCCTATTTTTGTGACTTTCCTTCGAAGGGCGTGGCTATTACGGTGCCGCAGAGTCTGATTATTCTCCGTGGCAACAAAAGTTCCTGCAAAATGATTCAGATGATCCATCTTCTCGAAATTTTTCACATTTGAGGATATTCAGGCCCTGAAGACGGCTGCCAACTTATTTTTGATCGCAGTGGTAGCGCCACCAACTGGTTAAAACAAATACAAATTATTTTCGTTGATGTTTTTCTCCGGGCAGGTTAACAAAATCTACCTTATATTTGCTCGGATGAGTGTTTAGGCCTTGAGGATGTCACAATACGAAAGTCTTTCGCCTTCTTCAGAGTGTCACATGATGGTGTCTTGTGGCCCGTCTTTATCAGCTGATGTTCCATGAGGGCGTGACTTACCTGTCACAAGAATGAAGGCAAGTCACGCCCCCCGCTGTCCGTTAACTCCGCCAAGATGCTGGTCCAGGTGGTAGAGAGGATGAAGGCTCCCTTGTCTCTGTTCATGGTTTTTATGCCTCGCTTGCAGATCTCAATGGCCTCTCTGATCCAGCGCTGTTGTTTGTTCTCTTCTGTGCGGATGACCCTGCCCTTCTCCCGGTCCATGATGTGGTTTTCCCTTTTGCAGTGGTCAGTGATTGCTGATTTGTAATGTTCATGTTGTGCTTGTTCTTTTACTGCTCTGATTTTTCATTTTTTTGACAGGTAAGTCACACCCTCATGGAACATCAGCTGATAAAGACGGGTCTCAAGACACCATCATGCGACACTCTGAAGAAGGCGAAAGACTCGCCGAAACATGTCAGGTAAAAAATTTACCGAAAACATAATTGTCTGCTTTTAATGAATCTGTCAAATATCAATAATAAGAAGACAAAATGAACCTAATACAAATAAATGAATGCTTAATAACTCCCCTGCACATGCTCCTAAAAATCCAAACCTTCACCTGTAAATAAAATGTCCCGACCTGAAGACATCTTAATGTTATTATTTTGTTATACACACAGCGCCGCCAAGTGGAATCAAAAATTTGTTTTTATTTTAATTTTCACGTACTGCACCGTGCCCTTTTGACGAATCCGACTGAAAATTAGTCAGAAAAGACTCAATACAATGATCTTACTCTCTGCCGAGTTTTGTGACGTTTTGGCAAAAGGCGTGGCTATTACGGTGCTGAAAAGTCCGATTGTACTTTGTGGCAACAAAAGCTCCGGCAACATGACTGAGATGATCCTATCTTCTCGAAGTTGTACACATTTGAGGATACTTCAACCCTGAAGACATCTACCAACTTATTTTTCATCGTAGTAGTAGCGCCACCAACTGGTAAAAGCTAATACAAGTTATTTTATTGGATGTTTTTCTCCGTGCAACTCAACAAGGTCGCCCTCATATATGCTCGGAGGACTGTTTCGTCCATGAGGATGTCACAATACGAAATTCATCCTTTTTCGTGAAAAGTTGTGGGAGTGGCATTGCACTGTCCGGCAATAAAACAACGCTGATTATGAGGTTCTAAATATGAACGACAACTCGTGAAACTTGACACACACATCAGGCAGAGCAAATTTATCAATATTTTATACGTTAGTTGTGCAGCTTTTTTTAAATGGCTCGCCATGGCCCTCGAGAAATGTTCAAAAAAGCAGCCCTGGTTGAGTGTTTCACCTCGCTTTTTGTAAATTTTATGGAGTACAGTGAACCCTCGGTTGTCGCGGTTAATGGGGACCGAGACCACCCGCGGAAACTGAAAATCCGCGAAGTAGCGGCGCACCTTCAAAAATGCTTAAAAAAAAATACCATATATATAATAAATATATATATCTATATATATATAGATATATATATAGATATATATATATATATATATATATACAGAGAGAGAGAGAGAGTGAAATTCATGTTATAACAAAAAAAACAAATTATTATTAAAACGTATTATTTTTTTATTCCCCAGCCATTCTTTTTGTATTTATTTAATTACTCCGACTATTACCTGCTGGTACGCCGTCCGGTGTGCCCTGTGAAATGAAAGGTGGCATTCTTTATTTATTTATTTATTTATTCATTTATTCATTCATAACTGACAGCTTCGCGCTCCGTTCGTGCCCGGGCGGAAGAGGTGTTCCAATTCGGCTTAACTGTGACACACGCCCGCCCTCCTCCCCCGGAGCTTCCATTCGGTTAAACTTAGGGGCCGCTTGGCACCGCCCGTGCCCGGGGAAGGTGCTCCTCTTCGGCTTACTGTGACGCGAGCATGCCCGCCTCCTCCGGAGCTTCCATTCGGTTAAACTTAGGGGCCGCTTGGAACCGCCCGTGCCCGGCGAAGGTGCTCCTCTTCGGCTTACTGTGACGCGAGCATGCCCTCCTCCTCCGGAGCTTCCATTTGGTTAAACTTAGGGGCCGCTTGGAACCGCCCGTGCCCGGGGAAGGTGCTCCTCTTCGGCTTACTGTGACGCGAGCATGCCCTCCTCCTCCGGAGCTTCCATTCGGTTAAACTTAGGGGCCGCTTGGCACCGCCCGTGCCCGGGGAAGGTGCTCCTCTACGGCTTAACTGCCACGCACGCCGGCCGGAGCTCTGGTACGGTCCGAACCGCGCGAAACGTCGCCACCGATCGTGTCCGGGGGAACGTGCTCTTCTTCGTCCACTCTCCTCTTCGCCCACGCTCTTCTTCGGCGCACGCCGGCCGTCTAACCGCTCCAGCGCCCGTCGTGCCGCTCGGCGAAACTACAATGCCCCCGAATATTTTTTATACCCGCGAAGCACTGAACCCGCGAAAGGTGAACCGCGAAGTAGCGAGGGTTCACTGTATGTATAAGACCAAGACCTACAAAAAAAGTCTCTTGGAGCAATGAGCTAGGTTTTACAGGAAGTCGGCCATTTTGAATTTACTTAAAAGGGGCGGGTCACCACAATGGACTTTGTGTAGAAATTATTATTGGGGCCCGAGCAGCGACCGCGGCGAGGTCCCTATTGTTTATGTAGAAATTATTATTAGGGCCCGAGCAGCGACCGCTACGAGGTCCCCATTGTTTTTGTGGAAATTATTATTATTATTATTATTAGGGCCCGAGCAGTGACCGCTGCGAGGTCCCTATTGTTTTTCTAGAAATTGTTATTAGGGCCCGAGCTGCGACGGCTGCGAGGTCCCTATTGTTTTTGTAGAAAATATTAATACTTTTATTATTATTATTATTATTATTATTAGGGCCTGAGCAGCGACCGCTGCGAAGTCCCTGTTGTTTTTGTAGAAATTATTATTATTATTTTTCCGATTGTTCGATTGCATTTTTGACCCCCGAAACATGCACAAAAATTCACCAAACTTGGCAGTCTCATCGGGCATGGCGAAAAATTTGATATTTTAACGTCTAATATGAACAGGAAGTGAGTTATGAATTTTTGAAAGTCCGACTTTTGCCCTTTTTTGCATGTTTACAGGGGTCATTCTTTTGCACCCTGATCCTAAAGGCTTCATCTGATTGCCTTAAAATTCTGTCTGTAGCATCTTAAGACCTGGGACAAACACTGGGGCTAAAATCTTTTGTTTCCGAAATACTATATGACGGGGGCGGGGCTTCGAAGTTTTCACTTAAGATTTCCTTCGCCGCAATGGACAAAATGCTTAATAACTCTCTTGCACATGCTGCTAAAAATCCAAAACTTCACATGTACATCAAGAGTCGGTACCTGAAGACATCTATATGTTTATATTCTGTTATACACCTTGCGCCAATCAATATCATTTTTTACATTTTGACGTCCTGCACGGTGCCCTTTTAACGAATCCGATTGAAAATTGGCTAGAAAAGACTCAAGACATTGATCTTACTCTTTCCCTATTTTTGTGACTTTCCTTCGAAGGGCGTGGCTATTACGGTGCCGCAGAGTCTGATTAATCTCCGTGGCAACAAAAGTTCCTGCAAAATGATTCAGATGATCCATCTTCTCGAAGTTTTTCACATTTGAGGATATTCAGGCCCTGAAGACGGCTGCCAACTTATTTTTGATCGGATGAGTGTTTAGGCCTTGAGGATGTCACAATACGAAAGTTTTTCGCCTTCTTCAGAGTGTCACATGATGGTGTCTTGTGGCCCGTCTTTATCAGCTGATGTTCCATGAGGGCGTGACTTACCTGTCACAAGAATGAAGGCAAGTCACGCCCCCCGCTGTCCGTTCACTCCGCCAAGATGCTGCTCCAGGTGGTAGAGAGGATGAAGGCTCCCTTGTCTCTGTTCATGGTTTTTATGCCTCGCTTGCAGATCTCAATGGCCTCTCTGATCCAGCGCTGTTGTTTGTTCTCTTCGGTGCGGATGACCCTGCCCTTCTCCCGGTCCATGATGTGGTTTTCCCTTTTGCAGTGGTCAGTGATTGCTGATTTGTAATGTTCATGTTGTGCTTGTTCTTTTACTGCTCTGATTTTTCATTTTTTTGACAGGTAAGTCACACCCTCATGGAACATCAGCTGATAAAGACGGGTCTCAAGACACCATCATGCGACACTCTGAAGAAGGCGAAAGACTCGCCGAAACATGTCAGGTAAAAAATTAACCTAAAACATAATTGTCTGCTTTTAATGAATCAGTCAAATATCAATAATAAGAAGACAAAATGAACCTAATACAAATAAATGAATGCTTAATAACGCCCCTGCACATGCTCCTAAAAATCCAAACCTTCACCTGTAAATAAAACGTCCCGACCTGAAGACATCTTAATGTTATTATTTTGTTATACACACAGCGCCGCCAAGTGGAATCAAAAATTTGTTTTTATTTTAATTTTCACGTACTGCACGGTGCCCTTTTGACGAATCCGACTGAAAATCAGTCAGAAAAGACTCAAGACAATGATCTTACTCTGTGCCGAATTTTGTGACGTTTTGGCAAAAGGCGTGGCTATTACGGTGCTGAAAAATCCGATTGTACTTTGTGGCAACAAAAGCTCCGGCAACATGACTCAGATGATCCTATCTTCTCGAAGTTGTACACATTTGAGGATACTTCAGCCCTGAAGACATCTACCAACTTATTTTTCATCGTAGTAGTAGCGCCACCAACTGGTAAAAGCTAATACAAGTTATTTTCTTGGATGTTTTTCTCCGTGCAACTCAACAAGGTCGCCCTCATATATGCTCGGATGACTGTTTCGGCCATGAGGATGTCACAATACGAAATTCATCCTTTTTCGTGAAAAGTTGTGGGAGTGGCATTGCACTGTTCGGCAATAAAACAACGCTGATTATGAGGTTCTAAATATGAACGACAACTCGTGAAACTTTACACACACATCAGGCAGAGCAAATTTATCAATATTTTATACGTTAGTTGTGCAGCTTTTTTTAAATGGCTCGCCATGGCCCTCGAGAAAAGTTAAAAAAAGAATAGAATAGAAATAGAAATCCCTTTATTGTCATTGTACTCAAGTGTGCAACGAGATTAGAGGGCTCCCCTCTCCAGTGCAATACAACAATAATACAGACAATATATAAATTAGATAAATAAATAAGACAGTGCAATGGAATTCAGTACTGAATAGGGCATATAGAAACACATCACAATGCTGTTTTGCAAGGTTAGGGTGGTCTCGTGTGTGTGTGAGAGTTCAGTATGGAGATGGCTCTCGGAAAGAAACTGTTTCTCAGTCTATTGGTCCTTGATTTGATGCATCTGTAGCGCCTGCCAGAGGGCAACAGGTCGAACAGGTGTGAGTTTGGGTGGGTATTGTCTTTGACGATGTTGAGAGCCCTTCTGAGGCACCGGGCGGTGTAGATGTCCGACAGCGAGGGGAGAGGGCAGCCAATAATCCTTTGCGCTGTTTTGACTGTCCTCTGGAGCCTCACTCTGTCCGCCTCAGTGCAGCCGCTGTACCAGGTGGAGACACAGTACGTCAGCAGGCTCTCGATGGACGAGTGGTAGAAGGCCAGCAGCAGCTTCCTGTCCAGGTTGAATTTCCTGAGGACTCTCAGGAAGTGCAGACGTTGGCGGACCTTCTTTACCACTGCTGTGGTGTTGTGACTCCAAGAAAGGTCATCGGAGATCTGTACTCCCAGGAACTTGAACGTGTGGACCCTCTCCACACACACGCCTTCGATGCAGAGGGGGGGCGGCAGCGTCTTGTTCCTCCTGAAGTCGACGACAATCTCCTTTGTTTTAGCAGAGTTAAGGTGCAGTCTGTTGTCCTTGCACCAAGTTGTCAGTCTCCCTACCTCCTCTCTGTAGGCTGTCTCGTCACCTTCCGAGATCAGACCGACCACTGTCGTGTCGTCAGCAAACTTGACGATGGTGTTGTTGCCGTGGGCCGGGCTGCAGTCGTAGGTGTAGAGGGCGTACAGGAGAGGGCTCAGCACGCATCCTTGGGGGGAACCGGTGCTCAGCATGAGGGTGGAGGACATGTAGGGGCCGAGCAACACAGTCTGGGGTCTGTTGGTCAGAAAGTCCTTAATCCAGATGCGTGTGAGGGCAGGGAGGCCGAGAGTGTCCAGTTTGGCGACGAGGATGTCTGGGATGATCGTGTTGAATGCCGAGCTGTAGTCCACAAAGAGCATCCTTGCATAGCTCCGCTGTTGTTCCAGGTGGCCCAGCACAACATGCAGAGCAGCCCTGGTTGAGTGTTTCACCTCGCTTTTTGTAAATTTTATGGAGTACAGTGAACCCTCGGTTATCGCGGTTAATGGGGACCGAGACCACCCGCGAAAACTGAAAATCCGCGAAGTAGCGGCGCACCTTCAAAAATGCTTAAAAAAAAAATACAATATATATAATAAATATATAAATATATATATATATATATATATATATATATATATATATATATATATATACGGGGAGAGAGAGAGTGAAATTCATGTTATAACAAAAAAAACAAATTATTATTAAAACGTATTATTTTTTTATTCCCCAGCCATTCTTTTTGTATTTATTTAATTACTCAGACTTTTACCTGCTGGTACGCCGTCTGGTGTGCCCTGTGAAATGAAAGGTGCCATTCTTTATTTATTTATTTATTTATTCATTTATTCATTCATAACTGACAGCTTCGCGCTCCGCTCGTGCCCGGGCGGAAGAGGTGCTCCAATTCGGCTTAACTGTGACACACGCCCACCCTCCTCCCCCGGAGCTTCCATTCGGTTAAACTTAGGGGCCGCTTGGCACCGCCCGTGCCCGGGGAAGGTGCTCCTCTTCGGCTTACTGTGTCGCGAGCATGCCCTCCTCCTCCGGAGCTTCCATTCGGTTAAACTTAGGGGCCGCTTGGAACCGCCCGTGCCCGGGGAAGGTGCTCCTCTACGGCTTACTGTGACGCGAGCATGCCCTCCTCCTCCGGAGCTTCCATTCGGTTAAACTTAGGGGCCGCTTGGCACCGCCCGTGCCCGGGGAAGGTGCTCCTCTACGGCTTAACTGCCACGCACGCCGGCCGGAGCTCTGGTACGGTCCGAACCGCGCGAAACGTCGCCACCGATCGTGTCCGGGGGAACGTGCTCTTCTTCGTCCACTCTTCTCTTCGCCCACGCTCTTCTTCGGCGCACGCCGGCCGTCTAACCGCTCCAGCGCCCCGTCGTGCCGCTCGGCGAAACTACAATGCCCCCGAATATTTTTTATACCCGCGAAGCACTGAACCCGCGAAAGGTGAACCGCGAAGTAGCGAGGGTTCACTGTATGTATAAGACCAAGACCTACAAAAAAGTCTCTTGGAGCAATGAGCTAGGTTTTACAGGAAGTCGGCCATTTTGAATTTATTAAAAGGGGGCGGGTCACCACAATGGACTTTGTGTAGAAATTATTATTGGGGCCCGAGCAGCGACCGCGGCGAGGTCCCTATTGTTTATGTAGAAATTATTATTAGGGCCCGAGCAGCGACCGCTACGAGGTCCCCATTGTTTTTGTGGAAATTATTATTATTATTATTATTATTAGGGCCCGAGCAGTGACCGCTGCGAGGTCCCTATTGTTTTTCTAGAAATTGTTATTAGGGCCCGAGCTGCGACGGCTGCGAGGTCCCTATTGTTTTTGTAGAAAATATTATTACTTTTATTATTATTATTATTATTATTATTAGGGCCTGAGCAGCGACCGCTGCGAAGTCCCTGTTGTTTTTGTAGAAATTATTATTATTATTATTTTTCCGATTGTACGATCGCATTTTTGACCCCCGAAACATGCACAAAAACTCACCAAACTTGGCAGTCTCATCGGGCATGGCGAGAAATTAGATATTTTAACGTCTAATATGAACAGGAAGTGAGTTATGAATTTTTGAAAGTCCGACTTTTGCCCTTTTTTGCATGTTTACAGGGGTCATTCTTTTGCACCCTGATCCTAAAGGCTTCATCTGATTGCCTTAAAATTCTGTCTGTAGCATCTTAAGACCTGGGACAAACACTGGGGCTAAAATCTTTTGTTTCCGAAATACTATATGACGGGGGCGGGGCTTCAAAGTTTTCACTTAAGATTTCCTTTGCCGCAATGGACAAAATGCTTAATAACTCTCCTGCACATGCTGCTAAAAATCCAAAACTTCACATATACATAAAGAGTCGGTACCTGAAGACATCTATATGTTTATATTCTGTTATACACCTTGCGCCAATCAATATCATTTTTTACATTTTGACGTACTGCACGGTGCCCTTTTAACGAATCCGATTGAAAATTGGCTAGAAAAGACTCAAGACATTGATCTTACTCTATCCCTATTTTTGTGACTTTCCTTCGAAGGGCGTGGCTATTGCGGTGCCGCAGAGTCTGATTATTCTCCGTGGCAACAAAAGTTCCTGCAAAATGATTCAGATGATCCATCTTCTCGAAATTTTTCACATTTGAGGATATTCAGGCCCTGAAGACGGCTGCCAACTTATTTTTGATCGCAGTGGTAGCGCCACCAACTGGTTAAAACAAATACAAATTATTTTCGTTGATGTTTTTCTCCGGGCAGTTTAACAAAATCTACCTTATATTTGCTCGGATGAGTGTTTAGGCCTTGAGGATGTCACAATACGAAAGTCTTTCGCCTTCTTCAGAGTGTCACATGATGGTGTCTTGTGACCCGTCTTTATCAGCTGATGTTCCATGAGGGCGTGACTTACCTGTCACAAGAATGAAGGCAAGTCACGCCCCCCGCTGTCCGTTCACTCCGCCAAGATGCTACTCCAGGTGGTAGAGAGGATGAAGGCTCCCTTGTCTCTGTTCATGGTTTTTATGCCTCGCTTGCAGATCTCAATGGCCTCTCTGATCCAGCGCTGTTGTTTGTTCTCTTCGGTGCGGATGACCCTGCCCTTCTCCCGGTCCATGATGTGGTTTTCCCTTTTGCAGTGGTCAGTGATTGCTGATTTGTAATGTTCATGTTGTGCTTGTTCTTTTACTGCTATGATTTTTCATTTTTTTGACAGGTAATTCACACCCTCATGGAACATCAGCTGATAAAGACGGGTCTCAAGACACCATCATGCGACACTCTGAAGAAGGCGAAAGACTCGCCGAAACATGTCAGGTAAAAAATTTACCTAAAACATAATTGTCTGCTTTTAATGAATCTGTCAAATATCAATAATAAGAAGACAAAATGAACCTAATACAAATAAATGAATGCTTAATAACTCCCCTGCACATGCTCCTAAAAATCCAAACCTTCACCTGTAAATAAAATGTCCCGACCTGAAGACATCTTAATGTTATTATTTTGTTATACACACAGCGCCGCCAAGTGGAATAAAAAATTTGTTTTTATTTTAATTTTCACGTACTGCACGGTGCCCTTTTGACGAATCCGACTGAAAATTAGTCAGAAAAGACTCAAGACAATGATCTTACTCTCTGCCGAGTTTTGTGACGTTTTGGCAAAAGGCGTGGCTATTACGGTGCTGAAAAGTCCGATTGTACTTTGTGGCAACAAAAGCTCCGGCAACATGACTGAGATGATCCTATCTTCTCGAAGTTGTACACATTTGAGGATACTTCAACCCTGAAGACATCTACCAACTTATTTTTCATCGTAGTAGTAGCGCCACCAACTGGTAAAAGCTAATACAAGTTATTTTCTTGGATGTTTTTCTCCGTGCAACTCAACAAGGTCGCCCTCATATATGCTCGGAGGACTGTTTCGTCCATGAGGATGTCACAATACGAAATTCATCCTTTTTCGTGAAAAGTTGTGGGAGTGGCATTGCACTGTCCGGCAATAAAACAACGCTGATTATGAGGTTCTAAATATGAACGACAACTCGTGAAACTTGACACACACATCAGGCAGAGCAAATTTATCAATATTTTATACGTTAGTTGTGCAGCTTTTTTTAAATGGCTCGCCATGGCCCTCGAGAAATGTTCAAAAAAGCAGCCCTGGTTGAGTGTTTCACCTCGCTTTTTGTAAATTTTATGGAGTACAGTGAACCCTCGGTTGTCGCGGTTAATGGGGACCGAGACCACCCGCGGAAACTGAAAATCCGCGAAGTAGCGGCGCACCTTCAAAAATGCTTAAAAAAAAATACAATATATATAATAAATATATATATATATAGATATATATATAGATATATATATATATATATACAGAGAGAGAGAGAGAGTGAAATTCATGTTATAACAAAAAAAACAAATTCTTATTAAAACGTATTATTTTTTTATTCCCCAGCCATTCTTTTTGTATTTATTTAATTACTCCGACTATTACCTGCTGGTACGCCGTCCGGTGTGCCCTGTGAAATGAAAGGTGGCATTCTTTATTTATTTATTTATTTATTCATTTATTCATTCATAACTGACAGCTTCGCGCTCCGTTCGTGCCCGGGCGGAAGAGGTGTTCCAATTCGGCTTAACTGTGACACACGCCCGCCCTCCTCCCCCGGAGCTTCCATTCGGTTAAACTTAGGGGCCGCTTGGCACCGCCCGTGCCCGGGGAAGGTGCTCCTCTTCGGCTTACTGTGACGCGAGCATGCCCGCCTCCTCCGGAGCTTCCATTCGGTTAAACTTAGGGGCCGCTTGGAACCGCCCGTGCCCGGCGAAGGTGCTCCTCTTCGGCTTACTGTGACGCGAGCATGCCCTCCTCCTCCGGAGCTTCCATTTGGTTAAACTTAGGGGCCGCTTGGAACCGCCCGTGCCCGGGGAAGGTGCTCCTCTTCGGCTTACTGTGACGCGAGCATGCCCTCCTCCTCCGGAGCTTCCATTCGGTTAAACTTAGGGGCCGCTTGGCACCGCCCGTGCCCGGGGAAGGTGCTCCTCTACGGCTTAACTGCCACGCACGCCGGCCGGAGCTCTGGTACGGTCCGAACCGCGCGAAACGTCGCCACCGATCGTGTCCGGGGGAACGTGCTCTTCTTCGTCCACTCTCCTCTTCGCCCACGCTCTTCTTCGGCGCACGCCGGCCGTCTAACCGCTCCAGCGCCCGTCGTGCCGCTCGGCGAAACTACAATGCCCCCGAATATTTTTTATACCCGCGAAGCACTGAACCCGCGAAAGGTGAACCGCGAAGTAGCGAGGGTTCACTGTATGTATAAGACCAAGACCTACAAAAAAGTCTCTTGGAGCAATGAGCTAGGTTTTACAGGAAGTCGGCCATTTTGAATTTACTTAAAAGGGGCGGGTCACCACAATGGACTTTGTGTAGAAATTATTATTGGGGCCCGAGCAGCGACCGCGGCGAGGTCCCTATTGTTTATGTAGAAATTATTATTAGGGCCCGAGCAGCGACCGCTACGAGGTCCCCATTGTTTTTGTGGAAATTATTATTATTATTATTATTAGGGCCCGAGCAGTGACCGCTGCGAGGTCCCTATTGTTTTTCTAGAAATTGTTATTAGGGCCCGAGCTGCGACGGCTGCGAGGTCCCTATTGTTTTTGTAGAAAATATTAATACTTTTATTATTATTATTATTATTAGGGCCTGAGCAGCGACCGCTGCGAAGTCCCTGTTGTTTTTGTAGAAATTATTATTATTATTATTTTTCCGATTGTTCGATTGCATTTTTGACCCCCGAAACATGCACAAAAATTCACCAAACTTGGCAGTCTCATCGGGCATGGCGAAAAATTTGATATTTTAACGTCTAATATGAACAGGAAGTGAGTTATGAATTTTTGAAAGTCCGACTTTTGCCCTTTTTTGCATGTTTACAGGGGTCATTCTTTTGCACCCTGATCCTAAAGGCTTCATCTGATTGCCTTAAAATTCTGTCTGTAGCATCTTAAGACCTGGGACAAACACTGGGGCTAAAATTTTTTGTTTCCGAAATACTATATGACGGGGGCGGGGCTTCGAAGTTTTCACTTAAGATTTCCTTCGCCGCAATGGACAAAATGCTTAATAACTCTCTTGCACATGCTGCTAAAAATCCAAAACTTCACATGTACATCAAGAGTCTGTACCTGAAGACATCTATATGTTTATATTCTGTTATACACCTTGCGCCAATCAATATCATTTTTTACATTTTGACGTCCTGCACGGTGCCCTTTTAACGAATCCGATTGAAAATTGGCTAGAAAAGACTCAAGACATTGATCTTACTCTATCCCTATTTTTGTGACTTTCCTTCGAAGGGCGTGGCTATTACGGTGCCGCAGAGTCTGATTATTCTCCGTGGCAACAAAAGTTCCTGCAAAATGATTCAGATGATCCATCTTCTCGAAATTTTTCACATTTGAGGATATTCAGGCCCTGAAGACGGCTGCCAACTTATTTTTGATCGGATGAGTGTTTAGGACTTGAGGATGTCACAATACGAAAGTCTTTCGCCTTCTTCAGAGTGTCACATGATGGTGTCTTGTGTGTCTTTATCAGCTGATGTTCCATGAGGGCGTGACTTACCTGTCACAAGAATGAAGGCAAGTCACGCCCCCCGCTGTCCGTTCACTCCGCCAAGATGCTGCTCCAGGTGGTAGAGAGGATGAAGGCTCCCTTGTCTCTGTTCATGGTTTTTATGCCTCGCTTGCAGATCTCAATGGCCTCTCTGATCCAGCGCTGTTGTTTGTTCTCTTCGGTGCGGATGACCCTGCCCTTCTCCCGGTCCATGATGTGGTTTTCCCTTTTGCAGTGGTCAGTGATTGCTGATTTGTAATGTTCATGTTGTGCTTGTTCTTTTACTGCTCTGATTTTTCATTTTTTTGACAGGTAAGTCACACCCTCATGGAACATCAGCTGATAAAGACGGGTCTCAAGACACCATCATGCGACACTCTGAAGAAGGCGAAAGACTCGCCGAAACATGTCAGGTAAAAAATTAACCTAAAACATAATTGTCTGCTTTTAATGAATCAGTCAAATATCAATAATAAGAAGACAAAATGAACCTAATACAAATAAATGAATGCTTAATAACGCCCCTGCACATGCTCCTAAAAATCCAAACCTTCACCTGTAAATAAAACGTCCCGACCTGAAGACATCTTAATGTTATTATTTTGTTATACACACAGCGCCGCCAAGTGGAATCAAAAATTTGTTTTTATTTTAATTTTCACGTACTGCACGGTGCCCTTTTGACGAATCCGACTGAAAATTAGTCAGAAAAGACTCAAGACAATGATCTTACTCTGTGCCGAATTTTGTGACGTTTTGGCAAAAGGCGTGGCTATTACGGTGCTGAAAAATCCGATTGTACTTTGTGGCAACAAAAGCTCCGGCAACATGACTCAGATGATCCCATCTTCTCGAAGTTGTACACATTTGAGGATACTTCAGCCCTGAAGACATCTACCAACTTATTTTTCATCGTAGTAGTAGCGCCACCAACTGGTAAAAGCTAATACAAGTTATTTTCTTGGATGTTTTTCTCCGTGCAACTCAACAAGGTCGCCCTCATATATGCTCGGATGACTGTTTCGGCCATGAGGATGTCACAATACGAAATTCATCCTTTTTCGTGAAAAGTTGTGGGAGTGGCATTGCACTGTTCGGCAATAAAACAACGCTGATTATGAGGTTCTAAATATGAACGACAACTCGTGAAACTTTACACACACATCAGGCAGAGCAAATTTATCAATATTTTATACGTTAGTTGTGCAGCTTTTTTGAAATGGCTCGCCATGGCCCTCGAGAAAAGTTAAAAAAAGAATAGAATAGAAATAGAAATCCCTTTATTGTCATTGTACTCAAGTGTGCAACGAGATTAGAGGGCTCCACTCTCCAGTGCAATACAACAATAATACAGACAATATATAAATTAGATAAATAAATAAGACAGTGCAATGGAATTCAGTACTGAATAGGGCATATAGAAACACATCACAATGCTGTTTTGCAAGGTTAGGGTGGTCTCGTGTGTGTGTGTGAGAGTTCAGTATGGAGATGGCTCTCGGAAAGAAACTGTTTCTCAGTCTATTGGTCCTTGATTTGATGCATCTGTAGCGCCTGCCAGAGGGCAACAGGTCGAACAGGTGTGAGTTTGGGTGGGTATTGTCTTTGACGATGTTGAGAGCCCTTCTGAGGCACCGGGCGGTGTAGATGTCCGACAGCGAGGGGAGAGGGCAGCCAATAATCCTTTGCGCTGTTTTGACTGTCCTCTGGAGCCTCACTCTGTCCGCCTCAGTGCAGCCGCTGTACCAGGTGGAGACACAGTACGTCAGCAGGCTCTCGATGGACGAGTGGTAGAAGGCCAGCAGCAGCTTCCTGTCCAGGTTGAATTTCCTGAGGACTCTCAGGAAGTGCAGACGTTGGCGGACCTTCTTTACCACTGCTGTGGTGTTGTGACTCCAAGAAAGGTCATCGGAGATCTGTACTCCCAGGAACTTGAACGTGTGGACCCTCTCCACACACACGCCTTCGATGCAGAGGGGGGGCGGCAGCGTCTTGTTCCTCCTGAAGTCGACGACAATCTCCTTTGTTTTAGCAGAGTTAAGGTGCAGTCTGTTGTCCTTGCACCAAGTTGTCAGTCTCCCTACCTCCTCTCTGTAGGCTGTCTCGTCACCTTCCGAGATCAGACCGACCACTGTCGTGTCGTCAGCAAACTTGACGATGGTGTTGTTGCCGTGGGCCGGGCTGCAGTCGTAGGTGTAGAGGGCGTACAGGAGAGGGCTCAGCACGCATCCTTGGGGGGAACCGGTGCTCAGCATGAGGGTGGAGGACGTGTAGGGGCCGAGCAACACAGTCTGGGGTCTGTTGGTCAGAAAGTCCTTAATCCAGATGCGTGTGAGGGCAGGGAGGCCGAGAGTGTCCAGTTTGGCGACGAGGATGTCTGGGATGATCGTGTTGAATGCCGAGCTGTAGTCCACAAAGAGCATCCTTACATAGCTCCGCTGTTGTTCCAGGTGGCCCAGCACAACATGCAGAGCAGCCCTGGTTGAGTGTTTCACCTCGCTTTTTGTAAATTTTATGGAGTACAGTGAACCCTCGGTTATCGCGGTTAATGGGGACCGAGACCACCCGCGAAAACTGAAAATCCGCGAAGTAGCGGCGCACCTTCAAAAATGCTTAAAAAAAAATACAATATATATATATATATATATATATATATATATACGGGGAGAGAGAGAGTGAAATTCATGTTATAACAAAAAAAACAAATTATTATTAAAACGTATTATTTTTTTATTCCCCAGCCATTCTTTTTGTATTTATTTAATTACTCCGACTTTTACCTGCTGGTACGCCGTCCGGTGTGCCCTGTGCAATGAAAGGTGCCATTCTTTATTTATTTATTTATTTATTCATTTATTCATTCATAACTGACAGCTTCGCGCTCCGCTCGTGCCCGGGCGGAAGAGGTGCTCCAATTCGGCTTAACTGTGACACACGCCCACCCTCCTCCCCCGGAGCTTCCATTCGGTTAAACTTAGGGGCCGCTTGGCACCGCCCGTGCCCGGGGAAGGTGCTCCTCTTCGGCTTACTGTGTCGCGAGCATGCCCTCCTCCTCCGGAGCTTCCATTCGGTTAAACTTAGGGGCCGCTTGGAACCGCCCGTGCCCGGGGAAGGTGCTCCTCTTCGGCTTACTGTGACGCGAGCATGCCCTCCTCCTCCTCCGGAGCTTCCATTCCATTAAACTTAGGGGCCGCTTGGCACCGCCCGTGCCCGGGGAAGGTGCTCCTCTACGGCTTAACTGCCACGCACGCCGGCTGGAGCTCTGGTACGGTCCGAACCGCACGAAACGTCGCCACCGATCGTGTCCGGGGGAACGTGCTCTTCTTCGTCCACTCTCCTCTTCGCCCACGCTCTTCTTCGGCGCACGCCGGCCGTCTAACCGCTCCAGCGCCCCGTCGTGCCGCTCGGCGAAACTACAATGCCCCCGAATATTTTTTATACCCGCGAAGCACTGAACCCGCGAAAGGTGAACCGCGAAGTAGCGAGGGTTCACTGTATGTATAAGACCAAGACCTACAAAAAAGTCTCTTGGAGCAATGAGCTAGGTTTTACAGGAAGTCGGCCATTTTGAATTTACTTAAAAGGGGGCGGGTCACCACAATGGACTTTGTGTAGAAATTATTATTGGGGCCCGAACAGCGACCGCGGCGAGGTCCCTATTGTTTATGTAGAAATTATTATTAGGGCCCGAGCAGCGACCGCTAACGAGGTCCCCATTGTTTTTGTGGAAATTATTATTATTAATATTATTAGGGCCCGAGCAGTGACCGCTGCGAGGTCCCTATTGTTATTAGGGCCCGAGCTGCGACGGCTGCGAGGTCCCTATTGTTTTTGTAGAAAATATTATTACTTTCAAATTTCCCCATTGTGGGACTAATAAAGGACATCTTATCTTATCTTCTCTTATTATTATTATTATTATTAGGGCCTGAGCAGCGACCGCTGCGAAGTCCCAATTGTTTTTGTAGAAATTATTATTATTATTATTTTTCCGATTGTTCGATTGCATTTTTGACCCCCGAAACATGCACAAAAATTCACCAAACTTGGCAGTCTCATCGGGCATGGCGAAAAATTTTATATTTTAATGTCTAATATGAATAGGAAGTGAGTTATGAATTTTTGAAAGTCCGACTTTTGCCCTTTTTTGCATGTTTACAGGGGTCATTCTTTTGCACCCTGATCCTAAAGGCTTCATCTGATTGCCTTAAAATTCTGTCTGCAACATCTTAAGACCTGGGACAAACACTGGGGCTAAAATTTTTTTTTTCCGAAATACTATATGACGGGGGCGGGGCTTCGAAGTTTTCACTTAAGATTTCCTTCGCCGCAATGGACAAAATGCTTAATAACTCTCTTGCACATGCTGCTAAAAATCCAAAACTTCACATGTACATAAAGAGTCGGTACCTGAAAACATCTATATGTTTATATTCAGTTATACACCTTGCGCCAATCAATATCATTTTTGACGTACTGCACGGTGCCCTTTTAACGAATCCGATTGAAAATTGGCTAGAAAAGACTCAAGACATTGATCTTACTCTATCCCTATTTTTGTGACTTTCCTTCGAAGGGCGTGGCTATTACGGTGCCGCAGAGTCTGATTATTCTCCGTGGCAACAAAAGTTCCTGCAAAATGATTCAGATGATCCATCTTCTTGAAATTTTTCACATTTGAGGATATTCAGGCCCTGAAGACGGCTGCCAACTTATTTTTGATCGCAGTGGTAGCGCCACCAACTGGTTAAAACAAATACAAATTATTTTCATTGATGTTTTTCTCCGGGCAGGTTAACAAAATCTACCTTATATTTGCTCGGATGAGTGTTTAAGCCTTGAGGATGTCACAATACCAAAGTCTTTCGCCTTCTTCAGAGTGTCACATGATGGTGTCTTGTGGCCCGTCTTTATCAGCTGATGTTCCATGAGGGCGTGACTTACCATTCACAAGAATGAAGGCAAGTCACGCCCCCCGCTGTCCGTTCACTCCGCCAAGATGCTGCTCCAGGTGGTAGAGAGGATGAAGGCTCCCTTGTCTCTGTTCATGGTTTTTATGCCTCGCTTGCAGATCTCAATGGCCTCTCTGATCCAGCGCTGTTGTTTGTTCTCTTCGGTGCGGATGACCCTGCCCTTCTCCCGGTCCATGATGTGGTTTTCCCTTTTGCAGTGGTCAGTGATTGCTGATTTGTAATGTTCATGTTGTGCTTGTTCTTTTACTGCTCTGATTTTTCATTTTTTTGACAGGTAAGTCACACCCTCATGGAACATCAGCTGATAAAGACGGGTCTCAAGACACCATCATGCGACACTCTGAAGAAGGCGAAAGACTCGCCGAAACATGTCAGGTAAAAAATTAACCTAAAACATAATTGTCTGCTTTTAATGAATCAGTCAAATATCAATAATAAGAAGACAAAATGAACCTAATACAAATAAATGAATGCTTAATAACTCCCCTGCACATGCTCCTAAAAATCCAAACCTTCACCTGTAAATAAAACGTCCCGACCTGAAGACATCTTAATGTTATTATTTTGTTATACACACAGCGCCGCCAAGTGGAATAAAAAATGTGTTTTTATTTTAATTTTCACGTACTGCACGGTGCCCTTTTGACGAATCCGACTGAAAATTATTCAGAAAAGACTCAAGACAATGATCTTACTCTCTGCCGAATTTTGTGACGTTTTGGCAAAAGGCGTGGCTATTACGGTGCTGAAAAGTCCGATTGTACTTTGTGGCAACAAAAGCTCCGGCAACATGACTCAGATGATCCTATCTTCTCGAAGTTGTACACATTTGAGGATACTTCAGCCCTGAAGACATCTACCAACTTATTTTTCATCGTAGTAGTAGCGCCACCAACTGGTAAAAGCTAATACAAGTTATTTTCTTGAATGTTTTTCTCCGTGCAACTCAACAAGGTCGCCCTCATATATGCTCGGATGACTGTTTCGGCCATGAGGATGTCACAATACGAAATTCATCCTTTTTCGTGAAAAGTTGTGGGAGTGGCATTGCACTATTCGGCAATAAAACAACGCTGATTATGAGGTTCTAAATATGAACGACAACTCGTGAAACTTTAAACACACATCAGGCAGAGCAAATTTATCAATATTTTATACGTTAGTTGTGCAGCTTTTTTGAAATGGCTCGCCATGGCCCTCGAGAAATGTTCAAAAAAGCAGCCCTGGTTGAGTGTTTCACCTCGCTTTTTGTAAATTTTATGGAGTACAGTGAACCCTCGGTTATCGTGGTTAATGGGGACCGAGACCACCCGCGAAAACTGAAAATCCGCGAAGTAGCGGCGCACCTTCAAAAATGCTTACAAAAAAATACAATATATATAATAAATATATAAATATATATATATATATATATATATATATATATACGGGGAGAGAGAGAGTGAAATTCATGTTATAACAAAAAAAACAAATTATTATTCAAACGTATTATTTTTTTATTCCCCAGCCATTCTTTTTGTATTTATTTAATTACTCCGACTTTTACCTGCTGGTACGCCGTCCGGTGTGCCCTGTGAAATGAAAGGTGGCATTCTTTATTTATTTATTCATTTATTTATTCTTTTATACATTCATAACTGACAGCTTCGCGCTCCGCTCGTGCCCGGGCGGAAGAGGTGCTCCAATTCGGCTTAACTGTGACACACACCCGCCCTCCTCCCCCGGAGCTTCCATTCGGTTAAACTTAGGGGCCGCTTGGCACCGCCCGTGCCCGGGGAAGGTGCTCCTCTTCGGCTTACTGTGACGCGAGCATGCCCTCCTCCTCCGGAGCTTCCATTCGGTTAAACTTAGGGGCCGCTTGGAACCGCCCGTGCCCGGGGAAGGTGCTCCTCTTCGGCTTACTGTGACGCGAGCATGCCCTCCTCCTCCGGAGCTTCCATTCGGTTAAACTTAGGGGCCGCTTGGAACCGCCCGTGCCCGGGGAAGGTGCTCCTCTTCGGCTTACTGTGACGCGAGCATGCCCTCCTCCTCCGGAGCTTCCATTCGGTTAAACTTAGGGGCCGCTTGGCACCGCCCGTGCCCGGGGAAGGTGCTCCTCTACGGCTTAACTGCCACGCACGCCGGCCGGAGCTCTGGTACTGTCCGAACCGCGCGAAACGTCTCCACCGATCGTGTCCGGGGGAACGTGCTCTTCTTCGTCCACTCGCCTCTTCGCCCACGCTCTTCTTCGGCGCACGCCGGCCGTCTAACCGCTCCAGCACCCCGTCGTGCCGCTCGGCGAAACTACAATGCCCCCGAATATTTTTTAGACCCGCGAAACACTGAACCCGCGAAAGGTGAACCGCCAAGTAGCGAGGGTTCACTGTATGTATAAGACCAAGACCTACAAAAAAGTCTCTTGGAGCAATGAGCTAGGTTTTACAGGAAGTCGGCCATTTTGAATTTACTTAAAAGGGGGCGGGTCACCACAATGGACTTTGTGTAGAAATTATTATTGGGGCCCGAGCAGCGACCGCGGCGAGGTCCCTATTGTTTTTGTAGAAATTATTATTAGGGCCCGAGCAGCGACCGCTACGAGGTCCCCATTGTTTTTGTGGAAATTATTATTATTTTTATTATTATTATTATTCGGGCCCGAGCAGTGACCGCTGCGAGGTCCCTATTGTTTTTCTAGAAATTGTTATTAGGGCCCAAGCTGCGACGGCTGCGAGGTCCCTATTGTTTATGTAGAAAATATTATTACTTTTATTATTATTATTATTATTATTATTATTATGGCCTGAGCAGCGACCGCTGCGAAGTCCCTATTGTTTTTGTAGAAATTATTATTATTATTATTTTTCCGATTGTTCGATTGCATTTTTGACCCCCGAAACATGCACAAAAATTCACCAAACTTGGCAGTCTCATCGGGCATGGCGAAAAATTTGATATTTTAATGTCTAATATGAATAGGAAGTGAGTTATGAATTTTTGAAAGTCCGACTTTTGCCCTTTTTTGCATGTTTACAGGGGTCATTCTTTTGCACCCTGATCCTAAAGGCTTCATCTGATTGCCTTAAAATTCTGTCTGTAGCATCTTAAGACCTGGGACAAACACTGGGGCTAAAATTTTTTGTTTCCGAAATACTATATGACGGGGGCGGGGCTTCGAAGTTTTCACTTAAGATTTCCTTCGCCGCAATGGACAAAATGCTTAATAACTCTCTTGCACATGCTGCTAAAAATCCAAAACTTCACATGTACATAAAGAGTCGGTACCTGAAAACATCTATATGTTTATATTCAGTTATACACCTTGCGCCAATCAATATCATTTTTTACATTTTGACGTACTGCACGGTGCCCTTTTAACGAATCCGATTGAAAATTGGCTAGAAAAGACTCAAGACATTGATCTTACTCTATCCCTATTTTTGTGACTTTTCTTCGAAGGGCGTGGCTATTACGGTGCCGCAGAGTCTGATTATTCTCCGTGGCAACAAAAGTTCCTGCAAAATGATTCAGATGATCCATCTTCTTGAAATTTTTCACATTTGAGGATATTCAGGCCCTGAAGACGGCTGCCAACTTATTTTTGATCGCAGTGGTAGCGCCACCAACTGGTTAAAACAAATACAAATTATTTTCGTTGATGTTTTTCTCCGGGCAGGTTAACAAAATCTACCTTATATTTTCTCGGATGAGTGTTTAAGCCTTGAGGATGTCACAATACGAAAGTCTTTCGCCTTCTTCAGAGTGTCACATGATGGTGTCTTGTGGCCCGTCTTTATCAGCTGATGTTCCATGAGGGCGTGACTTACCATTCACAAGAATGAAGGCAAGTCACGCCCCCGCTGTCCGTTCACTCCGCCAAGATGCTGCTCCAGGTGGTAGAGAGGATGAAGGCTCCCTTGTCTCTGTTCATGGTTTTTATGCCTCGCTTGCAGATCTCAATGGCCTCTCTGATTCAGCGCTGTTGTTTGTTCTCTTCGGTGCGGATGACCCTGCCCTTCTCCCGGTCCATGATGTGGTTTTCCCTTTTGCAGTGGTCAGTGATTGCTGATTTGTAATGTTCATGTTGTGCTTGTTCTTTTACTGCTCTGATTTTTCATTTTTTTGACAGGTAAGTCACACCCTCATGGAAC